>NC_053489.1:645940635-646286613 GCF_905171775.1 Rana temporaria | reverse complement strand
ACTTACACCTGTCGGATCTTAGGCATATCTATGCGTAACCTGATTCTATGAATCAGGCGCATAGATACGACGGCCGGACTCAGAGATACGACGGCGTATCAGAAGATACGCCGCCGTATCTTCTTTCTGAATCCGGCCCATTAACTTTAAATTGAAAATAAATATATAGTAGCATTAATGTATTTAAAATACTGATAAAATAGATATAGATCGAGATTACAAGGTGCTTAGTTTAATAAATGTATTTAAAATACTGATAAAATATATATGGACCAAGATTACAAGGTGCTTGGCAGGGTCCAGATCCAGACTAGTAAAATGTACTGTATGTCTACTTCAGAAGCAAGACAGGTGGCCCAGAATGGAAAACAGGCATGACAAGTCAACACAATGTACTGGTATTAAAAAGTATATTTCATGAAAAACTAAAACCATATCAGAGACTTGGAAATCTGATCTTAAAATTGGTGTCAGACAGGTGGTAATCAACACCTCAGGTAAAGATCCTTAAACTCAGTTGAGGAACTGAGGCTTCAAAAATTCTTGTTACAAAAAACAACAAGTTCAGCCTTCTTATTTTTCCAGGTTTCTAAATGACTGCTCTGGAAAGGAATGAGGATCCTGCAGAGATAACTAGGAAATAGCTTATTAAGAAAAATAAACAATCTTCTGCTTGAGTGCAGAAGAGTGTTCCAAGACTCCGGGAGCGGAATCAGACACACTCGTACAGGCTCTGATTTAATTCATCTACCTGAGGCGGCAGATGAAACTCAAAGGGAGACTGCCATGAAGAATCAGAAAGAGGCCTCCACCATGGAAGGTTGTGGCTAATCCCAGCATAGGGCTATCAGTTATAGATGATAGACAAGCATATCTTAGACCAGGGGTGCTCAACCTTTTGAAGAGCAAGGGCCACTTAAGCGAATTGATAACTGGCCGCGAGACACAATGAGCGGAGTGGGAGGATGACATGTCCGTGTCCACAGACATAGCCCACTCTACTCTATGGGCCCTCTGATCCAATCAGATTCTCCCATACGGAAAGGGGCAGATCCCTTTCTATTTTTTTTTTTAAGGTAAGCTGGTGTAAACAGACACAAGTGCGTTTTACATCTGCTGCTTCATAGAGGTGAATAGTAAATCTGATTGGGTCGGACCGATCATGTGAAAGGGGCCTAAGGCTGCTTTCACACTGATGTGCTACGATTTGGCCAAACCGCGTGTGCATCGCAGTGCACCTGTGGATTTTCTGCGGGTTAGCTGCACTTTGCCGTAAACTTCTATTATGCCCAGGTTCACACTGGGTATGATTTGGTACGATTTGAGATGCGATTTCACATGTCAAATCGCATCTCAAATGGGCGGCATTTGCCGGCAATTGTCGGCAATGGCACTGTCCTAATCGGTGCGACGCCGCATCTGCGGCGCTGCACCGATTTCAAAAAGTAGTTCCTGTACTACTTTTTGTGATTTTGGGCCGCGATTTACATTGAACCCTGCACAGATGTCTCTTAAATTGCGGCCGAAATTGCGGCAAAATCGTAGCCGCGAAATCGCTGTAAAATTGCGGTTTTTAACGCGATTTTGAATTCGCAGCAGTGTGAACCTAGCCTATATCCTGCTGGTGTGGTGCACTTTCATAAAGCGCAACAAACCTGCAGGTAATAAAAAAGTCTATGGCTCAGTGCTGATGGGGCACACTGGCGGCATGTGATGGGGCACAGTACCGGCAATTGTTGGGCACACTGGCAGCATCTGATGGAGCACAGTACCGGCAATTGATGGGCACACTGGCAGCATCTGATGGAGCACAGTAGCGGCAATTGATGGGCACAGTGTCAGCAATTGATGGGCACAGTGGCTGTGTTTGATGGGCACAGTGGTGGCAATTTATGGGTACAGTGGCTGCGTTTGATGGCACAGTGGCTGATTTTGATGGCACAGTGGCTGCAATTAATGTTTGTTTTTTTTCAGTTTATTTGCGCCCCCCCAAAAATCTTGAGCACCAGCCGCCACTGCTGTATATTGAGATTGCTTATTTGTTCCCATGGAACTTTCTGTCTGTAGATGTCTGCGGAATGTTTATATTATTCCACTATGCCCACAATGCAGATACTTTAAGAGCCTTCATAGGAAAAAGAGAACAAGACTGATAATAAAAACAATTTACAGAGTATATTTTTCTGCCTCGCCATGCGTTGTCAAATGTACCAGAATAGTGGGAAATAGGTGTCGTGCTTCAATAAGTCAGAGGGTTACACAAATCAACCAGAAAATACATAACTGAAAATCACCAGAGGAAATAAACACTTTTCTTCCCTAAACTGCTCTCGGTTACAAAGAAAAAAACTGATTGCACAGACAGCGCTCTGTGTATTTGATTGTCAACTGGTGCGTGTGGTAAATAAACCTTTTCATTATTAAAGCACTTCTGAACAAAGATGTTTGGAGCGCACTGTAATTAAATATATGTTTGCAAATTGAGATTCCTCATTTTCCTACAATGAAATAATAGTATACCACGGAAAGAATGGTTTGATGGTCACTGACTGCAACTAAATGATGGTGATGTTGATGGAGAACCTTTTATGACTCATTCGGGGACAAACAAATATTAACTGACATGACTTTTGTTAAGAGATATCTGCAGATTTTTGGCCAAGTACAAGGAACGTGTATAAATGCGGCTTCAGGGAAGGGAATGCCCTCCTCGCTAATAGGGTTGCCACCCATAAAGGATTGCCCCAGACAGTCCAGGTATTGACTAGGCATGTGCAATTTTTTAAGTTACGAATACGTTTTCCGTCAATTTTCGTTATTTTAGTTGATTCGTTAACATACGAATGAACGAATGGTTTAGCGCAATTGATAACGAATAACGATATTTTCAAAATAACTAATATGAAAAACAACGAAGATACGAAAGATGAAAGAAACGAAAACATAGAAACAACGAAAATACCGAACCCAAAAAAAAAAATAATTACGAAAAACAAAATGAACGAAAATGCAAACTTACTAATATTCGAAGACCGAAAAGAAAACAACCGAAATGCCGAACAAAGACTAAAAAACGAAAATCAAAACTAACGAAAAATAAATTACGAATCTTCGGAAAACTGAAATGAAAACAACGAAAATACAAAATAATGTAAATTAGCTTTCGTTAGTACTGAAATATTTCTGGACATTGACCAATAGCCACTGAGCGCTGTCCCTTTCCTCTGAAGAGGTTTGTTCCTTCCCCCAATGAGCTTCTTTCTCATTACCTCCTGGCTCCTTGTGTCTTTTTCTGTGTTAGACTGCAGTGCATCTAATTTCTAGATTTGTATTTGTAATATCTGACATATTTTAGTTTTCTTCTACGTCAGACTTCATTCTAGACAGGGTGTGTGTGCTAACTAAGACAGTCAAGTCAATCACAGTAAAGTACAAATTACAAAATTACGACGAGTAGCGTGTCGAATAAATGTAAAATGTATTCTAACAGAATTACGAATGCAATAAAATCTACAAAAGTACGTTTTTACAATCAAAGGAAATTAGACATGAAAATACGAATGATCATAAAGCAACGAAAATATATTTCTTTACGAAAATACGAATGCGGCATGATGGAAAATATAATGTAAATACGAATAACAAAACAACGAAAATTAAACCAACGTAAAAACGAAGGAACGAATAAAATCATTTTAAAAATACGAACGCGGCAGAATACAAAATATAACGAAAATACGAATCTCGATTCAACGAAAAATAAACTAACAGAAAAAAACGGAAACGGAAAAAAGACGAGAATACTAAAGAGTACGAATACGATAACTAACGTCTTACAAAATTACGACTCGTTACGAATCACGATAAACGAACAGAAACGAAACAGAAATAAACGAAAATTTTTGCTGTGCACATGTCTAGTATTGACACTTGTGCTCTGTTTTCTGTCCACCTGAAACCCGGACACGACATACCAGGACCGTCATTGTCCTAGAAACCAATGACACTTTTTCCACTGTGCAAACAGCATAGTGGGATTTTCCTAGCTCCACCACCTAACTTCGGCTCCCACACACTTGCTTGCAGCAGCTCCAGATTCCCTCCCTCCGGTAAGGCATTAGGCAATCTAAGTCTAATGCCGCGTACACACGATCAGTCCATCCGATGAGAACGGACCGATGGACCGTTTTCATCGGTTAACCGATGAAGCTGACTGATGGTCCGTCGCGCCTACACATGATTGGTTAAAAAAACGATCGTGTCAGAACGCGGTGACGTAAAACACAACGACATACTGAAAAAAACGAAGTTTAATGCTTCCAAGCGTGTGTCGACTTGATTCTGAGCATGCGTGTATTTTTAACCGATGGTTGTGCCTACTAATGATGTTTTTTTTTCCCATTGGTTAGGAATCCATCAGTTAAATTTAAAGCAAGTTGGCTTTTTTTTAACCGATGGTTAAATAACCTATGGGGCCCACACACGATCGGTTTTGACCGATGAAAACGGTCCATCAGACCGGTGTCCTCTGTTTAACCTATCGTGTGTACGAGGCCTTAGGGGGCTGGGGGGTGCTGATAAAAGGGGATATCTCTCTAATGGAGGTCTCTAAGCAAGGTGGGGGGCACTGATATAAGGGGACTGTGAGCTAATAGGGGTCCTTAATGGAGGATGCTGACTACTGATCTAATGGTTGCTGATCAACCATTAGATCAGCAGTCAGTACTACCCAAAACAAGAGACCCCATTATACTATACTAGAGGCCCCAGGGACAAGGGACTGTGCACTAGGTATTATGAACAGTGTACAAAGCACTATGTAGGGACTGTGTAGGACTAGAGACTAGGAACTGTGTACTATCATTTAGGGACTATATGCTAGAGACTAGGGGCCAAGTTTTACAGGCAAGTGCTTTATTCACAAAGAACTTGCCTGTAAAGTTGCGGCGGCATAGCGTAAATGACCCGGCGCAAGCCCGCCTAATTCAAATGAGCCGGGTAGGGGGCGTGGAGCATTTAAATTAGGCGCGTTCCCGCGCCGAACGTACTGCGCATGCGCCGTCCGGAAAATATCCCAGGGTGCATTGCTCCAAATTACGTCGCAAGGACGTCATTGGTTTCGACGTGAGCGTAAATGGCGTCCAGCCCCATTCACGGACGACTTACGCAAACAATGTAGATTTTAAAAATTTAGACGCGGGAACGACGGCCATACTTAACATTGGTTGCCCCTCATATAGCAGGGGAAACTTTACGCGGCGCAAATCTAACGTAAACGTCGTAACTTCACTGCGTTGACCGCGCGTACGTTCTGGAATTCGCGTATTTTGCTAATTTGCATACTCGACGGGGAAAACTACGGAGGCGACACCTAGCGGGAAAAAAAATTGCATTTAAGATCCAACAGCGTAAGAGCCTTACGCCTGTTGGATCTAATGGATATATATGCGTAACTGATTCTAAGAATCAGTCGCATAGATACGATGGCCCAGATTAGGACTTACGACGGCGTACATTGCGTTGCGCCGTCGTAAGCCCTTTGAGAATCTGGGCCTAGGTACTGTGTACCATCTATTAGGGACTAAAGTCAAATATAAAAATAAAATCGAAAATGGGACCCACTATCCAGATGGAATTGCAGTATATGTTAGTTAACACTGATGGGATGCCTCCAACGCTATGGGGGATCAATGCAAAAGCAACAGTGATGTATTCAGAAATCAGCAAAAGGTTTAAACCGCTAGGGGTGAGGTTTACTCCTTGCTAGTGAAAACAACCAACACCCCCCCCCCCCTCCAGTGCATTCAATTAAAAACACATACAAAAATTTACAATGTTGTCACAATATGGCGCCAAACACAAATCCCCCCCACACGCACACACATGCATGATCAGCATGGAAAGAATGGGTCTACTCGGGTGACTTGGTAAACTTCACCGTATACACATAGCATGTCCATGAATAGGGCTTGTTCAATGATAATATAAATACATTTGGGTTTACACAGGTAAATAAGTCATTCCTGATGGTATGGCACCGAAATAGTGAATCCTGGACCGTTTATGCTGGTTTAATATAACAGCGTGTAGCACATAGACTGCGATATGAATTTGCCAATGTCCATGCAATAAGAGGAGAGAGAGAATCTCTCAGTTTGCAGAGAATAGTTCAATCCAATCTTGGGTGAAGATGGCTATTGGTATAAATACTGTAAATACCTTGATAATCTTCACAGTTCAGCAAATAAATGGTATAACATATCACAAAGAGCTCAGTTGAAGAGTATATGTCAAGGACAAGATAAATAGATTTTGTCCAAAGGCTCTCACCACTCCATGGTAATAAGCTGAAATGGAGATTGTATCTTCCTTCATGGATGCTGCACTCAGAGTTTTTTGGTGAGTCCTTAAGTTAATATCAACGTGGTGTTGCGTCGGCTCAATGTCCGGTAACAGCTAAATGCTAGGCATTCGGTCAGACATAGGTACGTCGGGTCAGGAGATCCGTGGGTTAGTGTGTCGTAAGCTCATCCAGTTGATCCATGCGGAAGGGGTGGCTCAAAGTGACGCACACCTGTTGGAACGCACGGTGGAGCGCAGGGTAGAGGTGACGAAGTCCGTTATATACATGTAATCACTCCTCATTCATCCTGTATTTTAAGCATTGCAATATGTCAACATAAGATGGCCCTATAATGAAGTTCTGACGTAACTGAAGATAATTGGGCATTTGCCCTTTAAAAAGATGTGGTTACAGAATGCCATACGTCCTGACGAAGCGCATGGTCACATGTGCGAAACGCATTGACGTAAGCAGCGTCACCTCTACCCACCTTAGTCATAGCTGACTAAACACTGGGGTAGATTCAGGTAGCTTTGCACAGTTTTTACGGAGGTGCAGGGCACCGTTTTTGCCCTGCGCCCCCGCAAATTATCTGCGCTACCCTTGATTCACGGAGCAGTAGCTCCGTAAATTGCGTGGGCGCTCCGGCAAAATGCCCGGCGTAAGCGCTCGCAATTTAAATGATCCCGTAGGGGGCGGGAATCATTTAAATTAGGCGCGTTCCCGCGCCGATCGTAGGGCGCATGCTCCGTCGGGAAACTTTCCCAACGTGCATTGCGGCAAATGACGTCGCAAGGACGTCATTTGCTCCAAAGTGAACATGAATGGCGTTCAGCGCCATTCACGCTTCACTTACGCAAACGACGTAAAATTTAAACTTTGCGACGCAGGAACGACGGGTATATGTAGCATTGGCTGCCCCTGCTATTAGCAGGAGCAGCCTTACGTGAAACCCGACGGACGGAAATGACATAAACTGCGTACGCAGGGCTCGCGTAACGTTGTGAATCGGCGTTAGAATGCAATTTGCATACTATACGCTGACCACTACGGGAACGCCCCCTAGCGCCCATCGTAAGAATGCAGCCTAAGATATGCGGGCATAAGAAGCCTTATGCCATTCATATCTTAGGCTGCAGTCGGCGTATCAAGGTTCCTGAATCAGGAGCATTCGATACGCCGGGGGAAAGTAAGCAATTGTGCTGCGTAACTATGGTTACGCAGGCGCAATTGCTCTTTGAATCTACCCCACTGTTGATAGTGTGAAACACGTCAGATTTTTTTTATCCTGTACCCTGCTGTGGTGTGTACTTTTGTTATTTTAAACAATAAAGGTGTTTTTATTGGCGTGCGGCTGTCCAGACCTTCCCTCTTCTAAGCAATTAAAACCTATTAAATCCAAAACTAAAAAAAGGAAACATTTTTGTTAATGTTTCACTTTCAAAGTTCATGCACTAGTTCAGCCTATTGGGCAACAGCGGGCCTGATGTTTGCAGGAGACCTAAACCCACTGAGTTACTAGAGGGAGAATATACAGATCAGTCCATAATATCAGTCATACACTCATGGTAACATGGCAACAGCAAGCAAGATAATTGTAAAATAAAAATGGCTTTGGATATTACTTTGAGGAAAACTTTACTTAAAATGAGTAAAAATATCTACACTCTGAAATTACATTATAATCTAAATCTGGACAGAAACATGAAGAGGAATTTGTCTTCGAATTACTAGCATAATAGTCCACACTAAAGCGGCGATGGGGGTTGAGGGTCTCCACGTCCTGCAATTAGTCAGCGACGGACTTGAATATTTATGATGGCACTCCTAAGGATTTGCAATTCATGAAACATATGAAGTGGTTAATTATTCCCATTTTTCATGTCACTTCATACATGTGTAAATCAATCAGCGGAGGAGAGAATAATTAACAAATACAAAGGAAGGTTTTTATTAGCTATCAAAAATGTAAAACTATAATCTGCTGACAAGCTCCACCTTGCAGATGTATACTTATGTATACAAATGTAGGATGTATTTGGCGAGTGCAATTACCCTCAACAAAATGATGAAGACCCGGGGAAATAGTTTATAGGGTGACAAGGAAGTGGCACACACTCAGGCCCGGATTTACTCCCTTTGCTGCCCCAAGGCCGGGTCCTTCAATGCCCCCCCCCCCCCCCCCCACACACACACACACACACACACACCATCACAAAGGGGGCTTCTGAGCCACCCCCATGTGATAGAAATTAGGTAAAAAAAAATACATTAAACCCCCCCCCCACCAAATACATTTTTGGCTATTTTCCGAGGCTCTGTTGAGGTTCGTACTGCGCAAGCACCGCGCCTGCGCAGTACAAGGGGTCCTTATCTGCCGGGGGAACTTTTTCGGCAGGACACCGGGATAACAAGATTTTTGCAGGGCAATTGCAGCATGGCTCCATTCACTTGAAAAGCGAGATGGAATATAATTGCAAAGCATTGCAGCCACTGCCTCTGCAGAAAAAAAAGGGGGGGGGCAGAGATTAAGCTGCTCAACCAGGGGATTTTACCCCCATCACACATGTAAGTGAGCCCCAAAAGAGGTGTGAAGGAGCCCTGGTACAATGTAGACACACACACAGCAATTACAGCAGTCCCCTATACATTGCTCCCCAGGATGACATCTCTGATGGGGTCTCGTATAAGCTGAGCCCATCCTGATCACAGGGAACATGGAGCCCAGAAGAATACACTCACTATTTCTACACTCAGCCGCCATGGTATACTAATGAGGGGCCGCTGACTCCAACATGACCGCACTGACAGGCCCTATAGGTGAGACAGATAGAAGGAAAGGCTCACCTTGATCGCTCCGACCATCTTGCATCGCACCCAAACTCTTTGCATTTGTCGCTTCTCTGTTCTCCTAGCAACGGAGCTCTGACATCACCAGCATGCAACCCACAGGGAGTCACCCTCCGCACCTAGGAGGGGGTAGAGGGCAGGGACTATGCTGTTGCTGTGGCACCGCCCCTGCACCCACTGCCGCCCCAAGGTCTGGCCTCGGTGGCCTTGTGGGAATCTGGCCCTGCACACACTGCATTAAAAATTGGGTGTTCCTAAATAATCTAAAAATCGATATATAATGTGTAGTAAAATCAACATTGTCGTATGTAGGCCCCCCGATGTGGGCAAGGTGTGGGAAATATATTTTATCTAGGAGCACAGCCAATGCTTTCCGCTTTCTTGTCTAGGCAATAATACATTTCCGAAGCTACTCAAGGCCTCCTGAGATACTCACGTGCCACATCCCAGGAGGCTTCAAAGAGGAACCTTGAACATACTGCACATGTGCCACCTCGTGTCAGGGGTCCAGCTGCAAGAGCCCAGAAGAGGCAGCTGGCTGCTGATGATGTCAGCACAGAAAATGGCGGTACGGAAGCCAATGTATGGAAGCCTTCAGCAAGTTGCAAGAAGACGACACTGGATTTGATGCACATGTGTGAATGTCTTTTGAAGATAACCCAGGAAACCAGGTAAGAGGGGAAAGAAAAGAAAAACAAACGTGAGGTTCCCTTTAATGCTGCCAACTTTTTGTTTTCAAAATTAAAATGCACATTTCCTGATAGGGCCACATAAAAAAAAAAAGAAAAAGAAAGTGGCTTCATGGGTTTGACACCCCTATCACCCATTTGTTTTGGAATTCCAGATTGTGTGGAACCCAGTTTGCTTCTGTGCCATTAACAAGAAGGGGAGATCAGCAAACAGATGTTCGCTGATCTACCCCCCCTCCGCCCACAATGCTGGTCCCAGATCCATTGCTGGGCGTGAAAAGCCCAGAAAACTTGGTAAGAGTGCGCTTGGAGGGGATTGGTAGTCACCGAGTGTGTGGAAGTGATCTGGTGCTGCCCAGTAACCGGATCGCATCAATCTGACAGCCAACAGTCAGCTTGGAATATTTATAAAGTCTGTTAAAAACAAAACAAAGCCACCAATGTAGTATTTACCGTGTTCTCAGCCAAAAGTTTTCCCACAACCTTGTTGGGTGTATACTTTATCATTTAGGTATGTTGTTATAGTATGATGCAGTGGTTGTCAAATTCTTAATATGGGGGGTCTCAAGTGTAGCCCCCGACATCACCACAGGTCTCCACATACAATTTAGTGAATATGAGGCCCCGTACTCACGACCAAACATGTCTGCTGAAACTGGTCCGCGGACCAGTTTCAGCAGACATGTTTGGCCGTGTGTAGGCACGAGCGGACCATTTTCGGGCCGATCGGACAGGTTTCCAGCGGACAACTGTTTCCTGGACTTGCTTTAAAACAGTCCGCTGGAAACCTGTCCGCCCGGACATGTACGGTCGTCTGTACAGACCTACCGTACATGTCCTGCCGCCCACCATCCCTCGCATGCGTCGAATGACTTCGACGCATGCGTGGAAGCATTTTAAAGGCGGGCCGCCCACGTCGCCGCGTCATTGTCGCGGCGACACCCCGTCATCGACGCGTCGACACCGCGGACACGCCCCGCGTATTGTTTACGCGCGGACTTCTGTTCGATGGTGTGTATAGCCATCGAACAGAAGTCCCCGGGCAGTCCCCGGCCAGACATGTCCGATGGAAACGGTCTGCAGACCGTTTTCATCGGACATGTCCTGCCGTGAGTACAAGGCCTGAAGTGACTATGAGTATGACTATGAGTATGATAAAAGAAATGGTCAGAAACTTCAGGCATTATACAAAAGATAGTTAGCAACTGTTGATTTAAGAGATAGTCAGAGACTATGGACATGGTACAAAATATGGCCAGACACAACAGACAAAGTACAAGCGATGGTCAGAGACTATGCACATGGCACAAGAGATGGCCAGAGACTGTAGGCATGATACAAAGGATGTTAGAGATTGTTGACATGATACAAGAGATGGTCAGACTATGGACATGATACAAGAGGTGGCCAGAGACTATGGATATGGTACAAGAGATGGCCAGGAGACCGTGGGCAATATACAAGAGATGGCCAGAGACTGTAGGCAATATACAAAAGATGGTTGGAGACTGTGGACATGGCACAAGAGATGACCAGAAACTGTGGGCATGGTACATAAGATGTTAGAGATTGTTGACATGATACCAGAGATGGTCAGACTATGGACATGATACAGGAGATGACCACAGACTATGGACATGGTACAAGAGATGGCCAGGCGACCGTTGGAAATATACAATAGATGGTCAGAGGCAATATACAAAAGATGGTTGGAGACTGTGGACATGGCACAAGAGATGACCAGAGACTGTGGGCATGATACAAAATATGGTTAGTGACTGATGACATGATACAAGAGAAAGTCAGACTTTGGACATGATACAAGAGATGGCTAGAGCCTGTGGACATGGTAGAAGAGATGGCCAGAGACTATAGACATTGTACAAGAGATGACCAGAGACTATGGACATGGTACAAGAGATGGCCAGAGATTGTGGGCAATATACAAGAGATGGTCAGAGACTAGGGACATGGTACAAGAGATGGCCAGAGACTACAGACAATATACAAAAGATGCTCAGAGACTATGGGCATGATACAATAGATGGTCAGAAACTGTGGACATGGTACAAGAGATAACCAGAGACTCTGGGTATGATGCAAGAGATAGTCAGAGACTCTGGACATGGTACAAGTGATGATCAGAGACTCTGGGCATGATACAAAAGATGGTCAGAGAGTGCTGAAATATTGCAGGAGTCTGTCAGAGACTGGGAATGTGATATAGGTGTTGCTGGAGACCTGGGATGTGCTTCAAGAGTGTCATGGACTGGAGACAGATTACACAAGACTGCTAGAGATCACTGCTATGACAAAGCAAAGGGGGACAGAGATTGGTGTCTACAGGGGCCCTGAGGGCCCCACAAAAAGTTCCAAAAGGCTGCAGGTTTTTTTTGGGTATACAATCCTATGCATCTTGCGTGTAAAAAAAACACAGGAACTGTCTTGCAAAATACAAGTCACTTGGCAACCATGGAGGAAAGTGGGCCGGGTCGGACTCTGGTGAATAGGAGGAATCAATGGAAATGAATTCTATCATGTGAGTGGTGTAAAGAACAAGGTGACTCTCTTTATTTTGGGGTGAATTGACAAGGGCGGTTGGTTGCTATGGGTTACCATTCTGCTCCCATCCCCAGGAAACCAAACTGCTGCGCTGTACAGCTTGCGATGCCTGTGTTTCATGTTTAAACTGATATTCACGTAGGGAGGCTGTCCGCAGCTCCTCCGCCTGTCAGCAAATGCGAGGGCTACACTTTACTAATTTCATTGCGTTACAATGTGATGCGCCTCTGCCCTGTACGCCGTGCATTTAAACTCAGTGAAAATAGCTGAAGTGGCGAGATGGAAGCCATTCTTTATCTGCCTGTGACAGGAAAAAGCTCAATGACTGAGGCACAGGCTGAGGCCTCCTGCCAGGCCTAAAAATAGAGCCATATATATTTTTTTCCCCTTCCGCTTTCGGTCATGTGATTTGATGAACCGCAGCTATGCTGAGTCTTTATTGCATTTGTGAAATGACTTTTAAATCAAATTACAGTTCCAAAGCCTACATTATACCACATTAGGAAGACATACCTACTCAGAGATTTATTAACATATACGGTAGACCGGGCTTGTCTTCCCTGCCAGTTTGCAATGTGCAGCGGTGTTGTCAAATTTTATGACAGACTCCCTAGACAGGGAATGCGAGCCATTTGTCAAAGGTAACAATATTGTAAACAGGACAACGACGCCTCTGCAAAAAAAAAAAAAAAAAAAGCTGCTTACATTGCTGCCTCAGGATCAACTGGAACTTCCACAATTTGCTGGATGTCCTTTCATGTCCAATACATGGTATTCTTCAAAGGTAAATATATATATATAGCACTACCCCCAAAGGAGCCGCTGTTTTTTGGGCCTATTTCCCCATTACAGACCCCACAGTCAGGTACATGGTATTTTCACACGCTTCCACATGGCTCAATAAACAGTCTAGGGCAGTGGTTCTCAACCTTCTAGTGCCGTGACCCCTTGATAAAATTTCCCAAGTTGTGGGGACCCCTAACAGTAAAATTATTTTTGTAGCGTAGGTTGTCGGCATTCAAAGCAAGACAAGTAATTTGCGCCCCTAACCCACAGACATTTATCGCTCCCTGAGTCCCTTCCACTACAGTATTAAAACCCCTTATGGTACTCTGTTCTGTTAATTTCCCCCCCCATCCCTCGCTCTCTAGCTGTCTTTTTTGTTCTTTCTCGTATTCTTTCTCTCCCTTTTTCTTTGTTCTTCCCCCTCTTTTCAAGTATTCTTTATTTTTTATTCCTTCTCTTATTAGTGGGTGGGGGGAATGGGATCAGTGGCAGTGCAGAGGGGGGGGGGGGGGTCTCATCAGCCAACTTTGGTGCTCTTGATCAAGGTCATCTGTTGATCTGAGAATTGTAGTGGGGGCTTTTAATGGCAACTATAATCACATGTAGTGTTATGGGCCGTACAGACGACCGAACATGTCTGCTGAAACTGGTCCGCGGACATGTTCGGTCGTGTGTAGGCCCGAGCGTGCAGGATTCCAGCAAACATTTGCCCGCCGGGCCTTTTCCCAGCGGGCAAATATTCCTGGACTTGTTTTAAAACAGCCCGCTGGAATCCTGCCCGCTCGGACATGTTCGGTCGTCTGTACAGACCTACCGTACATGTCCGAGCGCCCGCCATCCCTCGCATGCGTCGAATGACTTCGACGCATGCGTGGAAGCATTTAACTGGCAGGCCCGCCCACGTCGCCGCGTCGTCGTCGCGGCGACGGCGCGGACACGCCCTGCGTATTGTTTACACGCGGCTTACACTACGCCAACGCAGATTCTTAGAGAATCTGGCCCAGAAATTTTAATGGCAATAACAGACTTCAGCGTCTGTTTTAAATGCTGGATGCTGACAGACTCCATCAATACAGCAAACATATAGAAGCTCAGTTGTGGATTTTACAGGTTCTTGCAAACCAGATTTTCTTTTTTGGCTAGAGTTCCTCTTTAACCACTTCAGCCCCGGAAGAATTTACCCCCTTCCTGACCAGAGCACTTTTTGCGATTTGGCACTGCGTCGCTTTAACTGACAAGTGCGTGGTTATGCGACGTGGCTCACAAACAAAATTGATGTCCTTTTTTTCCCACAAATAGAGCTTTCTTTTGGTGATATTTGATCACCTCTTGTTTTTTTTTTTGCGCTATAAACAAAAAAATTGCGAAAATTTTGAAAAAAAAAATGCAATATTTTTGTTATAATAAATATCCCCCCAAAAAAGATATAAAAACATATATTTTTTTCAGTTTAGACTGATATGTATTCTTCTACATGTTTTTGGTAAAAAAATCACAATAAGCATATATTAGGGCCGGATTCAGGTAGATCGGCGCATTTTTAGGCGGGCGTAGCGCATCTCATATGCGCTACGCCAACGTAAAGCAGAGAGGCAAGCACCCAATTCACAATGCAAATGCTCCCAACGTTGCGCCGGCGTAACGTAAAATCGTTGGCGTAAGCCCGCCTAATTCAAAGTAGGTGGGCGTGATCCATTTAAATGAATCGTGACCCCATGCAAATGATGGGCCGAACGAACGGCGCATGCGTCGTCCCGTGGACGCATCCCAGTACGCATGCGTCAGAATCACCTCATAAATACTCCATAAGATACGTCGAATCACTGCCTACGACGTGACGTAACCTACGCCCAGTACTACTACGTAAACGACGTAAAATACGACGGCTGTTCCCTGGTCCATAACTTAACATGACTTACCCCTGCTTTATGAGGCTTAACTTTACGCCGGACGTACGACTTACGTAAACAGCGTATATTAATGCGCCGGGCGCAAGTACGTTCGTGAATTGGCATATCTCACTCATTTGCATATGGGAATCGAATTTCCCATATGCCTCCAGCATAAACATGCGCCCAAGATACGCCGGCGTAGGAAAATTACGTCGGTCAAAAGAAGCCTATTTTCAGGCATATCTAGTTCTATGGACACAGCGCACAGATACAACGGCGCATCATTACACTTACGCGGCGTTTCTTGAGATACGTCGGCGTAAGTGCTTTGTGAATCCGGACCATAGTGTCTACAAAATAGGGGATCGTTTTAAGGCATTTTTATATATTTTTTTATTAGTAATGGCGGTGATCTACGATTTTTATCGTGACTGCGACATTATGGCGGACACATCGGACACTTTTGACGCTATTTTGGAACCATTGTCATTTATACAGCGAACAGTGCTATTAAATGCCCTGATTACTGTGTAAATTACACTGGCAGGGAAGGGGTTAACCACTAGGGGGTGAGGAAAGGGTTAAGTGTGTCCTAGGGAGTAATTCTAACTGTGGGGGACTGGGCTACCAGTGACACAACATTGATCACTGCTCCTGATCACAGGGAGCAGTAGATCACTCTCCTGTCACAAGGCAGAACAGGGAAATGCCATGTTTACACAGGCATCTCTGTGTTCTGTAGCTCCGTGACATGATCGTGGGACAACAGCGGACATTGAGTCTGCGGGTCCTGCAGGCACGGTCTCGGAGCTTGCGGCAGGGACGCGCGCGCCCGCACGGCAGCAAATTTCTGTACATTGCTTTGCGCAGCCATGCCATTCTGCCGATGTATAACTACTGGCAGTAGTCGGCAAGAGGTTAAAAAAATAAGAAGAAATATATAAATAGCACCTCCTGGAGTATATATTTAGCTAGAAGGGACTTCATTGCCATCTCCATCTGGTGTAATTGCCTTAGCTTACCCAGTAATAGGAGCAGCTCCAGCCTGACACCGCAATAAGCAGAAAGCAGCCTATTTACCCTGGCTGTGCATTAAGATGCAGTATTGTACAGTGGAATACACAGGCAGAAAATTGATATGCTGATAGCATTCAATTATATGTCATTATTCAGACTCGGGTGCACACTGCCGCACAAAACGACCGCACGTTGTGTTATTCTGCTACAAAACATTCCTTACTGTAAATTGTAGATACACAATCTAGCCAATTTAATAAGGCAATGAGCAAGCTACGCGGTGCACTGAGCCACAGCAGACAGTCAGAACCAATTCTCATCGCTTCAACTGTCAATAGGGTAAAGGAGGCCAAAGGGTGCCATGGGTTAGTGCCTATCGCTAAAGCTTTGGTTGTATCGTGGCTATAAAGGAGAAACGAAAGTTTAATATATGCAAAATAAAAATAAATTAATTATAAATAAGTTGCTCATTAGGGCCTCGATTACACTAGTGGCCAGTGAAAAAAATAGGCGGTCAACCTTTTTTCTACCCCCTTAACATAAAGTAGAACTATAGGCAAAACTTTTTCCTGGTGCCTCCATGGCAGCATACCTGTGACAAGCTCCACCTTGGCTCCTCCCTCAGGATGCCATGATCACTTAGTGCCTCTGCTCCTCTTTCTAGCACCCGGGTGTTGGCTGTTGCTTTTCTTCCTTGTCTGTGTTCACCTGTTAGGTGATTGATCTGCTCAGTCACCTGATATAAGCAAACTGAACACTCTAGCCCTTGCTTGTGATAGAGACAAAGACCTGCATTGTTCTAGAATCAAGCCTCCTGTTAGTCTGCCTTGTTTGCTGTTGGATCCCCTGTGTATGTCCCGGATTGGACTGGATTATCCGCTGAACTCAGCCTGCCTTTACCCGAACTGTCTTTGAACCACGCTATCTGCTAAACTGAAAGTGCCTGTTTGCTTCAGAGGGAGTCGTAAGGACGAAACGTCACGGTTGACCTCGCAGTATCAGGAAGTAATTTAGAGGCGCGGTGCTTTCCAGCTACAAGGACGTAGCGGTGTGTTGCTTTGCGGTGGACGCAACCAGCATTTACATGCTTACAAACCTGTATGGATGCTATGGACGGCGCGTCTGTATACTGTGAGGGGTTAGCTCGGTAGCAGGGTGTGTGACCCCTTGGATGGGTTCACCACACACTGAATTTCTACAGACTGGCAGTCGAAGACGGTTGAAAACAAAGTTTCTGGTTTATTTTCCCATCTTGCTGGAAAACAATTGCAAGCATTCAAACAGCATAAACAAAATTAAACATAAAATAAATCCTAGCCACTCTGGGCGTCTACCTTCCACACAGGAACCTATGAAGTCTAACACAGCCTACTGCTGGGTAGACAGTGCTGGTCATACAGCACAAAACAATAGTCTTTTGATTTTTATCACACAGAAAAATCAATCCTCTTCTCACCTTCACACAAGGCTTTCTGGCACTGCTCTCCTACTCACACAGACTCAGGATGTTGCAGCCAATTAGTGGTAATCCTTTGGACTTCTTATAGAGGCCTTTAATTGCCTCACTCTGAACAGCTGGAGTCTTCCAACGGCCCTTAGCCTTTCTGGCTATTTCTGCAGCCGACGCCCAATAATGATTGGTGTATTGTCTAAAGAAGGCAGAAATGTATGTTCCGTCTGTGACAACACCCACAGATTTACCTGACTTCCTGTCACAATACCTATTGTATTTCAAGCGGTACTGTGTCGATTCTATGGATGTCATGAAGGATTTATAAATAAACAAGAGAAACAGAATTACACCATCTTGAGTTTTCCTTTCTTCTATAAACCTGGGAAATCCGAGGAGATCTAGAGAGCCAGTCTGGAAGATCGAGTACAGTACGGATATGGGAGAGGAGTAAATATACTGCTTGTCAGTGCCTACTAAACTCAACCTTTTGGAGAGTACAAACCCGAAAGGGTGTGTGACACACGGTAAAAGCTGTTTGGATTGAAGAGTACCTCGTAGTTTAGAAGCACTTCTGGGGTCACCTGGATATATTCCCTCACTCTTATACTTCTTATGAACTATTATAAGAAAAGATTGGTCACGCTGAGTGGAGTGATAATAGCACTGCTTTAATAAACCACAGGACTTGAATAGACTTGTAATTTTGCTATCTTTGTTTTACCTGTTTGCTTTGCTCAGTTTGCATCTGCCCAGGTGTGGTGGTCAGGCACTATAGCATTGTGTATAAAGTCCTGAAGACAACCAAGTACTGCTAGACCTGCGTGCCTCAAGAGAAAGGGGCCTTTATTGGGCTGCTATAGTGTCTGACCACCTGCATTGGGGTAGACGTGACATTTGTGACACAGGACCAGTGAATATTATAAAAGAAAAGGATTAGTGCAGAGTATTCTTCTTTTTTTCCCCCCTCATACCTCAGTATTCAGATATAGTGGAACTTAGAACAGTACATGGATTCATCCCTAAGTTCTCCTCTTCCTCTACTATCTCCGAGCCTTGGGCCCTGCCAATATTTTCAGATCCAATTTTTACCTTCTTCACGAAGACGATATTACTTTGGTACTAAGACACTATCTTCAAGTCACAGCTCCCTTCAGACTTCGATCTAACTTATTTGTAATACTCCAGTTGACAAAAAAAAAAAAAAAACAAGGGGCAAATAAGCATTATCTGGGCCCCTCCGGCCATTCCGGAACTGCAATATCCATCATGCCTAGTCATGTCTGTGAATATCAGAGCTTTACAATGTGGTTCTGCGGCAGCTGGGGAACCATAGTTTGCAGATCCCGGCTCTAGTACACTAGTTTCAAGTGAGGCCCGGAGCAACTGGAAGTCAGTGTAGGGCCGGCCATGACAGGGTTAACAGAAACCCTAGTAGCTGTGGGGGGAGGAGCAGAGCAGGGGAGGAGAGATCACAGATATCTCTTACTCTCAGTTTCCCGGGCAGAGGCAGCGTGGGGGAGTGAAGTGCCTGCTGTGTCTGCTCAGCCTGCAGGGATTTCGCTTTTCCAAATTGTCACGGCGATGGCTGCGATCGAGGATTTATTCGGGAGATTGAGGGCGGAGGCGGCTATCCGGGGTGAGGACTGGCTGCAGAGGCAGTTGGGGGCGCTTTTATCGCAGGATGGAGGGGACATGGGTCGCATGGCGTCGGGGCCTAGCCGCGTCCAGACCGGACAAGCAGCATCGGGGCCGGAGCACACAGGTGTGGTGCTGGCGGAGTCGGGGCCTGAACGGTCGGTCCGGGGAGCAGTGCGGGCACACGGGGACACAATTCAGGTCGCATCGGGGCCTGATCACACAGGCATGGGAGCAGCGTCGTCGGGGCCTAGTCACACAGGCCGGGGGGCCTCGCGGACGCGCTCGTCCCGCCCCCCCCGCCGATATATTCGCCCAGTATATCCCCGGGACGGCAGAGGGGGGATAGTGGACATAGCAGGGCCCCTTCGGGCCCCCCCGCGAAGCGGGCGGCGGGTATTGTGTCGGAAGGCCCAGCCGGGGGCACCAGGAGTAGCGTGGGTGCAAGGGGGGGACGGCCAGGGGGCTCAGATGCGGCGGCCTTGCCCGCCCGGCGTGTGGATCAGGCAGTGACGGGCCCGGTGGTGGGGTCTCGGCGAGTGGGATCGCAGGCCACGGTGGCTAGCCCCCCAGCTTCCTCGGCTAGCCACTTGCAGGAGGTGGAGCGCGTCGGCAGCAACAGGGTTACGCCAAGCAGGAAAGCTTCGGCAAAATCGCCGCACGGGTCCAGGGCCCGCAGGGGGAGTGAATCCGGCCCTGGGCCTTCGGCCTCCGGGACCGAGCCGCCCGGTGGGTCATCATCGGAGGAGGAGGATCGGTCGGAGGGAGAGCGGTCGGGATCTGAGGACGAGGTCTTGCCCAGGACGATACCAGCAACGAGGGATTCGAGACGGTCGGCTGATGGGATTGCTTCCACGCAGCCCGGTAAGTCATTTTACACTGATGTTTCTAATAGGCAATGTGTTGATGTGGTTGAGAGGAATGTGGTTGTTGCACCGGCGTCCCAGGTTACGGATGCACAGGTGGGTATTGCTGGAGGTGATGTGGGTTTGCAAAGGTTTTTGTCGGGGTTAGAGGCTCTGGTCAGTCAGCTAAAAGGGGGGGACAGACCTCCCGCAAGCCCGGCGGCGGCTTGGGGGCCGGTCGGGGGAGCTACGGGGGTGGCCGCGGCGGCGGTGGCGGCTGCCACTACGCCGTTGGTGGTAGCTGGAAAGGAGGCAAGTGGGGGCGGCTTGGGGGCCGGGGCATCAGTGCAGCCGGAGGTTACCGCCGAGTCGGCGGGGGCCGCTTCAAAAAAACGGGATTTAGTACGGCTAGCGGATGAGGCTAGGGGACAGGTTTACACCTGTTACGATGCGCCGCTGGGGTCGCATCTGAAACAGGAGGTACGGGAAAAGATCTGGAAGAGCGAGTACGTGGAGATATTCGCGCTGTTACCGCTGGAAAAATTCAATTTGGACAGGGTAAAACCAGAGGATTCTAAGAAGGAAGATGAGGAGAAGAGGAGGTACAGGCTAATACCTCGCACGTTTGCAAACTGGTCGCAGGCGTATTCCATTTTGGCCAGTGTGATTGGCGAGAAGAACCCCGAGCACTGCTCGGCGCTCTTCAGTTACCAGGAGGCGATCAGTGAGGCCTACAGGTGCTATGGGGGCACAGGTTGGATTAGATATGACGAACAGTTCAGGCAACGTCAGGCGATCAGGCCGGAAATTCGTTGGGACGCCAAGGACATTAGCCTTTGGATGCGGCTTATGACGGCTCCGAGGACGTCGGCGCCGTTTTTTCAGGGGGGGGGCCGGCGGAGCCTCTTCCCTGGGACAGTCGGCCGGAAAGAAAAAAGGGGTTTGTTGGCAGTTCAACGAGGGTAGCTGCAAGTTTGGGGGGTCGTGCCGATACAAGCATGAGTGCTCCGGGTGTGGGGGTAATCACCCCTCTTCCCGCTGCTTCAAGCAGGGCAAGGGACGTCCCGGGGATTCTTCAGGTAAGAGGGAGCACCCCGGTGATGGTGAGAAGGATGCTGCCGTTTCTCGGTAGGTATCCGGACAGAGCGGCGGCTCAGCTCCTGGAGGAAGGTTTTACTGTGGGGTTCCGTATTCCTTGTAGCTTGACGGTGGTTCCGCCGCTGTCCAAGAATTTACGTTCGGCTCTCCAACACCCCGAAGTGGTTTCTGAGAAATTACGGAAGGAAGTGGGGCTAGGCCGCATGGGGGGCCCGTTTGAATCCCCCCTTTGGAGGGTCTGGTGGTATCACCGTTGGGGGTGGTACCGAAGAAGGAACCAAACAAGTTCAGACTCATTCACCACCTCTCATTTCCGAAAGGGGGGTCGGTAAATGATGCGATTGATGCGGGCGATTGTTCGGTGTGCTACACATCGTTTGACGCGGCGGTGGGATGGGTCAAGAAATACGGTCGGGGGGCGTTGATGGCCAAGTCGGACATCGAGGCGGCCTTCCGGCTGTTGCCGGTGCACCCGGACAGCTTCAGACTGTTGGGGTGTCACTGGGGAGGGGAGTTCTATGTGGACAAATGTCTGCCCATGGGCTGCTCGGTATCCTGTGCGTTGTTCGAACAATTCAGTTCCTTTTTGGAATGGGTGGTGCGAGACGTGGCGGGAGTGAATTCAGTCATCCACTATCTAGATGACTTTCTCTGCATTGGACCGGGGGGGTCACGGATTTGTGCAGTTTTGTTATCTACGCTAGAACACATAGCGGAACGTTTTGGGGTGCCTTTGGCGCCCGAAAAGACGGAAGGTCCTAGGTCTGTCATTCAATTCCTGGGCATAGTCATAGACGCCGAGAAGATGGAATGTCGTTTGCCGCAGGATAAGCTAGAAGGCCTCAAGGCGGAGGTCAGGGGTATGATTGGAGTGCATAAGGTGCAGCTGCGGGCTTTGCAGTCGTTGTTGGGTAAGCTGAATTTTGCCTGCAGGATTATCCCGATGGGGAGGGTTTTTTGTCGCCGGCTGTCGGCTAGCACTGCGGGTGTTAGGTTGCCCAATCACTATGTGCGGCTCGTGAAGGAGCATAGGGAGGACCTGCGGGTATGGCACTTTTTTCTAGAGGGTTTTAACGGCAGGGCCTTGTGGATGTCCGGCCCGGTCAGCAATTTTGACCTGGAGCTGTATACAGATGCGGCCGGGGGTGCGGGCTTTGGGGCCTTCTTTCAGGGTCAGTGGAGCGCTGGCTCTTGGCCGCAGTCTTGGGTGACTGCGGGCTTTACAAAGAATTTGGTGCTGCTGGAGCTGTTTCCAGTGGTGCTGGCGGTTGAGTTATGGGGCACGTCTTTCCGGGATCGGAAGGTGCGCTTCCATGGGGATAACTTGGGGGTCGTGCAGGTGATCAATCGAGTTACCGCATCTTCTCCCCCAGTGATTCGTCTCCTGAGACACTTGGTGCTGCGCTGTATGCAGCTGAATGTGTTTGTGTATGCGGTGCACTTACCGGGTGTGGACAATGTCGTGGCTGACGCTTTGTCTCGGTTTCAGTGGGACAGGTTCCGGGAGCTGGTGCCGGAGGCAGAGGAACGGGGGGTCTCTTGTCCGGAGTGGCTGTGGCAGATTCCATTGGAACAATCTCCACCTGGATTAGGAAATCGTTGAGTGCGGGTACTTGGGCGGCCTATGAGAAGGTATGGTCGGAGTGGAGCGATTTGGTGAGGGAATCGGAGGTTCACCTTTCGGGACCGGAGGTGAGGACACTGGTTCTGTATTTTTTGTCTAGAAACATGGAAGCGGGAGTGTCGCCGTCGGCGTTGGATAAAAAATTGGCCGGGTTGGCATTTCTGTTCAAATGGCAAGGGTGGCCGGATCTTACAAAGGACTTCTGGGTGCGACAAGCTCTGAAAGGGTACAGGAAACAGGGGCGGCGACCTGACGCTCGCCGCCCGGTGTCTTTCGAAGTTTTGAGAGGAATCCTGGCTAAAGTGGGGGCGATATGTTCATCCAGGTTTGAAGTTACATTGTTCCGCGCGGCATTCGCGCTGGCATTTTTTGGGGCCTTTAGGGTGGGCGAGCTGGTGAGCCCGTCGAAATTGGTCCAGGGGGGCATGGGAGTTGCGGATGTCGGTTGGACCCCGGAGGGGGTCACGTTGTGGCTCAGAAGGTCCAAAACGGATCAGAGTGGCAAGGGAAGGGCGGTTCATGTGTTCCCAATTGAAGGGTCGGAGTTGTGCCCGGTCGGGCTGGTAAGGGACTACCTGGACATACGTCCGGGGGTGGGGGGCGCCTTTTTGGTACACGAAAATGGGTCCCCGATGTCACGATATCAGTTTGTGGCAGTGTTTAGGAAGTGTCTGGGGGCATTGGGCCTGGTGGCAAAGGAGTTCTCGGCTCATTCCTTTAGGATCGGGGCAGCTACGGAAGCGGCAAGGAATGGACTGGGTGAAGAGGCAATAAAGAGGATAGGGCGTTGGGAATCCAGGCGGTTTCAATTATATGTTAGGCCGCAGCTGGTGGCTAGTTTGGGTTGAAGGTCTGGGGAGTGGGGTTTTTTGAGTTACGGGGCAAAGGGGGTGACAGGGATTACTCAAAAGCGGGTTATCTCTATGTGGGTATGTTGGTGACGTGTTTTTTTTCTTGTTTACTGTTTTTCAGGTACTGGACCGCTTTTGGTCTGGATAATGGGCCACTCCTATGTGGTTCGGGGGGCCAGACGGGCGGATGATCGCCCGACCGGTCGCCAGCTGGGAATATCGAGACAGGAGGCGAGTGTAAGGTGGTTGGGGGTCCCCGGGATGTTATGGAGCAAGGTGGTGCCGGAGGTGCACAAATTTGCACAGCTGGACAGGCCACCGGAGGTTCTGGTTATTCACGCCGGGGGGAATGATCTTGGAGTGAGATCGATGATGGAGATAGCACGGGACATTAAATTTGACTTTCAGCGGATCCGGATGTCCTTTCCGGATACGATAGTGGTGTGGTCAGACATGGTGGCCAGGTCAACATGGAGGATGGCCAGGTCGGTAGAGGGGGTGAATCGGGCGCGCAGGAAGATAAACAGAAATGTGGGGCGGTTTGTGCTCAGGAACGGGGGGCTAGTGGTTCGGCACCCCGAATTGGAAGTGGACACATGGAGATACCTCAGGAGTGATGGTGTTCACCTCACGGACGTGGGGATTGATATGTGGGTGTTGCGTTTAGAGGAGGGGGTACAGCAAGCGATGAGGGTGTGGAGGTGCTCCCATAGGTAAGGGGTTACCTTTGGGTGCTGGTGGCGGGTGTTTTTGGACTTTGCAGAAGAAGATATTACCCCAAAGATGGACGCCAGTACCCAGCGGTGGGAGGGGTCCTGAAGGGGTTTCTAGTTCCCAGTCTACTAATGTAGCTGGAAGGTTGGTGAATGGGGGCACTGCGGTCAATGGTCGTCTTTGAGCCAGTTTCGGCTTGAGGCCTATGACCAGAGGTTAGGACACCGCAGTGCCAAAAAAGTGTTACATAGTTACAAAGTTTAAAGGTTAACGAGTTAAGGGTTAATGGGTCCTGCAAAGTCCAGCACCATGTTAGAGAGGTTATTATCTCAGGAAATAAGTGTTTTTTCTCTATGTGTTATTGGTTTTTGTTATTGGTTATTTATGATTATTTAAAGAGTATTTAAAATAAAGGAGGCTGCTACGGCCAGTTTTTACTCCAACACTAAGTAGTGGTCTCATTATTTATTAAAGGTTAAGTGGGGGTATTAACTGTAAAGGGGCTTTAGCGGTCAGGGTGAATTCTGGTATACCATAGTCAAGTGAGGCCCGGAGCAACTGGAAGTCAGTGTAGGGCCGGCCATGACAGGGTTAACAGAAACCCTAGTAGCTGTGGGGGGAGGAGCAGAGCAGGGGAGGAGAGATCACAGATATCTCTTACTCTCAGTTTCCCGGGCAGAGGCAGCGTGGGGGAGTGAAGTTCCCACCCACCCTCCCTTTATTCTGGGGTTTTATTGATTACGGTATTGATGGTATATGGATAAATTGGTATGTGGTTTGGTGCTGTTTTGGTGTTTTCTTTTCTTTCAGGTTTATGGATCACGTTGTCGTGGCAGTGGCGGGTGTTTTTGGACTTTGCAGGAGAAGATATTACCCCAAAGATGGACGCCAGTACCCAGCGGTGGGAGGGGTCCTGAAGGGGTTTCTAGTTCCCAGTCTACTAATGTAGCTGGAAGGTTGGTGAATGGGGGCACTGCGGTCAATGGTCGTCTTTGAGCCAGTTTCGGCTTGAGGCCTATGACCAGAGGTTAGGACACCGCAGTGCCAAAAAAGTGTTACATAGTTACAAAGTTTAAAGGTTAACGAGTTAAGGGTTAATGGGTCCTGCAAAGTCCAGCACCATGTTAGAGAGGTTATTATCTCAGGAAATAAGTGTTTTTTCTCTATGTGTTATTGGTTTTTGTTATTGGTTATTTATGATTATTTAAAGAGTATTTAAAATAAAGGAGGCTGCTACGGCCAGTTTTTACTCCAACACTAAGTAGTGGTCTCATTATTTATTAAAGGTTAAGTGGGGGTATTAACTGTAAAGGGGCTTTAGCGGTCAGGGTGAATTCTGGTATACCATAGTCATGGATAATCAAGTTGGTTAAGAAGGTGTAAAGGGATAGGGGACTGGAACCCCCTCTTCAGTTGAACTGTATGCCACCTGATTGTCTTCTGCAGAGCAGACGTATCCATCAAAATGATCTAAAGGGTAGCATCATGGTCTTCCCAACATGCGTTTACAAGACTTTCACAGAGTAGACCGATAGCTTTCTCATCTGTAGAAACTGGCCAGCATTTGCCTATTTGAAATTCTTTTTCAAATAAATCTTTTACTATGCGTCATCCCACCCATTTCAGCTTGTTGGGGTTGGGGTTCACCTCTAAGTTTGGGTTTCTCAAATTTAAAAACAAAATTTTCTGAAACCTCAGCAAACTGGATCACCCATCACTACCGCGCACTATATTCATCAAGCCTTGTCTTTAGAGATCTGGCTTTGTGCACATGAACACAGTCATGCTGAAACAGAAAAGGGCTTCCCGTTGCCTGTACAATTGTCTAAAATGTCCTTGTATGCTGCAGAATTATTATTACTCTTTGCTTAAAATACCTGAACTCATTCATTTGAAGGGGCGTTCACACACTTTTGGCCATATACTGTAGCGTTAAGTGTGATGGTCAGGTGTCAACAACCTTTGGCCATATAGTGCATACAGTATGTAGCAGGGCGAGCAAATGTGATTTTGAGCTCTCCTTTAATTTCTCAAAGAGTTAAAAATGATGTATTTGTCTCTCTGTGATTTCCTTTGTAGGGGAAGTGGCTTTGAAAGCACAGATGCTTATGCTCAGTGAGATTGCAAGATGTTTAGCATCGCGTTTAAACAGAGAACAAAAGCACTGTGATACATCCGAGCCCCCTTGAGAATTTTCTGTTTGTCGCTGCGTCTTTGCAAACTGTTACGGTGGAGAGGTATTGGCATGCTTTTTAGATATGGCTTTGAAGATCTGTCTTGATAATTATTTCAAAGGTGCAACATAAGTAGGTAATTATATTGGATGGAATTTCCTTTCTTTGCTTTTTTTTTGGGGGGGGGGGCAAACAAGTTAAAAAGTCTTTTTAAGCTTAATTTGTTTTAGGATTGAGATTGGATGGGATAAAAGATATTTTATCTTGCACAGAACATGTTTGCCATCAAAGACAAATTAGTGGTTAGGTTAACAAGGGTGTTACAGGAGAACTAGGCATAGTTTGTATTAAACATTGAACATATGTCTATTAGTATTTCAGTAAAAAATATATCTTTTACCATGAAGCAAACCAGCGAGAAAAGTTTTTTTTAAAGATCTATCACGTTTTGTTTGTTAACATGGAGTACTTAGTTCAACATTGTACTTATTAACACAAGTTATTAGTACCAACCTGCCCCCCTCCCCTCCTGTCATGGCAGATCTGACAAAAACGTTAACGTGTATTTCAAGTGTAGCTTGTCTCAGCTGTGATCACTTTCCAGAGACAAGCAGCGGCAAGAGGAATGCAGAAGCTGACACGCCCCCTCTCCCTTTGCATTCCTCTCGCTGTTGCTTGTATATGTTAAGTGTCCACAGCTGACTAAAGCTACCTTTATAAATCAACCATCACCTTAAAAGCTGTTGTCAGATTCTCTGAAGAAGGAGGGTGAGGCATCTCAGGTAGGACCTCAACACAGGGCCGTCTTAATAGCATCATGGGCCCCTGGGCAAAGTAATGCTCTGGGGCCCCTATAATGATGACAGTGCAAGTAAACAGACATTAAGGCCGGGATTCAGGAAGGACTTAAGCCGATGTATCTATTGATACGCCGCGTAAGTCCACGGATGCGCCGTCGTATCTATGCGCCTAATTCACAATACAAGATTCGCTTGATCCGACCGACGTAAGTCTCCTACGCTGTTGTATCTTGGGCGCATATTTACGCTGGCCGCAAGGGGCGCTTCCATTGATTTACGCGTCGAATATGTAAATGAGCTAGATACGCCGATTCACGAACGTACTTACGCCCGTGGCAGTAGTCTACGCCGTTTACGTAAGGCGTACGTCTGGCGTAAAGTTATCCCACATAAAGCAGGGGTAAGTCATGTTAGGGTATGGACGTCGGAACAGCCGTCGTATTTTACATTGTTTATGTAAGTCATACGTGTATGGGTCTGGGTGTAGGTCACGTTACGTCGTACGCATTGAGCCGTCGTATCTTAGGGAGTATATGTGATGTGATTCTGAGCATGCGCGCGCATGCGCCGTTCGTTCGGCCCTTCATTTACATGGGGTCACAGTTAATTTAAATAGATCACGCCCACTACCTTCCTACTTTGATTTAGGCGGGCTTACGCCGGCCAATTTACGTTATGCCGGCGCAACGTTGAGGGCGAGTGCTTTGTGAATACTGCTCTTGCCTCTCAGAGTTACGTTGGCGTAGCGCATATGAGATGCGATACGCCCGCTCAAAGATACACCGCTCTACGTGAATCTAGCCCTAAGTAGGTAGGAGGCAGACTGCCTCCCCTTTGCATCTATCACTCTCAGTGCCATCATGGGGCCCCCAATTTCAGGGCAGCGTGGGCTCAAGGACCAGCTGCTTTGGGGAAAGTGCAGGGGCCCCCCATGCAGCTGGGGCCCCTGGGCAGTGCCCAGGTGTGCCCTCTCATTAAGACAGCCCTGCCTCAACACTATGGTTAACAAGCACTTAGCAACATAGGACAATGTGCTACATGTACCTTGTCCCATAGTTGACATAACTGTAATTAAGAATTATAAAGATATTTTGCACCCTTCTAGTTAGAGAAGATTGCTAGGTACGTTTAGTTTCGCCTGCTCGGCGTTACACAGGTACTGGTCTGAATGCTTCCCCCCTGCCTTTCTGGAGGTTTTAGAAGTGCAGTGGGAGGGAGAATGGGAGAGCAGCTTGAATATTTATGTGGACCCAGCCAATCTCTGGAGAAATGTGTTCAGAAGGGGGTTGGAGAGTCCATAGATAATCTGCAGAGCACTGGAGCATTTGGCTTTTGGACCCGAGGAGACCCCTGTCTGAGTCTCCCTCACCCCTGTCTCCAGGGATGTATCTTGGCCTAGGCCGACAAGGCCTAGGCCTAGGGCGGCACTTTGCGGGGGGCGGCACGGGCACCAAAGCCGCCACCCGCACGAAAAAAAAAGACCCCTGATCCGTCCTTTTATTTAATCGGCTCCCGCGGCCGCCTTCCGGCTCCCTCATAAATTTAGCCCCTTTCGCGGTGACCTGTAGCGTGGCACTTGCGCTAGCAACATACATGGGGCATACTTGGCCAGGGGGAGGGAGCGACTGATGCCCGCATTAAACGCCCGGTGATTGGCCAGACTGGGTGCATGTCATACCAGAGGCAGACATCAGTCCCTGCCCTCAAGGAGCTTACAATCTAAAGTCCCTAACTAGCATTCATACATACATACATGGTAAGGGCAACAATTTAGACAGGAGCCAACTGGATTGATTGATGTAAGTATGGAGTGAATGGTGCGTGAGTGTGCTAATGTACAGAGAGTAAGAGGCGGAGCTCTAACAGGAAAAGGTGGAGCCTAAAGTGGAATGGGTGTGGTTTACAGATGATAGGGCGTGTCTTAAACAGGAAGGGGTGGGTCATATTTAAATTAGGGGGCGCATGAGTTTAGTCAGGCCTAGGGCAGCACAAAACCTAAATACACCTCTGCCTGTCTCCCTCACTAAGAAACACTCAATGGATATCGGAAGGTGGCAGCTGATGAGGCCTGTGAGTACTGATCTATGCTCTATGTCATAGAGACTGTATACAGTTCTCAGCAAGCAAGCTTTAGCAGTTCTCCTAGCAAGCAGAGACTTTTCACCGATGGGGCCCACACACGATCGGTTTGGACCGGTGAAAACGGACCTTCAGTCCGTTTTCATCGTTTTTGACCGATCGTGTGTACGCGGCCTTACTCTCCCCCCTTTCTCTCTCTCTCTCTATCCCTTTTTTTCTTTTTCTTTTTTTTCTTTCTTTCTGTCCCCTCTCTCTCTCCCCTCTCTAAAAAAAACAATAAAGAATGATCCCATTTGCTCTTGTAGGGGAAAAAAATCCTTCCTGATCCCCCAAGAGGCAATTGGATATTCCCTGGATCAATTTTACCTATACAAATTAGTATCCAGTTATATTATGTACATTGAGGAAAGAATCCAGACCTTTTTTAATGTAATCTACTGGACAGAACTAGCTCTTGAGTGAGTTTATTCCACATTTTCACGGCATCTTAAACCACATTTGCCACACATGTTGGATTTTCCCCTTCACCTTAAAGCGGAGTTCCGCAATGTCGGCACCCGAAACTGATCTATCCCTCGTCTCTCGAGTGCTGCCACCGCCTTGCGGCTTTACTTCCTTGTTCCCTACTGCACATACTCGACTCGCGCTGTGCGATCCCACAGGCCCCTGCTGTCTTCTGGGACCTGTGTGTCTCTCAGAAGACAGTGGAGCCGGAAGTGGCGTAGATACCCGCGGGTGGCTCAGTTATCTATGCCTGGAAGTGTGAGCAAAATACATGTATTAGACAGGTATCTGCTACCCCCTCCCCCCCTGAAAGGTGCCGGGGGGGTGTTTAGAAAAGCGGAAGTTCTCTATTTGAGAGGATATTTTTGGGTTTAATATGAACTAATTAGGAAAATCTTGGGCTCGACATTGCTTATAAGAAGTTTATTTTGCTGTCTGCTAGGGAAATTTGCCCTTCTATTTGTTCTAGTGAACATTGGGGTAGATTCAGGTAGCTTTGCGCAGTTTTTATGGAGGCGCAGCGCACCGTTTTGCCGCTGCGCCTCCGCAAATTACCTGCGCTACCCTTGATTCACGGAGCAGTAGCTCCGTAAATTGCGTGGGCACTCCGGCAAAATGCCCGGCGTAAGCGCGCGCAATTTAAATGATCCCTTAGGGGGCGTGGATCATTTAAATTAGGCGCGTTCCCGCGCCGAGCGTAGTGCGCATGCTCCATCGGGAAACTTTCCCGACGTGCATTGCGGTAAATGATGTCGCAAGGACGTCATTTGCTTCAAAGTGAACGTGAATGGCGTCCAGCGCCATTCACGATTCACTTACGCAAACGACGTAAATTTCACATTTTGCGACGCGGGAACGACTGGTATACGTAGCATTGGCTGCCCCTGCTAATAGCAGGGGCAGCCTTACGCAAAAACCGACGTACGCAAACTACGTAAACTGCGTACGCAGGGCTCGCGTAGGGTTGTGAATCGGCGTTAGTATGCAATTTGCATACTATACGCTGACCACAACGGGAACGCCACCTAGCGCGGCCTGCGTAAGAATGCAGCCTAAGATATGACGGCATAAGGAGCCTTATGCCAGCCATTTCTTAGGCTGCAGTCGGCGTAACGAGGTTCCTGAATCAGGAGCATTCGTAATGCCGGCGCAGGTAAGCAATTGCGCTGCGTAACTATGGTTACGCAGACGCAATTGCTCTTTGAATCTACCCCATTGTCACCAGGGCTCAAGTCCTGCTGGAAAGCGTGGGAACGGAGTTCTTGCACTTTTTTCACAGCAGGAACTCAGTTCCCTTTGCAGGACTAGAGCAGCCGAAAGCAGCCGAGACGCCCGAGCCAATCCTTCACTAAGCGGCGATGCCCAGCTCGAGTCACTGTCAGGGGCAAGCGAACCTTAGTAATCCTTTATGTTATAGGCCACTTCCTGTATATGGATTCATCGGGTATTCCATCACTTCCTCGATGCCGCAATGTCTCCAGGGAGCTTTTGTCATTGTTTCCAGGAGACATTGCAGAGGTCTGCCGCGAGTTATCGTGGGATTTAGAAAGAACTTTTTTTTTAAAAAAAATAAGCATGCGGCTTAGTAATTATGCGTATAATTTTTTATTTTTTTTTGGTGGGGGAGTGGCTCTTGGGTGGGAGTTCCCACACTTTTTTCCCCAGGACTTGACCCCTGATTGTCACAAAGAATACCATTCATATACCACCCTCCAAAACAGCGAAGGACATATGGACTGTTATCGGCATGACAGTATACAATTTAAATATATGAAGTACAGCACTGATAATACAAAGAAAGAAAAAAAATCTGCCATACTCAGCATTGTTAGGCAGTGACTTCCTTCATAATGTGTACTGATTAAAGTGCAAAGGGAAGAGCCACAAAAAAAAGGAAATGCCTTGAAAATCTCAATGACCTTTTTTAACCAGCAGCTTTGAAATACTTTTGCATTATCCTTAAAATTAGCTGTGCGATATCCATCTCTCTCTATGGTGATTTGCTCTTTATAAACCCTGGATGGAGTGAAAATTCAAAACTCTTCTGCGTAATTACATCAACGTGGATCTAAAAAAAAAAATGACTCATCTAGCGAGTTCTAACCTTTTCGTTTAAATTTGCATGTTATTCTTATGTAATTTTTACTCTATGGCTCAATTGTACTATAGAATGTCATGTTTATTAAAATCATAAAATGATCGTTTTATCTATGACTTCTATGTCTCGGTGGGAGAAAAATGAATTCTTTAGAAATGTCATCTATGTATGGTCTGCTCTGGTTGGTATTATTAAGAATTAAAAATAGATGTAATAGAGCAAATAACCATACAAATATTGTAAATGGCAATCGTTACAACAACTAGGGAAGTAGACCATGTCAACCAATTTTGAGAAATAAACTTGGAAGTACTAACAGTATGAAAGTTAAATTAGAACTAATGGAAAAACTTTGTATTTATTTATTTTACTTTTATGTTGGAAAAAATTAGAGCCGGTTCACACACGGGCAGCACGACATGCCGAGCGACTCGGCAAGGCGATCTGCCCACGACTTCAGAGGCGACTTACAAAATGAGTCGCTCCTATTAGAATGGTTCCATAGTACAGAACGGAGTGTGACTTGTCAGGCGGCTAAGGCCTCGTACACACCAGCGGACATGTCCGATGAAAACGGTCCGGGGACCGTTTTCATCGGACATGTCCGCTTGGAGATTTCGGTCTGATGGCTGTACACACCATAAAACCGAAATCCACGCGGACAGAGAACACGGTGACATAGACGACACCGACGTTCTCTCGCACGCGAGTTCAATGCTTCGACGCATGCGCGGGATTTCGGTCCGCTGGTTAGACGTACTAACCAGCGGACATGTTCGCCCGACAGCTTTCCAGCGGACATGTTTCTTAGCATGCTAAGAAACATTTGTCCGCTGGAAATCTGTCCGCTAGCCTGTACACACGATCGGATCTGTCCACTGAAACTGGTCGGCGGACCAGTTTCAGCGGACATGTCCGGTCGTGTGTACGAGGCCTAAGTCACCTGACGAATCGCGCCTTTGTGAACTGGCTCTTAGGAACCCCTGTCAGTTCTGCCATCAGTGTCCTATTGAATAAATTTACCCTCACTTCCTGTCCCATACCCAAAACAGGAAATCCCTGCAAATTGAGGGAATTCCAACCCCCACCCCCCACTTAAAGGGGTTGTAAAGGTTCATGTGTTTTTCACCTTAATGAATCCTATGCATTAAGGTGAAAAAACATCTTACGATTACCGGCCCCGAGCCCCCCGTTTTACTTACCTGAGCCCTGGAAAGTCCCGCGTCACGAACACGCTCTTCATTTGCCCTGGCTTCCTGGCTCTTCAGCCATTGGCTCGCGCTGCTGTCAATCAAATTCAATGATGCTTGGGGCGGGGCCGAGTCCTGTACTCGGTGGCTATGGAGGCCGAAAACAGGACTCTTGAGCACGCCCGCTAGGTAACCCCCTTGGGAGAGCGCTTTCCAGAGGGGGTTTTCTGAGGTGGGGAGGAGCTGAGAGAGCCACCGTGGGACCCCAGAAAACTCCAGAGGTCCCTAGGGGTTTCTTGTACTGTGGTTAATTGACCTCCCTTTGCTTATTGCCATTTGGCACTAAACAATCATTATTACATCAAATATCTTTTTAACTGTCCGTAAAGGTGGCATTTTGACTATCATTGTAAGGGTTGCATTCTTCCAAATAACCACCAATGTAAAAGGCATGTTTGCCATTGACTGCTGATGAATTCGTTTGGAGACCTAAAAAATAATTTTAGGAGTTCCTTTGGAGAAAAGAAGTTAAAAAGGTTGTACTAGATAAAATGATGGTCAGAGACTGTAGACTTGCTACAGGTGGGTATGAAGACTACAGAAGGCAGCCAGAAACGGAGGACATGTTAAATTGGGCTAGTAGAGATTACTGCTATTTCCAAGTGCTGCACAAGTACCAAATGCTTACATGTTGCCTTCCAGGTGAAAGCTTTAACATATAGCCATAACCAACACTTTTGGTTGGTTCATGTCTTTATGGACCTTGCTTTTTGAACTGGTCCAAATCATTTGGTGGAGGGGGGATTGTGGTGTGGGGTTGTTTTATCAGGGTTTAGGCTTGGCCCACCATGAATAAGCACTAAGTCAGTGCGAAACGCCGGTTATCCTCCTGTTTCTGTTGCTGTGATCTGGTATGTTTTTGCTGTTCGTTTAAATAAAGACAACCTGTTTGGTTTGGAGTGCGGCCATCCATCCTTCATTTTACGCCAATGCTTGCCTAGTGCACTGCCAGCACCCTTGGAATCCTACACCTGTGTATGACCCTATAGCAGACCCACCTTGAGCGGTGATTTTCCTTCTTCTAGACTTGGCCCCCCAGTTCCAGTGGGGGGGAACTCCTAAGGCATCAGTATGCCAAGATATTTTGGACAATTTCATGCTCCCAACTTTTTGGGGATGGCCCCTTCCTGTTCCAACATGACTGTGCACCAGTGCACAAATCAAGGTCCATAAAGACATAGATGAGCGAGTTTGGGGTGGAGGTACTTGACTGACCTGCACAGAGTTCTGACCTCAACCCGATAGAACACCTTTGGGATAAATTAGAGCTGAGGCCGCAAGCCAGGCCTTCTCATCCAACATCAGTGCTTGACTTCACGAATGTGCTTCTAGAAGAATGGCCAAACATTACCAAAGAAGCACTCCTAAACCTTATGGACAGCCTTCAAAGAAGAGTTGAAGCGGTTATAGTTTCAAAGGGTGGGCCAACGCAATATTGGAGCATACGAACTAAGCCTTGAATATCATTAAATTTCATGTGCGTGTAAAAGCAGGTGTCCCAATACTTTTGGTAATATAGTGTGTATATACCGTATTTATCGGCGTATATCGCGCACTATTTTGCCCTGAAAACCAGGGCAAAATCGTGAGTGCGCGATATACGCCGATACCCGCTTTCCCGCCACGAGTTTGAATACTGCGCCGGCATATACCGAGCGCAGTACACTCGTGAATCTTCGGGCAGTCTCGGCGCCTCTCGCACTGACGTCCTGAGCGTACAGGACGTCAGCGCAACAGTTGCCAAGCATGCCCGACGATTCACGAGTGTACTGCGCTCGGTATATGCCGGCGCAGTATTCAAACTCGTGGCGGGAAACGAGCGGGGGGGACGCGAGGACGCCGCAGAAGGACGCCGGACCCGCCGAAGAGGACACCCGACCCGCCGAAGAGGACACCCGACCCGCCGAAGAGGACACCCGACCCGCAGAAGACGGACGCCGGACCCGCCGAAGAGGACACCCAAAGCCGCAGAAGGACGCCGGACCCGACGAGGCCGCCGATGGACGCCGCGCAAGACACCAAAACTGTAAGTACAAAAAAACAAAAAAACTTTTTTTCCACAGGATTGGGGGCCACTTTAGGGGTGCGTGGTATACGCGGAAGCGCGTTATACCGCGATAAATACGGTATATATATATATATATATATATATATATATATATATATATATATATACACACACATATATATGGTTTTAGAAGCAGACATCAGTGTTTGCTGAATGGACATTTCTCAAACAAATGCATACTATTGTTGTATGTGGGACAAATGTCAGTTGGCAGTTAGATACTTCCATTGTGTTACAGGTATTCTGCAACAGGGGTGAACAATAGCTGGACCTTTTGACATATATGACCTATGGCATGTTTGAGTTAACAGTGCCATCCAGAGGTTGGGAAGTGTTCGCCAATACAAACTAAGTTGTGAGAAAGTATTCACCCATGCGGTATTGTCTACCCAAACTTTCCATATAAAAGGCAACATACGCTGACAGAAGGCCTCCATAGTGAAATAACAACAAGGAAGATCTCAGGCTGGGTTCACACTACTACACTACTTTCATCCTACTTTGCTCTGCTACATTGGTCCTACATTCCTACATTGGTCCTACATCCATCCTACTTTCATGAACAGGATACTACTTTGGTCCGACTTCAATGATATTCAATGGGCCTGAAGTAGGATCAATGTAGGACCAAAAGTAGTACAGGGAGCATTTTCAAAGTCGGACCGACTTGTGTAGGACGCTACAAGACGCTCTCATAGGGAAACATTGAACACAGAGCAAAGTAGGATGAAAGTAGTGTAGTAGTGTGAACCCAGCCTTAGGCAGACAAAGGCCCAAAGAAGGAACTTCACCTGAGGATGACGCTAGCATCTGTTTTTTTGCCTGGAGCCTTGGTTGCCTTCGGAGATCGTGAAGCTGCTATAACCTGAGCTAAGTAACTTTTAGCGTATTCCTATTGTATGGATAGGTAGTGTTTGTGTTTTCTTGTTGTATGTATATCTCTCAGTATTGTATTGTAATAGTTTGTATGTACAGCATTTTGTTTAGTAAAAGCACATTAATACACTGCAGGTGTTTTATTGCTTCTATGGGTCCCCGGAAGAATTTACCCCCTTCCTGACCAGAGCACTTTTTGCGATTCGGCACTGCTTCGCTTTAACTGACATTTGTCATTCGACGATGTACCCAAACAAAATCGACGTCCTTTTTTTTACCACAAATGGAGCTTTCTTTTGGTGGTATTTATCACCTTTGCAGTTTTTTTTTTTGCGCTATAAACAAAAAAAGAGCGACAATAAAAAAAAAAAACATATTTTTTACTTTTTGCTATAATAAGTATCCCCCAAGAATATATAAAAAATATTTTTTTTTTCCTCAGTTTAGGCCGATACGTATTCTTCTACATATTTTTGGTAAACAAAATTGCAATAAGCGTGTATTAATTGGTTTGAAATAAAGTTATAGCATCTACAAAATAGGGGATAGATTGATGGCATTTTTTTTATTTTATTTTTTTTATTAGTAATGGCGGTGATCTGTGATTTTCATTGTGACTGAGACATTATGGCGGCACGCGCCCACAATGGCGCGATTTAAAGGGGACGTACAATTACAACCATACGATGCATTAAGGTGAAAAAACATTTACCTTTACAACCCCTTTAAGTACCGTATTTATTGGCGTATAACACGCACTTTTTTTACCCTGAAAACAGAGGGTAAATCGTGCAGGAGGAGCGGTGCATGAGAAGGGTGTTATACCTGAAGGGTTTCACATGTACTGGCACTTTAAGGCTGGCTCCACCCAGCAGTGATGACAAGGGTCAAGGGGCATAGTAGCCATCTTAGAGAGACCACATGTAGAAAGCAGAGATATGTAATGTCCTGAGATGCATGTTCCAGGGTACGGCCTGTACTGAATAAACATCCATTGTTCCAGACCAGAGTCTTGTCTCCCTCACAACACAGAGGATATAACAAAGGGACTGGCAGAGATGCCCTCTATACTCCAGAGCATGCTGGCAATCCAGACTGGGGGTCTCCTGGGAGTGCAGAGAAAGAGGAGGGGGCTTTAAAATGAAAGAGGTCAGTGTACAATGAAGAGGTCAGTGTACTGTGCGGGGGTCTGTGTACTGTGCGGGGGTCTGTGTACAGTGTGGGGGTCTGTGTACTGTGCAGGGGTCTGTGTACAGTGTGGGGGTCTGTGTACTGTGCAGGGGTCTGTGTACAGTGTGGGGGTCTGTGTACTGTGTGGGGGTCTGTGTACAGTGTGGGGGTCTGTGTACAGTGTGGGGGTCTGTGTACTGTGTGGGGGTCTGTGTACAGTGTGGGGGTCTGTGTACTGTGTGGGGGTCTGTGTACAGTATGGGGGTATGTGTACTGTGCAGGGGGATGTGTACTGTGCAGGGGTCTGTGTACTGTGCAGGTGTCTGTGTACAATGTGGGGGTCTGTGCACTGTGCAGGGGTCTGTGTACAGTGTGGGGGTCTGTGTACTGTGTGGGGGTCTGTGTACAGTGTGGGGGTCTGTGTACAGTGTGGGGGTCTGTGTACAGTGTGGGGGTCTGTGTACAGTGCGGGAGTCCCTGTGTTATGCATTGGGGCCTGTGTACAGTACCATGCCTGGGGCTGGGGAATTTTTTTTTCCTGAAAGTTCCCTCTTAAAGTTAAGGTGCGATAAATATGGTATATGTTGTAGATTCTCTTTAAGATAAGATTATCACATTAAAATGATAAAAATAAATAAATAAATTGCAGATTACCATTAACATACTAGTCAAAGTCGATAATACTAAACTATGTATAGATTCACAGTACAAATATATGCGTCTAATCCATTCCTATTAGATCTCATAGCATCTGCTGTGTCACAAATCCCACAATGAACAATCTTGGATTGAGAAGAACAGTGGAAACATCTATGGATTTAAATATCTCATTTGCATATTCAACAAAAATAATTCTTGCAAGAATATTGTCATTGGTTTTTGTCCTGCTTTTCTGGGAAATATAATTGTTGAATGATTGAACACTATACTAAGTAATTTGAACAAAATAAATACCCCAGAAAAATGAAAAATTAGCATTTTGTATCCAAGCAACTTTATGAAAAGTGGAGTAGAAAAAATGGAAAAACTTGATGGAGGAAATGCATAACAGGGAGAGAGGAACTTAACCCAGAAAACAGGATACAACGAGATGATGCATGGATGTGGGTGTCCTTACGATGGCTATCCTTATTTGTGGGAGTGACCTTGAAAAGATCATCCATGTGGGTGAGAGTGGCTGTCAATGGGTTAACAGTTATTGCCACCAAAAGCTCAACCAGTCTCTTGATACGCCGCGTAATTTCAAATTTTGCGCGTCGGATCTCGGCTAGATCCGACTGGCGTACGTCTTAGTACGCCGTCAGATCTAAGCTGCAATTTTTCGGCGCCCGCTAGGTGGCGTTTCCATCGAATTCCGCGTCGAGTATGCAAATTAGCTAATTACGGCGATCCACAAACGTACGTCCGGCCGGCGCATTTTTTTACGTCGTTTGCGTTCGGCTTTTTCCGGCGTATAGTTAAAGCTGCTGTTATGAGGCGTACTCAATGTTAAGTATGGCCGGCGTTCCCGCGTACAATTTTGAATTTTTTACGTCGTTTGCGTAAGTCGTTCGCGAATAGGGATTTGCGTAGAATGACGTCACCGTCGTGAGCATTGGCTTGTTCCGGGTTAATTTCGAGCATGCGCACTGGGATACCCCCACGGACGGCGCATGCGTAGTTAAAAAAACGTTGTTTACGTCGGGTCACGACGTATTAACATAAAACACGCCCCCATTACATCCATTTGAATTCGCCATTACGCCGCCTAAGATACACTACGCCGCCATAACTTACGGCGCAAATTCTTTGAGGATTTGAAAAAAAAGAATAAAGTTACAGCGGCGTAGTGTATCTTAGATACGCTGCGCCCGGCGCAGAGGTACGTGGATCTGCCCCTTTGGTTGTATAATTTCCTTTAGATTTAGAAAAAAAACAATAGAATAGGAAAGAATAGAATGAAAAAAAAAAAAGAAACAAACAGAATGGAAAAAAAAAAAACAATAGAATAAAATAGAATATAACCTTCTTCCAAAATTCAAATTTTGAATAAAATTGTTTGAAGTTAAAATAGATAGAAAATAATAGATTAGAATACAATAGAAAATAAAATAATAGAATAGAACAAAAAACAATTGGATTGAATAGAATAAAACACAAATAAATATAACTTTCTTTCTTTCTTTCTTTCTTTCTTTCTTTCTTTCCCCTCTGCCCCCCCATCCTTCGTTCTCTTTTTTCCTCTTTCTTTTTTGAAGTGATATTATCTCAATTTCCATCAACCCAAGGGTTTTACAATTAAATGACACAGGGCCTAATCTTGCTGCAAGACAATAATAATAAAAGACTTTGGGTCTGTAGCATCATAAAATGGAATTAAAAAGTTAAGCAGCACTTAGTCATATTCAAAATGTCATCTCTGTTTAGCGTAACTGTTTGATACCTAATGCTGATAGATGACCAGCACTGACTCCGCAAGGAAAAAAAGCTTCCCTCTTTATATCAGGTTTAAAAGCTTTTAAAATATTCCTGTCAAGGCCAATTGTGTTCTCTATCAATTGTGCTCACCAGCCATTACAGTGATGAAGGGAATGAGGGTTAGATGAATAGGGACAAAAAAAAAATGGCGTGAGTGAGCAAATGGAGGTGCTGAGTGAAGGATTCTGGGATATAAAATTACTGCATAAGGCAGAGGTCTCCAGCCTTTGTCAGTGTTTAAGCCACATATGGGTACGTTAAGATACCACAAAAGATGGGAAGATCTACAAATCAATTATTTTAGTCTTTTTAGCTCTCCAATTAACAGCTTAAAGGAACTGTATGGTGTTAAGTTTTTCATTAAAAATATACATATTGCCTAATAAATACTATACAGATATCTCAACAGCCTGAAGGCGGATCTCTTTACACATGTAAATTATTTTTATTACTGTCCACTGTGCTGAAAGAAGCCATTTATATACAGAAGTGAATCATCATATTAGTCGAGTCAGAGACTTCATAGAAACAAATGAGAAAGCTGTATCTGCCCTGTTTAGCTCATGGTGCTCGGGAGATCCTTTACCATATACTGTATTTTGTTTACTTACAAAATAAAGACTGTGTACAAATAGCAAAACAAAAAAATATATATAAAAACATATACTCTGAAAATAAAAATAATTTTAAAAAAAAGTTAAATAATACTGATGTTAGTTTTGGCCTGCTTAGTAGATTGTTTTACAAAAGAGATATATGCATTCTTTAATGCACAACATATTACTGGATATCATTTATAGGTAATAACAGTAGAGATTGTTCATCCAGGGAATATTCAATTGCTTTCAGGGGATCAGGAAGGATTCTTCCCCCTGCTTGAACAAATTGGACAATGCTTTATAGAGGTTTTTTTTTTTTTTTTGCCTTCCTCTGGATAAACTGTAAGTGTAGGATTCTGTATATGGGGGGTTTGTATTTTTATTTTATTTTTTCTATTGAATGAACTAAATTAGACTTGTGTCTTCCTTCATTCTGGCTATCTATGAAGCTATGTAACTGACCCACAAACAATACATATTTTTTCTAATTATAATGATTTTGCACTTTTGCCTTGCAGAGCTAGCTTGGCATTTTTGGATTTATTTCCAGCAATGACTACCACCTGTGGTGAAAGTGTAACTTCTTCCTATGTCTTTCTTAGCTTAATCTTTGCTATATGGGCTATATCAACAATTTTCCAAAAGTGCCAATATGTTTCTAATGTCTAATATCATAACATTTATAACCACCAAGACAAAAGTACAGGCTGTACAACCGGTACTTAATCTCCTGGGTAAATGTTATTGTAAGAGCAACAACATCCTGCCTCCATTGCCAATGCTTTTTGCACTAGGACAGGGCCTACAATTAAGTTATCTACTAGGGTGTAACCCATCAGTGCCAGATGTGTTAATCTCTTTGGACAATACATGGTGCAGCTTGTTTTTGTTTTTTTTGTGCTTTCCAAGAATGGAATATCTCAGCTGGGCCTTGAGCACCCGCAGCTGACTCCCAAACTAACTATCCATTTAGCCAGTGAGTGGTACCATTATCCATAAATTCATTACCAATGCTGCACCTGACCAATATCCCAATATGATAGGCAAAGCTCTAGGGGTACCTATCCACTTATTCAGGCCCCCGATAGCTGCCAAACACAGTAATGGTCACAGGACAGCTGTCAAATGAAGTACAAATGGTGAGGTAAAGTTGCTGATTGGCTTCCTAAGTTTTACTCTTTAATTGGAGCCAATTGACTTATTGAAACAGCTGGGTTTGGTTTTTATTAACTAATATATGAATATAACTAAACATTCCCTCACCATCAGGTACATTAGGGTTATAAAAGACTTCAGAACAACTTTAACCTTTTTCTCAGAAAAATGGCCCTAGAGTGTGTGCACAGTGTTGGGACAGGAAGCAAGTTCAGATCCTCATGTCTCACGAAGGAACATCTGAAAAAAATATATATATCTCTTCCATGGGTCAAGGTGGCCTTGGAGGCAGTTACAAAGTTTGAAATGATTACTATTTCCACGCTTACTCCAAGCGCCGGTGGTCACCGGTATGTTCTTCCCATATAGCTGCCCTCTTTCCCATAAGGCAAGCAGGCCTACCGGTATTTGATTGTCACCAGGACATATACACAATGCTATAGTGCCTGGCTACCACACTGGGTTAGACATGAACTAAGCACAGCAAACAGGTACTTGCGGTTGGCAGGCAGGCAGTGTGGTTCAATGACAGTCCAAGTACAAGGCAGGCAACATTCAGAATAGACAGAGTCAAACCGTAGTCAAAAAGGCAAGCAGAGTTCAAAGAATAGTCTGACTTCCAATTCGAGGTCATAAACAGGGGGATCCAATCAGCAGGGCAGAAAAACAGGGAGCTTGGAGCCAATGTTCCAAACGCTATATCAAGCATATGACTGCAGACTTGGCTGGCTTAAATCAGGCTGGCTGGCTTAAATCTGCCTATCCACCTTGCAGGTGGATAGGCAGACAGGGAGAAAGCATCACAGCCAAAACCAGGATGCTGGAATGAGCAAGGCAGCTATCAAGGGGCAGGAGCACTACATACTCCTGACAACTATTTAGTATGACCCAGCAAAAACATTCAGGCTTGGGCAATACAAGCATGCAAATATTTTGCCAAACTAATTTTAAAGATGTTTTTATAATGCACCGTAAAAGCACTATAAAGTCCTGCTTGGAGACAATCGCCATCATCCAGGAAACTTTACCTTGGCCATACATTCTTCCCCAAGACTGACTGGGCATTGGGTTTCTACAGAGCTTAAAGTAACACTATTACTATAACCATTGTCCACTTGGTCTGCAACTCATTGAATTGGGTAATTATCATCTCATGCCTATGGCCACCTAAAGAGAAGACCTTTAACAGTGTAAAGATGAGCCACAGGTGTCCTCTCCACCCTGGTCATCACTTGACACTTAACAGCATATTTGGTAAAACAATATACCATACCTTAATGCTAATTGCTTGTGTCCTACCCTCCAAATATAACCTATTAATTATTAATTGAAACATGAAGTCTGAGAAGATAAAGTGCAGCAGAAGAAGCAAGTTTTATTGCCTCAATTGGCTGAAATCTATACATCCCTATGTGATGGTCTCCTTGAGAACCCTCTGACCCTTCAGCAGCTTAAGCTTCAGACACAATGCCGGTTTCACAGGAGTGTCTCTGTTCCATTTTTTTTAAATCAAATTTAGTTCCGTCTTGTTTATACTCCAAGTATAATAAAATATTAAATAATTAAAAAATAGGCAAAAAAATATATGAGATTGATTTATACCCTTTAGCTGTTCTTGCCTTCAAAATCGCTCTGTCTCTGCTTACTATTCCTGAATAGTGACATTTTGAAAGAGCAAGGTATTTAAGCAATAATGACTTCCTTCCCATAAAACGCTAAAGCCTCAATTATTTATGGTTAGCTGAATTTTTATAACCCCCCATTCTAACAAGCACTGCCTTTTATTCTCTGCTATTAAATGCACTTTTTTATTTGTAAAAACCGTCAGCTTTGTGTGATGGAAAATATAATTTTTTTTAAGTATGTACGTTATGTTCTTATTTCATATCTACTGCATGCCCAGTAGATAGTTTTTCAACTAATTTTGTAATTTAAAGGAATACTCCACTTTCACTAGTCTCTACAACTTGTAAAGTTGTTAAACTAGTCAGTCTGTAATATAATGTTAACCTCCCTGGCGGTATGATTATTTCAGATTTTTGTTGCTGAAAGCGGTACCAATATTTTGCATGGAAATTTGGTGTTTTACATTGTAGGCCTGTAATCCTTAGGAATAACTCACTTAAATCTGTCCAAACAAGAGTCTAGTAGACAATCATCTCGGGTATGATAAAGTTTGAAAAACAAAATCATAAATTATAATATAATAAATACCTATAAATAATTATAACAAATAATAATGTAATTATAATAACAATTATTCAATAATGTAATCAAATCAAAAACACTGAAATTTGCTCAGTTGCAGAGTGGTCGCTGTCATTACTTTTATTGTTTAATGACGAATTTCCCCACGAATCGCTATCGCTCAATTCTGCAAGTGATTCTAATTTATTATTGCTGTTTTCTAGCTGTTTTAAAACCACTTTTGATGTAAAGGGACACTTTTTGGTTGCTATGGACAATCTACATGTTTCCAGGCAGAAAGAACAGTTTTTATTATATAAAAGTGCATGTAGGACACCGGGCAGACCACAAGAGACAAGGGGGATGTGCATTTTTTACATACAGTACTGTAATCTATAAGATTACAGTATACTGTATGTATTGTATGTATTTACTTTTTTGAATTTGGCGCCGATCTCCGCCCCGTGCGTCGTAACGCCGCAGGGAACGGAGCTCAGCGGCACACGGGCGCTGTGAATCGAGCGAGGAGGACACGGCTCGATCACACAGCGGGGAGGCATCACAGGATACAGAGACAAGGTAAGTAATCTCTGCCTGTGGATACTGCAATGCAATCCAGAGTTTGGCTCTGGGTAACCGCTTTTGGTTCTAAAATTCCACCCCGAGCCAGACTGGGGAATACCGCTGAGGGGGTTAATAAAAATCACCTTTCCTTTTCAATCTGCATAAGCTTTGATTTTTCAAAATATTCATACACCACTTCTTTGTAACTTGAAGGTACAGAACACCTCCACAAAATGTATTTGTTTCTGCAAATAGTTGAAAGTCTGTGCTAAGATTTTAGGCATCCGGCTGAAATAGGAGTTGAATTTGTGGGAAAAACGTTCTTCCAGTTCCTAAAGGTATGCAGACATTGCAACTTTTCTCATTACAACACTAAACCAAGTGGGTAAAATAAAGATACACCCACCATTCCCCTAATCAGAATTAAGTCGTTAAAAGTAACAGCAATTTAAAAATAGTGAAGGGTAAAACCGTGGAAAAAGCAGTTTAATAATATCCTTGAATTACCGTATATAACGTTTGCTAAGAGTATATTATTTTCCTAAATAATACTTGAATTACATTTGTATTCTTTCAAGCATAAATATCTTCAGAAAGCCCACATTTGCCAAATCATAATTAGAAGATACAAAAAAAGATCTGTATATAATTATATGGCTTATCATATTCCAATAGGATATAAGAATCCATATAAAGATATACATTATAAATAAAAATATCCCAGCATACTAACTGTACTAGCTACTCTGAAAACAAACCAAATTTACCCTGTCTAAGAACTCATGCTAAAAGCAGAGTCTGTGCTGACGTCATCACGCCACCTGAGCTAGCGACAGCGTTGTTTGTGTTCGATGAGTTTGATGCTATTGTAGCTAGTAGCCTTATATATACAGTGCCTTGAAAAAGTATTCATAGCCCTTGTAATTTTCCACATTTTGTCATGTTACAAACAAAAACACAAATGTATTTTATTGGGATTTTATGTGATAAACCAACAGAAAGTGGCACATAATTGTGAAGTGGAAGGAAAATGATAAATGGTTTTCCAATTTTTTAACAAATAAATATGTGAAAAGGGTGACGTGCATTTGTATTCAGCATCCCCACAACATCATGCTGCTGAAACATGGTATACATGTATATCTTGTATCTGATGTCATTTCTTTACCTTAGATAAATCTTTTTTTTGCAGTAATCCCACTTCTTTTTTCTACATTATGGTCCCAGGGAAGGACCAGATAGCTTGCACATCTTGCTCAAAGACCGTTGGGTGCACCTCACCCTTTCAACTTTTATATATATATATATATATATATATATATATATACATATACATACATATACATATATATATATATATATATATATATATATATAAAGGGGTTAGCTCGGTAGCGGGGGTGTGTAACCCCCTGGTTATGTTCACTACACACTGAACGATACAGAGAAACAGCCGAAGACGGTTGAAAACAAAGAATTTGGTTTATTCTTCCGTCTTGCTGGAAACAAGTGCAAGCATCCAAACAGCATGAACAAAATCAAACATAAAATAAACCCTGGCCACTTGGGGCGTCTACCTTCGCCACACAGGAACCTATCTATGGAGTCTGGCACAGCCTACTGCTGAGCAGACACTGCTGGTCATACAACAGAAAAACAAATAGTCTTTTTGATTTTTATCTCACAGAAAAATCAATAGCACCTCACCTCTTCAGAAGTACTTCTGTTCACTGCTCTCCTATACTCAAAAAGCCTCAGGATGCAGCAATCAGTAGTAATCCTCAGGATTACTTATAGAGGCCTTAATTGCCTCATTCTGAACAGCTGAAGTTTTCCAACGCGCTTAAACCTTTCTGGCTACTTCTGCAGCCGACGCCTGATAATAATTGGTGTATTGTCTAAACAAGGAAGAAATGTATCTCCCATCTGTGACAACACCCACAGATTTACCTGACTTCCTGTCACAATATTATATATATATATATATATATATATATATATATATGATTTTTTTATCATTTTTATTTATTAAACCCAGCAGTATTATGTGATGAACATTTGTCCCTTTCATTGCAGAATACTTGTGATGTTGTGAGCGGACAGGGATGACTAGGTGATTGGATGCAGTTTCCCCTGAAGTGCCTTGTGACAGTCACCGCAGCATTTCTCAGAGCCTACAATTTTGTCTCATCTTCTGGTAAGAGGCAGAGTTTTACAGTGCTGGTTGGTCACCTGGGAGGACACAAGGGTTTCTAAATGAACACATATGGTAGATTGGTTGAAGGACCTTTATAGTAGGCTTTTTTATGTTTCACATTGAATGAGCACATATTTTGGTCAGTGAACTTTTTCTCTGGACTATTTTCACATTGGAAATTATTATTATAATTTTTTATTTTTTTTAATTAAAAAAAGTTCAGCTGCATCTAGAGTATGCAGTCCAATTCTCGTCACCAGTCCTCAGGAGGGAGTTTACAGAAGGGGAACAAAATGAATAAGGGGGTTGGAGGACTTCAAATGGTTGTAAATGTTTACATTTTTTTTTTAAATAACAAACATGTCATGTTTATCTCCGCTGTATAGCTCATTTTGCACAGAGTGTCCTGAACCTCGTCTTCTGGGGTCCCTCGGCGGCTGTCTCGGCTCCGCCCTGCATCAGATACCCCCCCCCCCTCTGGGAAGCACTTTCCCAAGGGGGTTACCTTGCGGGCGCGCTCCCGACTCCAGCATTTGCATCCATAGACACGAATGCCAGACTCGGCCCCGTCCCCCACGTCATTGGATTTGAATGACAGCAGCTGGAGCCAATGGCTGTGCTGCTATCAATCTATCCAATGAAGAGCTGAGAAGAACGGGCCGAGATCAAGCACATTCTCGACGCGGGACTTTCGAGGGCTCAGGTAAGTAAACAGGACTTTCGAGTGCTCAGGTAAGTAAACATGATGTAAACCTTCCCGTTTTTTCACCTTAATGCATAGTTTGCACTACACACTCACTGTGAAAAACTGACATTCATCAGTATTTCCTGAATACAGCCTACCTTTCTACAGAAAGCATGCGCTACAGCAGATTTAAGGCTTTTTTTTAAGCAGATAGGATATGGAAGTGGGAGGGCTTTTAAGAACTAAAAAAAAAATAGCACAGCCGCAACAAGGAAAACATGTCTAGTCTAATAACTAGCAATATACAGAAGGTAAGTACAGCATACCCAATGCCCTTTCCATCCCCCCATTAATGTGAGGTTAACATTGTTTTTCTTCCTGGTAATGTAATCTCAAATGAAGACACACTGACCTGTTCTGATTACCCTTAAAATGTTCTTGAGGGCTGAAAAGACTAATTTATGGCACAATAAAGTGGCCCCCCTTTTCATGATTCCCCGTAGCTCTTTTCTCTCTCTTTGTAAAAGGACACACTCGCTTTTCCTGGCAGATCTCCATCCCGTTACATATGGCTGCATTTGCTCACTTCATTATCACTTGTAAAGCTATTACCTACTCCTATACAGCCATACTTCTCGGTGGCACTATGGAAATATTATCAAACATGTTTATTTTCAAACTAGCACTCTGCAGACTGGACTGTACAGAAATGTGTGGCTTGAATTTAAATAGAGCATAGTTTAACACGGTGATTAAATTGTACCAGAAGGAAAATCACAACAAGGCTTTTCTCTTTTCACAGTATATTGGAACATGTTTGCTGTTCAATAATTTGACTATTATCTGGCATTGTATAAATGCTCCAGCTAGTACCACACCAAAAAAAAAGTTTTGAAAATGAGCACAATTCTAATAAATGATTCCGTTTTACATTGAGTCCCCCCCCCCCTTTATTTGTAATATTTTTGAGATCAACAGTAAAATAAATTCAGTAAAACAAAACAAAGAAATCCAGTGGTCCAGTGACTTGAGTTCTTCCCTTACTTGCATTATTGTTGATGACCAGTTACTCAAAAACAATTGGATTGTTGGTGGGCTTGCTTGTTCCTCTTGTTTGAACTGCTTTGGATGTTCCATGGTTACTGAAACCGTTCCTGTGTGTCTCAATGAACTATAGAGAAAATGGAAATGTTATACTTTCGCATACAATCCTTTTCTTTGGGTCCATTGAAGGACACAGGAACTGTGGGTATGGGTATAGAACGCCAATTTCAGGTGAACCAGAAACTAAGCAACGTAATTGTGAGTAAGCCCTTATAGCCAACACACACTGAGCATAATTCAGTTTGTTGCAATCATTATGAGAATAATGGTCATAACACACCAAAGGACACAAAACAACCAGGGGCAGATCCACAAAAGAATTACGCCGGCGTATCTATTGATACGCCGCATAATTTTAAATTTCCAGCGTCGTATCTTTGTTTTGTATCTACAAAACAAGATACGACTGCATCTCGGATCGATCCGACAGGCGTACGTCATAGTACGCCGTCGGATCGTAGATGCATTTTTCCACCGGCCGCTAGGTGGCGTTTCCGTCGAATTCCGCGTCGAGTATGCAAATTAGCTAGTTACGCGATCCACTAACCTACGTCCGGCCGGCGCATTTTTTTTTACGTCGTTTGCGTTCGGCTTTTTCCAGCGTATAGTTACCACTGCTATTATGAGGCGTACTCAATGTTAAGTATGGCCGTCGTTCCCGCGTCAAATTTTTTATTTTTTACGTTGTTTGCGTAAGTCGTTCGCGAATAGGGATTTGCGTAGAATGACGTCACCGTCGGAAGCATTGGCTTGTTCCGGTTTATTTTCGAGCATGCGCACTGGGATACCCCCACGGACGGCGCATGCGCCGTTAAAAAAAATGTTGTTTACGTCAGGTTACGACGTATTTACATAAAACACGCCCCCATGACATCCATTTGAATTCCGCGCCCTTACGCCACCAAAAATACACTATGCCGCCGTAACTTACGGCGTAAATTCTTTGAGGATTCGAAAAAAAAGTTACGGCCGCGTAGTGTATCTTAGATACGCTACGCCCGGCGATATATGCGCCGATCTACGTGGATCTGCCCCCCAAAGTACATCCGGTAAAAAGACGTCCAAATGTAGACGATACAAGAGGGGCAAGCAAGCCAACCAACAGATCTGGCATCAAATCAACTCAAATACTCAGACCCGAAAACAAGACCTGAAACCACATCCCACAATGTGTACACCTGAACAATAGACATCCTGAGAATTATAGAACAGCAGATTGGACTCCAATGGGACCCCAGAAACAATTGGGAATTCGATTAACTGAAGAAAAAAAAATCTATGACAGATAACCAGCATGCCATGAAAGGGAGCGAGACAACTAGAGTATAATAGAAATGAAGCCAGCAATCAAAAGCAACAAGTGAGGCAAACATGGAGAGATGCCAGACACCATAAGCAACAGATGGAACTTATGTGGGGAATAAGGCCACCTGTCAGTAGTGACAGATTGTGTGTTCCTGGAGTGATGCCAGCAGCAAGGAGTGACAGAAGGAATATACTACGAATGATGCCAGTGGTCTTTTTCGACAGAAGGAAGGTACAGAGAAAGATGACAGTGGTAAAGTACAACAGGAAGAGCCAGGGCCGCCATTAGGGAAGGACAGCTCATACTCGTGTAGGGGACCTGGGTAACATGAGGGGCCTGGGCCCCAATCAACAAGTTGTTTACTTACTGCTTAGTAATAGTCAGGGCTTTTATTCTGATGGAACGTTTCGGAACAGTGTTCTGGCACCTTCACGAGACACAGTGAGGGAGAGGCACTCTCTGTATACTATTGCTTGAGAAGGGCCGCCACTAAGGGAGCCAATGCAGAGCACTTAGTTCTGGCTGCAGCCTGAGAAAGGGGAAGGTGGAGTGATATCATCTGCACTCCACCTCTCCTTGTATGCTGGATGCTGGTTTGGCTGCCAGTCGCAACTCAGCTGTGTTGAAGTGCTGAACTGCATGTAGCCGGCCTGACTGCTCACTGTGGATTGGAGACAAGTTGATAGACATCACATTTCTGGTAAATTGATTGATAATGTTTCTGGGTGTGGTCCCTGTGCGGTGACTGTCTCTTTGATGGATTGGACCGTGACTGTCTCTTTGTTGGATTGAGCTGTCTCTTTGCTTGATTGTGATGTCTCTGCTGGATTGGGCTGTCTCTTTGCTGAATATATGGGTAGGCCTCTATATTGGATGGGGATGTCTCCCTGCTGGATTGGGCTATCTCTTTGCTGAATATATGGGTAGGCTTATTTGTTGGATTGGGATGTCTCCCTGCTGGATTGGGTTGTCTTTTTGCTATATGGGGATGTTTCTTTGCTCAAATGGGCTGTAATTTTGCTGAACTGGGATGTCTACTGAATATATGGGGATGTCTCTTCGGGATTGGGCTATCTCTTTGCTGAATATACGGGGATGTGTCTTTGCTGAATATATGGTGCTGTCGGTAAGGGGCCCTACATTTTCTGATGGCTACCCTGCAAAGAGCACATCTGGAGTATAAGCTCTGTTGACTCATTGGTAGTTCTGGAAGTGCATGGAGGCCATGAACAGTCTTAGTAATATATGGGGGGGGGGGGGGTCTGTGTCATGAGGGCAAACTTTACATGTGCGCCTGTTCATGGCAGAAAACAGTCCTTTAAGACCACAGTAATTTGGTCCAATGTGACATAGGCACATTTGATTGGCCATGGCTGCAACACCCACCCTGGGAGATTCTCCACTAGTATAGGAAAGATATATGAACTAACCCAATGATACACCGGTGGTACTTCTAAAACCTTGAACAGCAGAGCTGGAAGGAAGCATCTATTTACCTAGAGCTGCCTAAACTAAAAATTATGCATGCTAGGTATGGGAAGGGTGAAATAGGCTATAGGCTATAAGCCCTACGGAAGGGGCTATTTACACATACAATTGTTTTTGAATCCGTTTTTCAGTTTTTGTGTTCTTCAAAAGACAGTAGAGAGATATTGAAGTCAGAGATTCTCTCAGTACACTTCCTTTATGCCAATTGTTTCAGTTTGACTGAAATATAGCTTTAAGAATGAGTCTGTGAACACATATATGTCTGAAAATAATAATTTCAACACATTCTCTATTTATTAAAATATTTTCTACAGTTAGCGTTTTTATGGAGTGGCTTTTAACTATTAAACACTTCATAAAAACAGCTTTTAAATTGTGCAAAATGCTTTTAGGAACATTATTTACTCCCTGAAGGACACGGTTTTCCCTTCCATCCCCATTATTTGTTACAACTCCATATATTGAACTCACATCCAGGGAGCAATATCAAGACAGGCTTTGAAACTTCCTGCTTATCATTAATTCATAACCACCAATTCACAACCTGGAATAGCACATTTTGTCTGAAGCCTATCCCACGTGAACCCTTTAATAGGAAACTAATAACAAAGTGAAGTTTTTGAAGGTGTTGAGACATTCTATAGAGATAGAAATGACCCAATTAGTTGTGTGGGTTTATTAATTTATGCAAAAAAAAGGATAATATTTGTTTGGAACGTTGAGTAATGTTTTACTTATGATCACATAATAATTTCGCTGCCATCCCTCTTTTCTCTTAGACAGGAGCAAAAGTGATTCAGCTTTGTCAAAAAAAATCCAAAATTTGTTAATTGTGTTCGCATTGGAATCAAGCTCTTTAAGGGCTTCAAACAGTTTTTGAATGTGTTAAGTATTAGGATTTTTTTCTTTTAATTATTAAAACAGCTCAACCCCACAAATTTACATAAATTAAAATTGTGCTACATATACAGTGCCTTGAAAAAGTTTTTATACCCCTTGAAATGTTCCACATTTTGTCATGTTACAACCAAAAATGTAAATGTATTTTATTGTGATTTTATGTCGTAGAGCAACCAATATGGCACATAATTGTAAAGTGGAAGGAAAGTGATAAATGGTTTTCAAAATGTTTTACAAGTAAATATGTGAAAAGTGTGGTGTGCATTTGTCTTCAGCCCCCTTTACTCTGATACCCCTAACTAAAATCTAGTGAAACCAATTGCCTTCAGAAGTCACTTAATTAGTAAATAGAGTCCACTTGTGTGTAATTTAATTTCAGTATAAATACAGCTGGTCTGTGAAGCCCTCCAAGGTTTTTTTTAGAGAATATCTGTAAACAAACAGCATTATGAAGGCCAAGGAACACACCAGTCAGGTCAGGGATAAAGTTGTGGAGAAGTTTAAAGCAGGGTTAGGTTATAAAAAAATATCCCAAGCTTTGAACATCCCATTGAACACTGTTCAATCCATCATCTGAAAATGGAAAGAGTATGCCACAACTGCAAACCTACCAAGACATGTCCGTCCACCTAAACTGACAGGGTGGGGAAGTAGAGCATTCATCAGAGAAGCCTATCAAGAAGCCCATGGTAACTCTGGAGGAGCTGCAGAGATCCACAGCTCAAGTGGGAGAATCTTTTCACAGGACAACTATTAGTTGTGCACTCCACAAATCTGGCCTTTATGGAAGAGTGAGAAGAAAGCCATTGTTGAAGGAAAGCCATAAGAAGCCCAGTTTGCATTTTGCGAGAAGCCATGTGGGGGACACAGCAAACATGTGGAAGAAGGTGCTCTGGTCAGATGAGACCAAAATTTAAGGTTTTGGCCTAAAATAAAAACTCTATGTGTGGCTAAAAACTAACACTGCACTTCACCCTGAACACACCATCCCCACCGTGAAACATGGTGGTGTCAGCATCATGTTGCGGGGATTATTTTCTTCAGTAGGGACAGGGAAGCTGGTGAGAGTTGATGGGAAGATGGATGGAGCCAAATACAGGGCAATCTTAGAAGAAAACCTGTTAGAATCTGCAAAAGACTTGAGACTGGGGCAGAAGTTCACCTTCCAGCAGGACAACGACCCTAAACATACAGCCAGAGCTACAATGGAATGGATTAGATCAAAGCACATGTGTTAGAATAGTCCAGTCAAAGTCCAGACCTAAATCCAATTTAGAATCTGTGGCAAGACATGAAATTTGCTGTTCACAGACACTCTCCATTCAATCTGACAGAGCTTGAGCTATTTTGCAAAGAAGAATGGGCAAAAATGTCATTCTCTAGATGTGCTTTTTGGTATATGAATCAGCACAGCATATCTTTATAAGTATGTTGAGTCATTTTTCACTTTCATGCTTGCAGGTTTAGTTCACAACTGGTGCGCATAGTCAAATTTTTCACTTATTATATTTTATTGTTAAAGGGTAATTCCACTTTTTTATCCAAAAACAAAAATGTTACTTCTCAACACCCACCACACTCTTCCAGTCCCTGCTTCACCTATTTGATTTTTAGCAAGACTACTGCTGCCCACGTCTGCCAGTTTACTAATCCATGTCTCACATTGTATACAGCCCCCTGAATAATGATGAAAATTGCAAACGGTGATTGGTCAGTGCAGTCAAAATGTACCCTCTATTGGTCAGCAAGTTAAGGATATATTCATGAATAGTATTCTTTATTTTTAAACCAGAGTTTAGTGGCACTTTAAGGCAGCCATTCTCAGCCAGAGTTCCGTGGAACCATAGGGTTCTTCCAGAGGTGGCTAGGGGTTCTTTAAGCCAACTGTCCTTCAATGTGGTGGTGCCTGCATAGTTCCAGGTCCAATAAGGCATAACCTGAGGCATGACTGTAAGAGAGGCATTCTGACCACCACTGGAAGGGGAACATTCTTCCCATCACCACCACCAATGTAAGGGTAATATTCCCAATTATCACCAATGGACTAATCTTACCAGGGCTTCCCCCGAAACCTAACAATTATTACAAGGATTCCTTTGAGGTAAAATTAATATAAAAGCTGTTTTAAGGTTGTTTTATCATAGTCATTAATAGGTTAAACTCTACTTGGTTTGTAAATGAAGGTGTTACCTCCTTCCCATGACAACGGGTCTGTAAAATGACCATTACCATAAAGGTGACATTTGAACACTGACATTATACATCCCTGCCAGTTGCCTGGGCATGTGAACAACTGGAAATGCTCATACAATCTTCCCATCTATCAATCTTAAACCATTATAAATAGAAGCATTTATTTTATTTTATTTATAGCCCAGGATAGGCAGGCACTGTCACATACGGCTGTCAAGTCAACAGGAAGAGTTGAGGAGTTTAAAAGTATCCTGACAACTGCAAGACGAATCGAACATAAACTTTTTCATTACCTCGAATGGCAGAGTAAGTCTGGAAATGTTTCTCAAACTTTGAAAACTGAAAGGTGTTCAGCTTGATCAACACCGTTTAGTGCAGTTGTGCATTTCATAGAAATAAACAACATATTTTTGAATGCAGCTTGGAAAGGTATCCAAAAATTTTACAGTTTATGCAGCACTTTACACATATAGTATAAGTTCCTGCCCTTAAGGAGCTTACAATCTAAGGTCCCTAACTCACATTCATACATACACATATTGGGGCAATTTAGAAAGGAGTCAATTAACCTACCAGCGTGTCTTTGGTGTGTTGAAGTAAACCGGAGTACCGAGAGGAAACCCACAAAGGTACAAGGAGAACGTGCAAACTCTAGGTAGGTAGTGCCATTGTTCGGGTTTGAACAGACATCCCTAGGCTGCTAGTCAGAAGTGCTAACCACTTAGGTCTCTTTCTCACAGCCATTGAATTTTAAAGTAGCCTTTAACACACAACCTATAGTGTTAATGAATGCTATGAACAGGTTGCACTGTATCATGAGAAGCTCATAAAACACCCTCTAAGATTTGGAAACGATCACTTTTTATAATTCAAAACCGCACCTTACATACACTTACAGTGCATTTATGGTGCGCTTGTGGCATGCTTCAGTACAAGTGCTTTGCAGGCTGCATTTGAACACTTTTGAACTGGTGGTCAGGAGGCACTGGCTATTGAGATCAATGGGGCTCCACTGTAACCGTGAGGCCTCATACACACGACCGAGTTTCTCGGCAAAAACCAGCAAGAAACTTGCTTTTTTTTGCTGAGGAAACCGGTCGTGTGTACATTTTTCGACGAGGAAACTGTCGAGGAACTCGACGAGCCAAAAAACAGAGCATGTTCTCTTTTTCCTCGACGGGAATGGAGAAAATTGGCACGTCGAGTTCCTCGACAGCCTAACAAGGAACTCGACGAGCGAAACGATGTGTTTCGCCCCTCGTGTGTACGAGGCCTGAGACACAACACTTTTGGTTTGGTATTATGGCATGGACTTGTAAAATTGCCAATTAAAAAAAGGAAAATCTGGAAATAAAAAAAATTAAAAAAAACAGGCATCAGGAGGCTGCAGTAGTGACTCCTGAACATCTGCCAGCTATTGCATTATCACCCTCTGAAAAGTGATCAATCACAATCAAATGCTTGTCTCACAGTTGCGCCATGGTCCCACGATGTAAAAACAAAAACAAAAAACAGATGTCAGGAGGGGACGGTAGCACCTCCTGAACACCTGCCAGCCCCTGCTATACTGCCCTTCGAAAAGCATTCACCATCACTTATCAAAGGGTGGTAAGCTAACCGCCAGTGTGAAAGAATCCTAATTTTGCCATGCTGCAATGACAATGTTGCACTGTGTACACCTCCATCCACCCCATTATAACAATTTTGGAGTGATGTTGATAGGCGGTAATTGTAAAAACCCAACCCAAATGCCTAATTTTAGCGCCAGTGTGAGGAGCCCTTTCACAGCAGCACTAACATTGTGAGATGGAGGGGAAATTAATGTCACCCATTGCAAATTTGGGTTTCTCTGCCTACAGTACCATTGCGCTTAATCTATCTTTTAACTTTGTGATCACATTTTAATCTATTGTACACACCGGAGGGTGTTTTGTAGTACAACCATTTTTTTTATTAAAACCATTTTTGATATATGCCATGAGGAGGCTTCCTTTTCTTTTCTTTCCTTTTTGATCTTTATGTCCATATGGTGGTCGCCATCCATGTGAGGGGCCACTACACCAACTTGCTGCTTCATCACGGACTCACCTGTACCACGGGCCATTGACTGCATTACCTTCTGGAAATCCTTGACCATTGGATATATCGCCTTCAGAAGCAGATAGTACCCCTATGCTGTTTTGACTCACCACTGTCGTGGGGTAGTCCACATCTCACGGTAAGGGTACCCATCTTCTTCTTTTGTGGTGGCATTTTTTTTAATGCAAATGGTGATGTTATCTGCTTAAACGTCAGGATTTACACCAGCTGTTTGGCCCAGTGGATGAACACACTGACTGTCTATCACAGTGGTGTCCAAACTGTGGCCCGAGGGCCAGATGTGGCCCTTTGCTAGCCTTTATCCGGCCCTTGGGGCACAATTCCTCCCACTGACATGAGGCACTATTCCTCCCATTGACACCAACAATGGGGCACTATATTATCCACTGATACCAATAATGGGATACTATTCCTCCTACTGAAAGGGGGAATACTCCTCTTCCTATTGACCACCAACCCTGAGGCCATATTTGTTCTCTCTGATGCCGGGCCCATGACATTTTCTTCCCTTGCTGGCCCCAATCCGGCCCTCCTAAAGTCTGAAGGGCAATAAAGTGGCCCTTTGTTTGAAAAGTTTGGAGACCCCTGGTCTATCATGTCATACACATGACACTGATTTGATGATTATTCACATCCTTGCACGTTTGTGAGATCTCTATAGAGACTATAGAGACAGAATTGTTGTGTTTTTGAATCATTTGTTGCAAAGATATTTTTTCATTTATGCCATATTTGCTATTAGCACTTACTCACATACATTGGTGATAATGTTATGTTTATTCACTGTTGAGGCAGAGGGCCAGATCCACAGCCAGCAGCCGTAACTTATCTTTTCCCATTTAAGTTACACTGCCGGAAAATTTCTACCTAAGTGCCCGATCCACAAAGCACTTACCTAGAAATTTTCAGGTGTGTAACTTAAATTCCGCTGGCGCAAGGCCTTCCTATTCAAATGGGGGCGAGTCCCATTTAAATTAGGCACGCTCCCGCGCCTGACGTACTGCGCATGCTCGTGACGTAATTTTCCCGACATGCATAGCGCGAAATTACGTTACGCCGAGCTTCGTGAATCGCGCCGGGTCAAAAAAGTTGCGTCGGGAAAAAAAAAAGATACAGCGGGAAAAAAAAAAAAAAAAACAGCGTCGCGGGTAAGAAGGGTATGCTTTTACAAGGTGTAAACAGTTTACACTTTGTAAAAGCAGCCCTAATTTTACACAAACAACTTAATACTTACGGAGAAAAAACGAAGAGTAAAAGCTTTGTAAGTGCTAATTTGCATACCCGAAGCGGCATTTCGACGCGAAATGCCCCCTGCGGCGGATGCGGTGCTGCATCCTAAGATCCGGCAGTGTAAGTCCCTTACACATGTCGGATCTTCTGCCTATCTTTTGGAAACTGATTCTGTGGATCAGTTCCAAAGATAGAAACAGGGATACGACGGTGTATCAGTAGATACACCGGCGTATCCCTTTTGAGGATCTGGCCCAGAGTTCTTATGTATTGAAATTGTTTGCTGTAAAGACATATTTTCAAGCTTTATTTTATATCAGCACTTACTCACCTACATTGGTGTTAATTTTATGTTTATTCACTGTTTACGTTCTATATTGCATTGAGCTTGCTTTATATTATGTTAGTTTATCATTAGCGCTGCACTTGTTCCATTCTCCATACCTTGTCACAAATTTTCAGTTTGTTGGTGCTGGCAGCTTTTTTTGTTAGTTTCACAATTTTCGGCAGCACAGTACTGTACCCTCCTTTCTTTCATTGCAAATTTAAGACAACCACAAAAGTACTATGATGTTAGCCCTTGGTGCCACAGAGAAAGAAAACTACTTTAAAATGGGAACAATATTAAAATACATTTACCTAGAAGCTTATGTGCGAGACTAAATAAAGTCTTATCACGTATGTGTTGGCCTTGTGCATGGTCAGCAGAGCACATTCTTAAGGCCAGCAATAATGTAAATGCAAACAAAGGTAACTGCTTAACCACTTCACCCCGGACCATTTTGCTGGTCAATGATTGGGCCACTTTTTGCGATTCGGCACTGCGTTGCTTTAACTGACAATTGCGCGGTCGTGCCATGTGGCTCCCAAACAAATTTTTTCCCCCACAAATAGAGCTTTTTTTTGGTGATATTTGATCTCATCTGCAGTTTTTATTTTTTGCGCTATAAACAAAAATAAAGCAACATTTTTTTTTACTTTTTGCTGTAATAAATTTCCCCCAAATATATATAAAAAAATGTTTTTTTTCCTCAGTTTAGGCTGATACGTATTCTTCTACATATTTAAAAAAAAAAAAAAAAACGCAATAAGCGTTTATTGCTTGGTTTGCGCAACAGTTATAGCGTCTACAAAATAGGGGATAGTTTTATGGCATTTTTATTAATATTTTTTTTTTACAAGTAATGGCGGCGATCAGCGATTTTTTATCGGTACTTCGACCTTATGGCGAACACTTCAGACACTTTTGACACATTTTAGGGACCATTGGCATTTTTATAGCGATCAGTGCTATAAAAATGCATTGATTACTGTAAAAATGTCACTGGCAGGGAAGGGGTTAACACTAGGGGGCGAGGAAGGGGTTAATTATGTTCCCTAGGTGTGTTCTAACTGAAGGGGGGGTGGGACTGACTAGGGCAGTGGATCTCAACCTGGGGGTCGGGACCCCCTCGGGGGTCAAATGATGATTTGCCAGGGGTCACCAAATCCTGGGCTGTTCCTGAAGCCTGCACTGTTCTCCCAGGAATGGAGATGATAAGAGGGGGAGGAATGAAGAAAAAGGGAGAGAAAGGGGGAAAAAAAAGAGAGAGCAAGAAAGACAGCTAGAGGGAGGGATGGGGGAAAAACCAAGGAATTAGGATAGAGAGAGATGAAAGGGAAAGAAAGTTGAACAAAGAGAGTCCTAAAATTTGCCATAAGGGGTTTTAATACTGTACGAGTGGAAAGCACTCAGGGAACGCTAAATGTCTGCGGGTTAGGGATGCAAATGACTTGTTTTGCCTTGGGTGCTTTCAACCCACGCTATGAAAATAATTTTACTGTTAGGGGTCCCCACAACTTGGGAAATTTTATCAAGGGGTCACGGCACTAGGGGGTTGAGAACCACTGGACTAGGGGAAATGACAGATTGCTGTTCATACATTGTATGAACAGACGAACAGTTATTTCTCCCCCTGAAAGGAACGGGAGCTGTGTGTCTGTAATGAGCGATCGGGGGTGCCTGGCGGTGATCGCGCCTGCCAGGCACGTGCGTCAGCACCAGGGGCGAGCAGGGGGCGCGCCCCTAGTGGCTAAAATGCGAAATCACATAATTTCACGTGATTTCGCGCAGCCGAGCCAACCTCAGTCTCGGTCAGTCAGTTTTACGGCGGCCGGTCGGCAACTGGTTAACCTATTTACTATATAAATTGACAGGGGTTTGCATTCAAGCGTTGCTGTTTCCATTAGATGACCCTGAATACAGCAACTGATGTGGAATAAATGCTCTATAATAAGTTAGAACTCTTTATTTATTAGACTGATTTTAACTTATCCCTTTTGACATGAGACAGTCAGGAATGGATTTCCTTTGTGTTGTCAGTCTAAGGGCCCGTACACACTATCATATTTTCTGGCGGGAATTGTGTGATGACAGGATGTTGTCGGATAATCCGACAGTTTGTATGCTCCATCAGAACTTCCGACAACAAATGTGGGATAGAATGCACAATGTACCTTGTCGGATTTTCCGATTGTGTGTACACAAGTTTGTCAGAAAAAAATCAAAAGTATAAACATTCATGCTCAGAAGCAATGCTAACCATACGACAACATTAGCAGAAGTTGCCCAAAGGGTGGTGCTAAAGAGCTGAAAAACCACGTCGTTTTGCGTTTTAGTTGGACGACAATTCTTTGTATGCAAGAAAAGTTTGCGGCCAACGCCTTTTGGACAAAAGTCCTACGCTTTGTCCGCAGAGAATCTGATCATGTGTATGAGGCTTAACACTGCAAACATGGGCTGTAGCTTTTCCTTTAATAAGCATTGTAACAGGAGGGCACGTGGGACCCAGAAGCTCTTACAAAGTATGAGCCAGGAAATAATGGACATATGTTGGATTGCTTTAACATGGGTCTGTAATCCACAATATATTCAAGAATGTCTGTAATAACTATTTACAGGTTGTTGATTCTGAACCCAACAGGTCAATTGAAAGAGTGACTCATTCAATGTGGGAACACATACTGTAAGGTGTTCATGTCGTCTGCTACTGTGATGAAAATGAATCTTAGTATGGCTCCCAAGAACCTTTAATTGTGTTATGCTAATTGACACTGTATTGTGTGAAAGTTCTATTGATGATAGATGTGTGTTGTGAGTTAGCACAGTCTAAAGGTCAGATGTCTGACTTGTCAGCTCTAGTTAATTAGCTCATGTAAATTATGTCTACTAAAGGAATGTGTATTGTATAGCAGGTGTCTATCTTGAAAGGTCATATCTCAGGGTCACCTTGTCTGGGTAAATAATTAGTTAATTTGCTTATGTAGATTATGTCAGAGTTGGAGTCAGAATGTCTGACTAAAAGATGTGTATCGAGGGGGGCTCGTTAGGAACCATTGTATAATGTTGTGGGTGGAGTTCAGTCATTGTTCATATTTGGTTGCTGACTGTATATAAGAGCCTGAGTTTCTCATTAAAGTGTCTATTCGTTTTGAACCAGAGAACAGAGCTGTGTGTCTCGTTTCTGGGGGAATCCGTATGGGTCATGTTCGCCGGATTGTGGAGTGTCGATAAGCTGTCTTGGGTTCGGAATAGAATATCTTAAACGGCATTAACCCCTGTCCCATTTGGGGTTCCGTTACAAGCTTCTTCTTTTGTTCTGAACTCCAGGCACACTTATTTTATTCAAATATATTCCTCAAAAGCCAGAAAGGATATAAATCCACATTGTGTGCGCCAAATGTCTTTACAAACCCAAATATTCCATCAAGTCCCATTGACCTCACTGTGCTATACAGAGCAGTGGCCAGAGCTGTGGGAGGGGCCCAGCAGGTTGCACCTACTACAGGCTGCCTGCAGAAAACTACAGGAGGGGGCGGAGACCAGACCAGTCACCCTGCACAAGGAGAGGTGGCAGCAATGACCAGTCTTTATTACAGCTGCTCCACAGAGGCAATGTTTCATTACTGTACATATCTGAAAGAAATACAAAACGCACACCAGGATTCAAATAAGAACACCTCTACCACACTGTGTTGTAAGTGTGAGTGTCCCAGTTATTTACACATTATCACTTCCTCTAATAAGGGGAACACTGGCGTAGCCAATAACAGGCATATACAAAAGAAAGGTTGTTGCCCCAACAGGTAGACCAAGAGGTGGTGACCCCTGGGACAACCAAGAGGCTACTATGACAGTGACGGACAATCTGTGTAGTAAAAAATTAAGTTTAATAAATAGTTTATAATGTACATAATATATATGATACACATGGGACAATGATACAATTATGATACTGAAAAGCTAAATTAGCTATAGTGATAACCTATATAAGTTGACCGGCCACAAAACATGCACGTATGAGGCTAGTTCATATTACGTGCATCAAACAGCACAATGAAGACACAAACAATGACAAACATACAGGACAAAAATAACAGTGGCAGTCCGGACGCCAAGTGAGAAACTTTTGCTGCCAAATCTAATCGGAAATCCGATATGGTATGTATGGCGGATGGCCTTGTATATAATTGGAGAGAATTGGCAGCAAGAGTACCCCTGCAGTGGATAACTAAAGTACACAGATCTAGATTGGATGGAGGACTTAATCTTGCATCTATGAACCTGATGGCAAAGTCAGTGAAGGTTCACATATGTAGTGAAGTATGGGCTTGCGCTTAAAATAAATCTATAGCTTGAAAAAAAGTTAGAAAAAATTGTAGATGATGAAAGTTCATCTAGGCTGCCCTGCTTGCAAGATGGGTATATAATGCTGTTCCTATTTAGGATTGCTAAGACTCCAATGTGTGAAGCGGTTTTGATGCAGGATTTGATGAAGGGGTTTTTATATGCTATCACTGCAGTTCTATGTTATAGGCTTCCATATTTCAGCATAATATGTGGGAACAGGGTAATGGAACGGTCTTACCGGCACAGTTCACTAGTTCACCAAGATCCGGAGTCCGTTGGCTACTGGCTGCCTCCTTGCTATTGTGTGATGCAGTCGCTGCAGTTGGCGTCTGTAAACTGTCAGATACGCCAGTATACAACAGCATACATGGAGGATGGTACCGCCGTGCCGTCCGGTTATGTGATGCTGTTCCCGCTGGTCTGCTGAGCTGACAGATCCAGCTAGATGCTTCTGGAAGTGGTCTGTGTGTGGCTTCAGTGCGCACCAAGGGTTTAGTGCTTCCCGGTATTCATCTGGAGCATCCGCTCACTTTCATTCCCGCAGGTCGCCGCTTCGGTTTCCCACTGCTATGGGGCATGGAGAGGGTGGCGTCCGGAGCCGTGATGACGTCAACGCGTTTCGTAGTGTTGATACGTAACTTCGTCTGGACGGACTGTTCCCACATATTATGCTGAAATATGGAAGCCTATAACATAGAACTGCAGTGATAGCATATAAAACCCCTTCATCAAATCCTGCATCAAACCGCTTCACACATTGGAGTCTTAGCAATCCTAAATAGGAACAGCATTATATACCCATCTTGCAAGCAGGGCAGCCTAGATGAACTTTCATCATCTACAATTTTTTCTAACTTTTTTTCAAGCTATAGATTTATTTTAAGCGCAAGCCCATACTTCACTACATATGTGAACCTTCACTGACTTTGCCATCAGGTTCATAGATGCAAGATTAAGTCCTCCATCCAATCTAGATCTGTGTACTTTAGTTATCCACTGCAGGGGTACTCTTGCTGCCAATTCTCTCCAATTATATACAAGGCCATCCGCCATACATACCATATCGGATTTCCGATTAGATTTGGCAGCAAAAGTTTCTCACTTGGCGTCCGGACTGCCACTGTTATTTTTGTCCTGTATGTTTGTCATTGTTTGTGTCTTCATTGTGCTGTTTGATGCACGTAATATGAACTAGCCTCATACGTGCATGTTTTGTGGCCGGTCAACTTATATAGGTTATCACTATAGCTAATTTAGCTTTTCAGTATCATAATTGTATCATTGTCCCATGTGTATCATATATATTATGTACATTATAAACTATTTATTAAACTTAATTTTTTACTACACAGATTGTCCGTCACTGTCATAGTAGCCTCTTGGTTGTCCCAGGGGTCACCACCTCTTGGTCTACCTGTTGGGGCAACAACCTTTCTTTTGTATATTCAAATAAGAATACACGGCTCTTGTATTAAAACAATATTTGTCGAAAATTTTAACTTTAGAAAAAAGAGTTCTCTAAGATGGCTATACTAATGGCAAGATTTAGACAACTCTTATGCCGCGTACACACTATCAGGCTTTTGCCTGGCCAAATCACATTGGATTTCCGATGGAATTCCTTGGGAAAAATATAGAACATGTTCTATATCTAAAGTCCGATGGAATTCATCTGAATTTTCGATGAAAAACTCTGACAGGGCTACACACGATCGGAGAATCTGATGGAAAAAGTCCATCTGACTTTTTCCATCGAAAACTCTGATCATGTGTACGGGGCATAGGTTGAATATTGCAAGTGAAAATCTTCAACTATAGCCTTGAAGCGTACCTTAGTGGTAACAACACATTACTGGCAGATAATCCAGGATATTATGAATACTAGTGGTAATGGTTATGCCAAGCATACATTAATCAGTAGAAAGAAGCTAGTTATAACAGGCTTCTTAGAAGAGTAAACACTAAAGTTTTAGGGCACAGCAGGCATCAGAGAAGGACAGGATATTGAACCATCATGGTTAAAGCTAGAAACAAGGAACGTCCAGATAGGAAAGTCCACGGATGGCGATATCTCCATCTGTGGACTTTCCTATCTGGACGTTCCTTGTTTCTACCTTTATCTAGCTTCTTTATACTGATTAATGTATGCTCAGCATAACCATTGCCACTAGTATTCATCATATCCTGCTTCTTCGTGAATATTCCCCACCAGTCATCAGTAGGACACCTTTGACATGAGGCAGCAAACCCCTACCTCTTTCCAAGATGGCCACCATCTAAAAGAGAGACAACATGCAGAATAAGGCATGGTAAGTCAATAAATGAAGAAAACAAGCTACAGGGATACTACAGACAGTACTGATGACCAGTCCTGTGCCTTTTATGGGCAAAGCTTCCACAGTTTAGTTCTTTAAATGGGAATTCCTCTTTCGATAAATATGTATGTATATATATATATATATATATATATATATATATATATATATATATATATATACACATTCTCACAAAAGTGAGTATGCCCCTCACATTTTTGTAAATTTTTTATTCTATCTTTTCATGTGACAACACTGAAGAAATGACTCTTTGCTACAATGTAAAGTAGTGAGTGTACAGCTTGAATAATAGTGTAAATTTGCTGTCCCCTCAAAATAACTCAACACACAGCCAATAATGTCTAAACCGCTGGCAACAAAAGTGTGTACACCCCTAAGTGAAAATGTCACAAATTGGGCCCAATTAGCCATTTTCCCTCCCTGGTGTCATGTGACTCATTAGTGTTACAAGGTCTCAGGTGTGAATGGGGAGCAGGTGTGTTAAGACCAAATTCATCACCCTGATTCTCTCATACTGGTCACTGGAAGTTCAGCATGGCAAAGAACTCTCTGAGGATCTAAAAAAAAGAATTGTTGCTCTACATGAAGATGGCCTAGGCGATAAGAAGATTGCCAAGACCCTGAAACTGAAGGATATTTACAAAAATGTGAGGGGTGTACTCACTTTTGTGAAATACTGTGTATATATATATATATATATATATATATATATATATATATATATAATAAAATTGCCGCATTTTGTAAGTTATTAAAATAAGTAATTATCTTACCATTTAAATTTGAGGCTACTGAAATTTTAAAACTGTCAAAGAAATTATATGCAATATGACAAATTGAAATGTAATTTCTGCTTCTGTAAGACTGATTTTCACAGACCTCTGCACTAAGATACAAGTAAACTTTTAGGCATCCTCTGCAATTGGAATTTTAATTTTGGTGACATAAAAACTGAAACTGCACCAGATGGTTTTATTGAGTGCAGACCACCCCATTCAGAAATCAGTTTTGAAAAGACATACTGTAGTGGCACAATCAACTTTTTCTCTTTTTTTTCTCTACAAAAGTGGAGTTACACTTTAAGTGGAAAACTGTCACAAGTATAATAATAAATCTGGTGCAGCTGTTTGAAAAACTTTCATAGATGGCTCCAGGAGTCACAAACACACATAATATGTCAGAAAGTCTTTGCTAGAGCAGCTTAATTTGTCCCAGATTGGCCCCTAATTCTGTCAACGACTTGCTTAATAAATGTATTACAATCAGGTTTTCATGAATAGCGCAAGTTTCCCTGCAATATAAATTTTATTGCAAAAAGAGTGTAGCTATTTACACAGCAAAGGTACTACTGACATTTTTATTAAGTTGAGGTTCTCTCTTAGCGTAAAAAGAAAAATCTAAACAGCATTTACGGAATCCAGTTTGCTTTAGACTATTACCAGGCTGCCTAAATAAATTCTCTGAAGCCTAAGCCGGTATAAAGGATTAATATCATTATGAATGTCTTGTGTGGTTCGGCTTTAGACGTTCATTTAAATACCCACCGAGGCATCAAGAGAAAGTCAAGAGACAGAGAGGGAATAAAAAAGTCTGCGGTTCACTTCAGGTGAAACCTCCATTTCAGAAAACTACAGAAATAGCCAGTTAGCGAGACAAGCTGCATTTGGCGAGGTGCTTGCAGAGGAAAGCACTGTAAAACTAGCTGAATATGTTATGTTACAGCGTGACAAATGAGTACGATCTTTCAGCGTGAAACCTGTCTCCCTCTGTCCAACGTTATAAAGAATATTTAGCTGTCCCGGCTAAAATATTGTCACTCCAGTGCCGACGCAGCAGGCAATATTCGGCTCAAACGTCTCTGAAACTTTGTAAAGCACAACAAGTGTGTGATATTTACTGGAAAGAAAACAGAATTGTGGTCATTAGTCCATAAAAGTTGGCAAGCCCACCCTACTCCGGGAACACGGTAGTTATCGGGAAAATGAAAGTTCAAGGAGATAATCCTTCTATCGCTAGCCAACGGTAATAGGAAGAACTGCTTTTCTGCCAGTCTCAGTGCTGATCTTCCCTTTAAGCGGATATCACATGGCTTGATGCCTAGGCTTTTGGTCAAACAACAGCATAACAGTAAAGCTGGAGCAAAAAAAGGTCCTTCAGCCCTTCTGTTACTTAGCCATCCAGAAATTCTGTTATCATAGCTTTAAAGTGTAAGCAAAGAATGCATTCAAAGTTAAAATGTGAGATTATCTACCAGACAGTTGTAGTTTTCTTAAAGCCTCTCACCTTTAATCTGGTCCAAATGTGAAACCAAGCAGGTACACAAATCTGGTTGTCTTAACTCTTTCAGTCCTGCCACATTTTATAGGGCTACTAACAGCTACTGGCCTGGAAACCCAACAGGTACAAATACTCACTGAAGAGGCCAACTCCTTTCGTCAACCAGCTACCTGTTGCAATATAGTAAAACCTGGTTGGCTTGATACCGATTCCTCTTGCAGTCTGAGTCAAGCTCAAACCCAGCAGGTACAAGAACCAGAAGGTATTCGGATGGACAAATATATCTCTAATTAATACATCCATGCCTGGACTATGATCCCTCTTGGCCAAGTATCACCCCTGACACTTACTGGATGGTAAAGGATCAGCAGTGCACTGAAGAGGCCAACTCCTATCATCAACCAGTTTGTATATTATGCAATATAGTAAAAACTGGTTGGCTTGATATCACTACTTCTAATTCTGCCACATTTCATAGAGACACTAACAGCTACTAACTGTTAAACCCATCAGGTACAAAAACCAGTAGGCATTAGGATGGTCAGATATGTCTCTAATTCAGACATCCATGGCGCATTAGCACACCATCTTTGTCAAGGATTGCCCCTACCTTTCAATGCCGGCTACTTGTGGACTATGCAATAAATAAAACCTGTTTGGCTTGCTACCACTCTCTCTTGCAGTCTGAGTCCAGCTACATTTTCAAAGGGCTACAAACAGCTATTACCAGCAGGTTCAAAAGCCAGTGGGTATTAGGATGGACAGATCTATCTCATTCAGACATTCATGCCCGGACTAGCAATTAAACTTGGGCAAGAATCACCCATAACTCTGAATGGTAAAGGAGCAGCAGCACACTGAAGAGGCCAACTCCCATTATCAACCATTTTGTGTATTATGCAATATAGAAAAACCTGGTTGGCTCGATACTACTAAATTGTCCAGTCCTGCCACATTTCCTAGGGCTACTAACTGTGAAATCCAGCAGGTACAAAAACCAGTAGGTATTAAGATAGATAGATATATCTCTAATTCAGATATCCATGCCTGCATTAAAAACCCATCTTGGTCAAGTAATTCCCCCATCACTGTATAGCAAAGGTACAGCAATTTACTGAAGAGGCCATCTCCTTTCATCAGCCAGCTACTTGTGGGCTATGCAATATAGTAAAACCCGGTAGGCTTGCTAGTTGCTACCACTCCCTCTTGCAGTCTGAATCCAGCTACATTTTCATCTACTAACTGCAAAACCCAGCAAGTACAAAAGCTAGCAGGTATTAGGATGGACATTCATGCCTGGACTAGCAATCCATCTTGGTCAAGGATCACCTCTAACTTTGACTGGATGGTAAAGCGGCAGCTTTATTTATTTATTTCAGGTACTTAAAAAAGCACTGTAAATTTAGGCAGCTATTTACATATACATTGCACATTCACATCAGTCCCTGCCCTCAAGGATCTTACAACCTAAGGTCCCAAACACACATCCATACATACTAGGGCCAATTTAGACAGGATCTGATTAATCTACCAGCATGTCTTTAGAGCTTAGGAGGAAGCTGGAGTACCCGGAGGAAACACATGCAGGCAGAGGGAGAACATGCAAACTCCAGGGAGATGGTGTCGTGTTCGGGGTTTGAATCTGTAACCCTTTTTACTGCTAGGTGCGAGTGCTAACCACTACACCACTGTGCTGCCCCATCATCAACCAGTTTGTGTATTATGCAATATAGTAAAACCTATTTGGCTTGATAACACTGGGGCAGATTCAGGTACCTGCGCGCCTAGTTACGGCAGCGCAGCATATTGTATTTACGCTACGCCAACGCAAGTTACAGGAGCAAGTGCAGTATTCACAAAGCACTTGCTCCGTAAGTTGCGGCGGCTTATCGTAAATGGGGCCGGCGTAAGCCCGCGTAATTCAAATGTGGAAGGGGGCGTGTTTTATGCTAATATGTGATGATCTGACGTGACTGACGTGATTTACGAACGGAGCATGCGCCGTCCGTGTACATATCCCAGTGTGCATTGCTTCAAATGACGTCGCAAGGACGTCATTGGTTTCGACGTGAACGTAAATTACGTCCAGCCCTATTCGGGAACGACTTACGCAAACGACGCAAACAATTCAAATTTCGAAGCGGGAACGACGTCCATACTTAACATTGGCTGCGCCACCTAATAGCAGGAGCAACGTTACGCCGAAAACGACTTACGCAAACAACGTAATAAACTACCGCCGGGCGCACGTACGTTTGTGAATCGGCGTAACTAGGTAATTTGCATAATCTACGCCGAAAACGACGGGAGCGACACCTAGCGGCCAGCGTGAGAATGCACCCTAAGATACGACGGCGTAAGAGACTTATGCCAGTCGTATCTTAGGCTAATGTCGGCGTATCTTGCTTTCTGAATACAGAAAGAAGATACGCCGGCGCAGATTTGAATTTACGCGGCGTATCTATAGATACGCCGGCGTACATTCTCTCTGAATCTAGCCCACTATCTTTTCCAGTCCTGACACATTTCAAAGAGCTACTAACAACTACTAACTGTGAAATTCAGCAGGTAAAAAAACATGATAGGTATTAGAATAGACAGATATATCTCTAATTCAGACATCCTTGTCTGAACTAGCAATCCATCTTGGTCAAGAATCAGACTGAAGAGGCCAACTCCCATCATCAACCAGCTACTTGTGAACTATGCAATACAGTAAAACCTGGTTAGCTACGTTTCAGGACACCTTGATTGTGGCCAAGCTGCAGCAACCTAATCTTACTTCTCTAAGGTCTGAGTCCTCAGTAATTGGAATCCTTCCAAGAGTCAGGGCGGAGCTCTACTGGATGGTTGCCCTGGACAAATGTATTGTCACTCCATTGCATACACAGCAGAGATGATGACATCAGCCTCAGACCTTTGAAAAAACCCAGAAGCCAATACCATATCTCAGTGTGGAACTTGTTTCTGACTTCCTTAATACAGCCACACAGGAGGTATATATTTGGTACTCTCCCTGGGTGAACCAAATGGGTCCCTTTAACAAAACTGTGTATTTTATCTAACATGTACTGTACATATATATTTATATGAACCAATTAAACTTTGTATAAAATTGTATATGTGCCTTTAAAGTAAATGTTTCCAAACTTTCGAACTTTATCAATTTATTAGGATGTGGCACAGCTATACACAGGGTGTTTGATTGCCACCCTAGGGAATTGCAATAAACTTAAATTCTATCAGCCTGCTGCAGTCAGAAGAAATCATTCCTTGATGCCTCGTACACATGATCGCGATTTCCGACAAGAAAACCGTGTTTTTTTTTCAGCAGGAATACGACTGAAATTTGTCTTGCATACCCACGGTCACACTAATCTTGGACGAAATTCCAAACGTCAAGAACGTGGTGACGTACAATACCTACGACGAGCCAAAATCAATGAAGTTTAATAGGTAGTTCGGCTCTTCTGCTTGATTCTGAGCTTGCGTGGGTTTTTTCACATCATAATTGCATACAGACGATCGCGATTCCCGATAGGAATTTTTCCTGTCACGAAAATTTAGATCCTACTCTCAATCTTTTCTTGGCAGGAATTCTCACAGAAAAAGTGTGATGGAGCATACACACTGTCAGAATTTGCGACAAAAAGCTCAAATCGCACTTTTCTCTTCGGGAATCGCGTGTGCACGAGGCATTAGTCTCTTCTTCTCCCGTGATCTGAGTAGGGGAGTTCTATAAGGTTATTCATTTAAATATAAACCCTATAGTTATTTTATGTACAGTATGTAATATCAATTATTTTCAAGGCATTCATAGGCATATCTGTCAGCTTGTATTTGCACTTGTCTAATATTTCTCTTTTTTGAATAATTCCATTATTGGAAAAGAATATGCTGCAGCCAGTGTGGTGAAAATCAAATTGTAAATTTAAGCTTGAAATATGAAGCAATGTTTGCAAACTGTTTGGCTGTCTGTGCAAAACTGAAATTTGTAAAAACTTCAAACTTTGGGAACTCTGTCAAATAAATCTTGTGGACTCAAACTTTTTCAAATACACATGATTTAATCTTGTCAGATCTGCTGACAGGGCGTTTCAAAACATTTCAAGATGTACTCATAGTGTCTCTGATATCCTTCCATAGAAAATCATTTTACTGCCTAGCAAGCCTAACAAAGATGCTTTAAAAAACATTATTCACTACTTTTTTGTACTATTTTCTTAATACTCCTGGATATATCTACAAACTACTCTAAATATACCTGTGAGAGATTGGCTCTTCAGACAGCTTCTGTGGTTCAGCTTGGAGGCTGATTACTTTACATCGGTTACTACTATTTACAGGGGAGAGGACATACGGTAGGTCGGAGTAGCCTTTCTCAACCTGTTTACCCTACATGAACTCTTGAAATAATCAGGTCTCAGGGTACCCTGATTAAACTAATTCAGTAGGACATTGGTGATCATTGAACAGAATATCCCCATACAGTGGTGGTCAGAATGACATCCTTAGGGCTCCTTTGCACTTTCTTCAAAACATGGCTTCAGACAGGCTTTCCTAAAGCTCTCTGAACGCCAGTCAAAGCACCTGTCACTAAATAAAATGGTTACATTACAGTCCTGTTTACACATTATGTTTGCTTTGCTTCAGCCTCACTTCAAAAATTATACCCCATTTCACGGCGTTCAAACACAGCTCGGGAAGCGGGGATCGGCTCAAAAACAGCGCGGGAGAAGCGGAGAGGACACCACCGAGGCCGCAGACGGACGCCGGACCGGACAAGGCCACCGATGGACGCCAGGGCAAGACACAGACAAAGGGCATTCAAACTGTAAGTATTTTATTTTTTTCAGGAAATTTTCCTTGGGGGTGCGCGCTATACGCCGGGGCGCGATATACAAAGATAAATACAGTAGGTAGTACTTTTTCTGCTTTGCACATTTGTTACACTGGGGGTTAATTTACTAAAACTGGAGAGTGCAAAATCTAGTGCAGCTCTGCAATCAGTTTCTGAATTCAGCTTCAACCCCAAAAAATGGAAGCTGATTGGTTTCTACGCAGAGCTGCACCAGATTTTGTACTCTTCAGTTTAAGTAAATCAACCTCAATGAGTTATTTTTTGGTTTGCTGTATGTGTGTGTGATGTTTTATATTCACAATAAACTGTCTTTTTTGTGTTTCACTTTATAGCAGTAGTTTGTTTTCTATTGTGTAGTTGCATATCTGGTAACCCTAGACAATGAGTAACCAGCATTTTCAACCGGACTTGAGGGAAGTCTATTTATAAAAAAAATTGCAGTGTGAATGTCTCATCATTCGTTTAACCAAAAACAACAATAATCTCCATAGACTCTCCCTCATATTATTTCCCCTTCTGGTCAAATATCCGTAGCCTACAGTGTTAGGACATTTTCTCTAAAGTAGACATGTGCAATTTGTTTAGTAAATTTTGAACAAATTCGTTAATTTGAAAACATCCGAATTAACGAAAAACCCATTTAACATATTTTTTTGAATATTCCTAAATTCAAAAATGTGAAAATTCTAAAATCTGAAATAATAACTAACTCATAAATAGCTATTGGAAATTCCTTTCAAATTCGGCTGTTAGTGAACGTAACTAATAAGAAATTTTCCAAAGTTATGAATTACTGAAATAACGAATGCCTTATCTAAACGACTGGAACGTAAAAAATGTATAATAATTAATAACAATAATAATAATAATAGCTTTTTTATTAATATTATTACTTATTAGTAATTTGATCCACTCCATTTGTTTAGATGTGGCATTAGTTATTTTGAATAATCCGTAATTTTGGATAAATTCATATTCATACACTAAGTTCCATGACGAAAATTTTCATCTCATGACCCAACAGTTTGAGTAGCGACATCCATCCATCTTGCAGAATGAATTTAACAGAAAACAATTTTTCCCCCCCAGACTGTGTTTTATTGCTAAGAGAGCAGAGCTTGGAAGTGGTTAAATTGAGGCAGTGAATCACTCCAGCCTTGGAATTAAATCTAAATGAATGAATTTAGAGGTAATGTGTATTCGGCCTAATGATGAATCTAGCTTTGCAGAGAGCTGCCAAGCATTGTAGAACTAATACGTTCCATTACTTAGGTATTCCTGCAGGAAATAATGCAGTTTACAAATGTTTATCCAGCATTACACGAGCCATAGACTACACCTTTTACGTATTAGCCTTTAATTGATGTCTTTATTGATAAAATTAAATAGCGCCCTTTATTTTCTTGCTGAGCTTGCAGATATCCTTTAAAGAAAAGTTCTACCTTTAACCCCAATTCCATAATTCCTTCTTCAGTTAGTTCCCCAATCAATGTAGGATCCTTACCATTTGTAGTGGTTCTCCTAACCACTGTGTTTTTTTAATATTTTTTGCTACAGTATATAAACAAAAATAAAACAGAACACCTAAACAATAGATAAAGGCATTACTATTTTTTATTTTTTCATCCCAAAAAGTTTTTTTTTTAAACTCATATATTCCACCATTTGTACAAAATCACTCATATGAACCCATATTTCAAAAGGGAAAAAAAGCAATACAAAAGCCTGTGATATTGATAATACTTAAAGAGGAACATCTCCTTTGCTGCAAGCTCATGTTAACTAATGGACCATAATTTACTATGGTCCAGCTTCTTTGTTCATGTCTGTCTATTACTGATTTTTGTTATGCTTTGTAAATCCAATAAAAACTCTTTAACGTCCCTGGCGGTATGATTATTTCAGATTTTAGGTGCTGAAAGCGGTATCATTATTTTGCATGGAAATTTGGCGTTTTACATTGTAGGTCTGTAATTCTTAGGAATAACTCACTTAAATCTGTCCAAACAAGAGTCTAGTAGACATCTCGGGTTTGATAAAGTTTGAAAAACAAAATCATAAATTATAATAAAATAAATAACTATAAATAATTATAACAAATAATAATGTAATTATAATAAAAGTTATTCAATAATGTAATCAATTTAAAAACACTGAAATTTGCTCAGTTGCAGAATTGTCGCACAAATCGCTATCGCTCAATTCTGCAAGTGATTCTAATTTATTATTGCTGTTTTCTAGCTGGTCTAAAACCACTTTTGATGTAAAGGGACACTTTTTGGTTGCTATGGACAATCTACAGTTTGCAGGCAGAAAGAACAGTATTTATTATATAAAAGTACATGCAGGACACTGGGCAGACCACTAGGGACAGAGGGGGTGTGTATTTATTTCATACAGTACTGTAATCTATAAGATTACAGTATACTGTATGTATTGTGTGTATTTCCTTTTTTGAATTTGGCGCCAATCTCCGCCCCCGTGCTTTGTAACGTCGCAGGGAACGGAGCTCGGCGGCACACGGGCACTGTGAATCGAGCGAGGAGACACGGCTCGATCACACAGCGGGGAGGCAATCGCAGGATCCAGGGACAAGGTAAGTAAACTCTGCCTGTGGACACTTCAAGGCGATCCTGAGTCTGGCTCATATACGTTGGAAGAATGGCTCGTGTGGGCAAAGCAACGTACCTATGACCGCGCCCGTGGGACTCGCGGACTCAATGTCCGTCAGTGTCCCGCAATCGTGTCCCGGAGCTCCAGAACGGGGAGATGCCTGTGTAAACAGGGCATCTCCCTGTTCTGCCTAGTGACAGGAGCAGTGATCAATGCCATGTAATTGGTAGCCCAGCCCCCACACAGTTAGAAACACTCCGTAGGACACACTTAACCCCTTGCCCGCCCCCTAGTGTTTAACCCCTTTCCTGCCAGGGTCATTTACACAGTAATCAATGCATTTTTATAGCAATGATCGCTGTATAAATGACAATGGTCCCATAATAGCGTCAAAAGTGTCTGATGTGTCTGCCATAATGTCGCAGTCACTATAAAAAACGCAGATCGCCGCCATTACTAGTAAAAAAAAAAAAAAAAAAAATGGCATAAAACTATCCCCTATTTTGTAGATGCTATAACTTTTGCGCAAACCAATCAATAAACGTTTTATGTGATTTTTTTTACCAAAAATATGTAGAAGAATACGTATCGGCCTGAACTGCGAAAAAAAATAATATATTTTTTGGGGATATTTATTATAGCAAAAAGTAAAAAATATAGCTTTTTTCACAAATGTCGCTTTTTTTTGTTTATAGCGCAAAAAATAAAAGCTGCAGGGGTGATCAAATACCACCAAAAGAAAGCTCTATTTGTGGGGAAAAAAAGGATGTCAATTTTGTTTGGGTACAACGTCACATGACCGCGCAATTGTCAGTTAAAGCGACGTAGTGCCAAATCGAAATAAAGTGCTCTGGTCGGGAAGGTGGTAAATTCTTCCGAGGGTGAAGTGGTTACAAAAATCTACAGGGGATCAAATAATAATGTTCGTCCATCTGTATCTTTTATGATTTATAATAAAGGTAAAGTTTTAGATTAGTGGCCTTTTGATGTATAGGGAAGCACACCCTTGTCTAGTTTACCACTTGTAATTGGCAGCTGGAGCTTCGTGCAGAGACTCTTTTGTAAGCTTCTTTTTTTTTCAAACAGCTCTGTGCTGAAAATTATTCTAAATAGATAAAAAAAAGAGACCTATCACCCTCCTCTCGACTAGCAAATACATCAACATCTTAAAGCGGAGGTTCACCCTAAAAACAAGTATATACCATTCAATCCAGCATACTGCCGACATTTACAGTATGCTGTTTTTTTTTTCGGTTTACATACCGTAGTATAGGAATTTCCCCCCCCCCCCCCGGCTTCCGGGTAGTGAATCCCGCGGGAGTGGGCGTTCCTTTTCAGAGACTAAGGGCCAGATTCACAGAGGAGATACGACGGCGTATCTCCTGTTACACCGTCGTATCTCCTGTCCTATCTATGTGGCTGATTCATAGAATCATTTCCGCATAGATAGCCCTAAGATCCGACAGGTGTAATTGACTTACACTGTCGGATCTTAGGATGCAATACTTCGGCCGCCGCTGGGGGGAGTTTGCGTCGTATTCCAGCGTCGGGTATGCAAATTAGCAGTTACGGCGATCCACAAAGTTTTTTCCCGTCGTTACGTCGTCGCTAGTAATTTTTTCCTGTCGCAATTTTACACCTGCTTTAACATGGCTTAACTTTAGTTTAGTTAGTTAGTTAAAGTATGGCCGTCGTTCCCGGGTTGAATTTAAATTTTTTTTTGTTTTGGTGTAAGACGTCAGGGAATACGAATGGACGCTACGCACGAAAAAATTACATCACAGCGCGCAAAGCACGGCTGGAATTTCAGGACGGAGCATGCGCAGTACGTCTGGCACGGGAGCGCGCCTAATTTAAATGGTGCCCGCCCCATTTGAATTGGGCGGGCTTGCGCCGGACGTGTTTACGATACACCACTGCAAGTTTACAGGTAAGTGCTTTGTGGATCGGGCTCTTACACTGAAAACTTGCGGCGGTGTATCCAAAAGAAGCCAAACTGTGAGTCGGCTCTATATGGCGCTTTAGGGCGCCTGCGCACCGACGTTAGGCTTTTTTCGGAAACTGGTGACGCGCCTTTTGCGCCGGGGGTGAAGCTTTTGTCAAAAGTCAATCACTTAATCACTTAGTCTCTGAATAGGAACGCCCACTCCCGCGGGAATTAACTACCCGGAAGCCGGAGGGGAAAATACCTATACTACGGTATGTAAACCGAAAAAACAAAACAAAAAAAACAGCATACTGTACATGTCGGCAGTATGCTGGATTGAATGGTATATACTTGTTTTTAGGGTGAACCTCCGCTTTAACCAATGAACAGGCTACTAGCAACCTAGCACGTTTTTCAAATGCGTTCCATGCATGCATCCTGCAACAAATGTTTATTTGTAAATTATTTTACAAAATAATAAAACTATATGCAAAAATAAAATAGAATGAACCAAAAACGATCTTACTTTCCCTTTAAACTCTAAATTATAAAGAATAATTGAGGCTTTCTGAGCTTTAAAAAAAAGTCCTTCAATAAAACTTGCCAAGGGCCACAAAGTTTTGATAAGAAGGCAGCATTAAAAAAAAAATATCTGGTTACTGTTCTCTAGAATGTACCATTTAATTTATAGATTGTGCAGATCTCATTGTTTTTTAATGCCTTTAAATGATGTTTTCTGCTTTCCCTAAACAGTGTTGCCCTAGGCCACTGCCTCCATTATCTTTTACAGCTGAAACATCGCTGAACTACAATGATTAGGTTGTCAGAGACCACAAGATATCGCAGGTTCCCCCCGTTGAGTGACACCTAACACAAAGGCAATTTGCTTGCACTTATTAATGTAATTTCTGGCATATATCTATAGATTTATATCTTTGACCTCTCCTGTTAGAGCAGACGGCGTCATTGTTGAAATGAGCACTCCCCGCCACCATTCGGAATGTGTAATGTATTTCGTTCTCCGCGGACGTGTGACATTGTCTGACTTCTGGGCAGCGCGGTGAAATCACTCTATCTGTTTATTGACAAGGTGTCCTAGGTTAAGATGATGAAATAATACATCGTTGCTGATGGACAAAGTGATCATATATAGCTGGACGTGGCCGTGTTGCAGGGATCCCATGTCCTGCAGGGCTTCAGTTGCTCTGAGATGGATGATTATCTTCTGGATAATGACAATGATGACTGAAGATCCCAAAAGGAGCCTCATTTGCAGAAAGAGATTAGCTTTAAAGGACAAGTACACCTCAAATAAAGGTTGTCTTATACAAAATGCTGCTCATCACAGTGATGGCCATGAGTGATGCTAGTATTTGTGGCTTAGTGAAACATAAATACTATAGATGTTCCAGAGCTTTTTTTCTCAGAAAATAGGTGCAGGAACTCAACCACGACCCGTTCAGATTTCACAAACAGTAGAAGGGTCTTAAAGGGGCATTAAATACCAGGATTGCATTACATACAGAGTGCAGAGTTCAAGGGGTTACACACAGAGTGCAGAGCTGTCACTTGTAAACACAGAAACCAGACTTCTGTGTTTACAAGTGATTGTGGTGAGCAGGCACCATAGGCTCTGAGCCAGAGGTGGTGAAACCGAGTTCTCCCAAGTTCCCTCTGAAAAAAATCCCTGGATGTTGCATGTGCAAGTGTCTCCGCTCATCAAGTATGCCAGATATTCTGCATTACTGCTTGGGATTTTCTATGACCATTCAAGATATGTTAAAATGTGTATAGGAGTTGGATGCCTCTAGACCACTATTGAGGAAGGAGAAGCTGGTAAATGTTAAAGTGACATGAATGCAGAACCCCCATTGCCATGAATGCAGCACCCACATTGCCATGAATGCAGCACCCCCATTGCCATGAATGCAGCACCCCCATTGACATGAATGCAGCACCTCCATTGCCATACATGCAGCACCCCCATTGCCATGAATGCAGCACCCCAAATTGCCATGAATGCAGCACCCCACACTGCCATGAATGCAGCACCCCCATTGTCATGAATGCAGCACCCCCCATTGCCATGAATGCAGCACCCCCATTGCCATGAATGCAGCACCCCCAATTGCCATGAATGCAGCACCCACTCCCTTGCCATGAATGCAGCACCCACTGTATTGCCATGAATGCAGCACCCACTGTATTACCATATATGCAGCTCTCACCCCATTGCCATGAATGCAGCACCCCCATTGCCATGAATGCAGCACCCCCATTGCCATGAATGCAGCACCCCCATTGCCATGAATGCAGCACCCCCATTGCCATGAATGCAGCACCCCCATTGACATGAATGCAGCACCCCCATTGCAATGAATGCAGCACCCCACACTGCCATGAATGCAGCACCCCCCATTGCCATTTATGCAACACCTACCCCATTGTCATGAATGCAGTGCCCACATCATTTTTTCCCCCTGCTGTAATGCACAGTGTAGAACACTCACACTACTGTACCGAGGGGGAACCGTGCCTGGGCTCAGTTAAAACTTCCATGCAAAATGGTTGGCATATTTTAAGTCCTGAATAATAATAATAATAATAATAATAATAATAATTATAACTGATAATAATTGACAAGAATTCAGTTAAGTACTCAGAGCAGAAAACTGCCTTGATAAGGACAAAGCTATAGAGGGACAAATGTCCAAAACTCAAGTGTCCCTGGAAATTGGGAACAGTTGGCAACCATAAGATGCAGTCTATAGATCATCAAATTACTGATAAAAAAAAAATACAAGCATGTGGGCTGAGAAAATAAACATGTTTACTACCTTTAACAAACATTTACTGTTTTTGTCATATATGTTACTTCAGCGTGAATTTTAATTACCTCCATCTCCCATATGTGACTATAATCCAAAATCTCGGTCCAGCATATGTATATTACTAAGAAAGCACAGAATACACGTTCTTCTGTGAATCCATCTAAAGATATGCTAACCAAAACAGACAGCTTTTAATAAATACAGTATGCTGTTTTTTTTTTCCCAACTTTTGTTAAACAATTTATGTAACATACAATATATCATTGCTACACAAGATGGTTTGATACTTAAAGTGGAACTAAACCCGTTTTTTTTTTTTTTGCAAAAATCTATATTTATTTGAAAGATAAGTACAAGACAAAAACAAAACAAAAAAAAAATACAATTGTACTGTGTAAAACTTTACAGTATTGCATGGTAAGCATATTAGTGCCCCTTTAGACCCAACACAACCAAGCTTGACAGTATAGTCCCTCTATAGTGTCGCCCACCAGCACCGGCGCCAGTGAAGGGGGGCCAAACTAGCCTCCATCAAACTTCCACCCGCACCTCGTCCAGCGCACGACACTTCGCGGAAGGGGGCAAGGAGGCCCACACATCTATGTAGGCCCTCCTCACATTCGCTAAATACTACAACCATAGGTCCAGTTAGAGCAAATGAAGAATAATAACAGTATCCTAATCCATGTCGCCACAAGGCTACACACATAGAAAAAGAACTCATAGAGAGAAAAGGAGAGGAGAGAGAGTAATAAGAGAGTAGTGATAGTAGAATTAGAGGGAATGGGGGGGAGGGGGGAATCGGAGCATACCTGTTAATTAAATAGAGTCTTGCAAGTCTGCACCGAGCGGGCCGGGTCCAGGGTCGAGCCACCTCTGTCTCGGGGCATCAGGGCATCCCCTCCACCCGGGATCTAAGGGACGGTTCAGCTAATTCTAATATGGCCAGGTCTAAGCTTGAGGATACCTCCCCAGGGTCAGATAGAGGCTCCTGCTTTAAAGTGACACAAAATCTTTGATTTCATTTTTTTCTTAATAACAAACATGTCCTACTTACCTCCACTGTGCAGCTTGTTTTGCACAAAGTGGCCCCAAACACTGTTTTCTGGGGTCCCTCGGCGGCTCTCTCAGCTCCTCCCCGCATCAGATAACCCCCTCTGGGAAGCGCTGTTCCGAGGGGGTTACCTTGTGGGCACGCTCCCGAGTCCAGCATCCATAGACGCCGAATTCAGGACACGGCCTCACGCCCCTGGCGCCCGCGTCATTGGATTTGTTTGACAGCAGCGGGAGTCAATGGCCGCACTGCTATCAATCTATCCAATCAAGAGCCGAGAATCCTGGGCAAAGATGCAGCGCGTCCTCGTCGTGGGACATTCCAGGGTTCAGGTAAGTAAAACGGGGGGGAGGGGCTGGTAATTGTCAGATGTTTTTTCACCTTAATGCATCCTAAAACAGGAGGGTTAAAACCCCTTTAAGCCATGGAAGCTGCCATCATAGTCTCTGTTTAATCTGCAGTTGCACCAGCCATTTGATGGCTTGACAGTTTGGTTAGGGGCACAAGCAACTGTGATAGTTACCAGATAAGCCGTGCCTTGATGTAACTATTTTAACAGTTAAAATGGAGCTCCACCCAAAAATGGAAGCTCCGATTGTTCGCACCCTCCACTGACACATTTGGCACTGTTTTGGGGTCCCAAAAGACAGCGGGACCATTCGGTAAGCGCAGTGCAACTCGCGCATGTGCAAGGCAAGGCTTCACTTCCTGTTTCCCTTAGTGAACACTTCCTGCACATGCTCAGCAATTTTTCTGTGATGTCAGGATTCTGTGATGTCAGAATAACTAACCTGTCAAAGGTGACTCATACAGATAACAGAGGGAGGAGAGAGCAGACAGAAAACGCACTCTGTGTTTTGGATTGAGGCAAGTATACGCTATAGAAGGAGCTGCTCTGTTAATTTTTAATTTCAAAGGTTTACAATCACTCCAGCTTGATGACCCCCACCACCCCCCACAAGAAATTAAATTGCTGGCATTAAAAAATATTAAAACCCCTACTTAAATGCCCTGTAAAACTGATTCTAAAGGCTGAAGGTTTTTTACCTTCATGTATTCTATGCATGAGGCTAAAAAACCTTGTGTGTGGGGCGTGGCCAGCACGGCATGTGAACAGACGCTGGTTCACAGAGCTCCGCACTGATCCTGCAATTATCCGGTTTCCGGCACCTCCAACACCCGGATTTTTTCACCCTGGACGGTAGGGGAACCTCCCCCCAGCACCCTGCATTGCTCGGCTCACTCCCGGAGGGCATGATGACCCGGGGACAGAGGCAAGACGGTCCGAGGCTGGAAATCCAAGATGGCGCCGCCACGCCATCAGCCCAGAGAGCGCGCGGAGGGGACAGGGGGAAAGAAACTGTGAGTAAAGCCCCAAAAAAGAACAAGGAGGGCTCCGGTGACCCCCCCAAAGATATGAGGTACTATGCCCAGAAATTAACAGGGAAACCCCCAGAAACGAGCGCGCAGCCCATGGATGATTGTGCCCCACACAGTGACACTGAGATGGAGGAGGGAGAGAATGTACAGGGAGCAGGGGCCATATTGGATCATACTGAGAGCAACGCAGGGCTGCAGTGGGATACTGAGGAGCCTGAAGTGGAGGGGGGAGACCAGCCCACTCTTGCTGCTATACTAAAGGCAGTGAATAAATGTACAGCCTCTGTAAATGGACTGCGGCTCAGATTTGGAAGTTTGGAGGAGGAGGTAGGCCTGATCAGACATGACATACAGAAAATGAGGGAGAGGACCACGGCTGTGGAGGGAAGGATCAGTGACCTGGAAGACAGAATGCCCCCATTGATTAGGGAAACCCAGAACACCTCGAGACTGGCCAGAGCGGTTGATATGCGCGCTGAGGATTTTGAGAACCGTCTCAGACGCAATAATGTTCGCATAGTCGGACTACCAGAAAAGGTGGAGGGTCGTGACCCCACACAGTTTGTGGAGCAATGGATGGCCGAGGTGTTCGGCAAGGACTCTTTTACTCACTTGTATGCGGTTGAGAGAGCCCACAGGGTGCCAACTAGGCCTCTCCCGCCGGGCAACCCCCCCCGCCCGATCCTGGCCCGCCTGCTGAATTACAGGGACAGAGAAATTATACTGCGGCTGGCTAGGGAAAAGAAGAATGTCCAGTTTAACGGTACCCGGGTCTCATTCTATCCGGACTTCTCTGCGGCGGTACAGAAAAGCCGTGCCCGGTTCACAGAAATAAAGAAACGCCTGCAGGCCCCTTATGCCATGCTATACCCTGCGAGACTCAGAGTCATTTTGAATGGTCAGGCTCACTTTTTTGAACACCCTGCTGACGCCTCGGACTGGCTGGATGCTAACGAAGGGGCACTACGACAGGTTAGGAGGCCCCATGCGGAAGAGGACTGATACTTGCTCACATTAGCACACGCTTTACCAAAGTTGTCCCTTGGATGAGGGTTCTGCCGGAAACACACAATATCCTATTTTCTGTTGCTCTGAAATGCGAGTTCGGAAACACTGTTATTGTTGCACCCAGTACTGAGGAGAGCAGTGGCGGCGGCCACTGGTGCTACTTACCTGGAAGGTCACAGGGACCTGTTGTCCCACGGTTATAGGGGCGGCCCGTTGGCACCCCACAGTTTGAGTTTGCAAAGGCCCTGGGAGCAGGGGGGCACGCACCCTTTCCAGGCGGTTAGCCTGCAGCGGAAGAAATTAGCGAAGTGCCCGGATGCACGGATGTCTATCTTTGCTCTCTACGTTGCTTCAAATTACTCCAGAGCTTTTTTTGTCTTATTTTTACTTTTCTCTTTTTTTTCTCATGGGAGGTCAAGCCTTTCCCTCTGCACCTGGCATGTCAGCCTGTTTCAATTGCCAGCCCGGAGGGGCGACCCATTTTTTTCTAATAAGGGGGTGGTGGGAGGCGGTAATGTTGGAGTTTTTACCCAGTCCGGTGACATGCAACGACCCCCCTGATGGCGAAGGTAACTGTATTGTCATGGAATGTTAGGGGACTGCAAGACCCGTTGAAAAGAACTATGGTCTCGTCCCTGATGAGAAAACAGCTGCCTGCTATTTGTGCCCTTCAGGAGACTCATCTGACCCCTGACTCTGTGTCCTGCATGGGATACCGGTGGGTGGGGAGGGCGTATCACTCCACTCACACCTCGTATTCTAGGGGGGTGAGTGTGCTGATACATAGATCATTGGACTATGAGGAATTACAGGCTGAGGTGGATGTTGATGGTCGTTATGTCTTTATTATGTGCAAGTTGTTTGATTTCAAATGTATTCTTGCTTTTGTGTATGTACCCCCCCCTTATAACAACCAGGTACTGAGGGCTCTGGTTCAGTTCCAGGTGGGATTCCCGGAGGTGCCATTGTATGCCTTCGGGGATTTCAACTGCTACATGGACCCTCTGGTGGATAAACATCCACCGGGCGGGGACGGGAGGGGGACCCGCCGGACGGCTCTTAGGAAATTAGCGGAGGAGGTGGGGTGGGGAGACCCCTGGAGAGCTAGACACCCAGGGGATAAACAATTTTCATGCTTTTCTAAAACTTATTCATCCCTGTCTAGGATTGATTTATGTCTGTGCTCACACAATGCAGAGAAATATATTTCTGAAATGAGATACGGTTTGAGAAGTGTATCCGATCACTCCCCGTTGATAGTGTCCCTGGAGGTGCGTCCCCCTTCGACGGTGGCCAAGGCCCCGTGGAAGTTGAATGCCTTCTGGTTGAGCCTTTTCCCATCACACGAGCACATTGAGGCCCGCATTGAGGAATACTGGCGCTTACATGCAGACACTAATGATGTGGCGGTCACTTGGGAGGCCTTCAAGGCTGTCCTGAGGGGCTTGTTTATCACTGAGATCCAGGCCGTTAAGGGGCGGACAAATGCACTTAGGGAAGGGGTAGAACGAATGGCGGAAAACCTTGAGGCCAAATTTATTACAGACCCTTCGGACTCAAACAGGGAGGCGTGGTTGTCGGCGCAGGATGCCCTGTACCGGGTCACGACCTCGGGAGCGGAGAGGAAACGCTTTTTCCAAAAGGCGGCTTACTATGAGGAGGGTGAACACACGGGCCGTATGCTAGCCACCATTGCCCATGCCCAGCAGATGTCTCCCTCCATAGGAGCGCTACGCGCCTCTGGTGGGGGGGTGACGAACTCCCCGGACCAGGTCCTGGGGGAGCTGGTCGGGTTTTACTCCTCCCTCTATGGGTCCAGGGGCACATACTCCTTGGACTCGTTGGGGGATTATCTGGAACCTGTCCTGTTACCGCAACTGTCGACCTCTGGTAGGGAGATGCTGGAGGCACCTCTGACTCTGGGTGAGCTGCAGATGGCGACTAGCCTTTTCCCTAATTCAAAGGCCCCTGGAGATGATGGCCTCCCTGCGGAGGTATACAAACAATACGGGGAACTGATGCTCCCACACCTCTTGAAGGTATTTAATGCCGCAAGGGAGGTGGGCACTCTCCCCAAGTCGATGACCAGGGCAAACATTGTCTTGATCCTCAAACCCGACAAAGACCCGCTTGACCCGGGATCCTACAGACCGATTTCCCTATTGCAGAACGATGTAAAGATTCTCGCCAAGGTCCTGGCGGTCAGGCTGAATGGTGCCATTTCTAGTATCATTCACTCTGACCAGTCGGGGTTTATGCCGCAGAAGTCGACGGCGATAAACTTGAGGAGACTCTTTCTCAATATGCAATCTCAGGCGGACAACATGGGAGACAGAGCCCTACTATCTCTTGACGCACACAAAGCGTTTGATAGTGTTGAATGGGAGTATCTTTGGGCGGTGATGCGAAAATTTGGGTTTGGAGAGGGCTTCATTTCCTGGGTCTGACTCCTATACTCTTCCCCGGTGGCGGCGATAAGGGAGGGTGGTAGGGTGTCGCGCACTTTTGACTTACACAGGGGCACGAGGCAGGGGTGCCCATTGTCGCCTCTCCTCTTTGCCCTGGCCATTGAACCTCTTGCGGTCATGATTCGGGCAGACCCTTTGATTCAGGGATTCCATTTTGGAGACCTGCACGAGAAAATTATGATGTATGCTGATGATACCATGCTGCTTCTAGGGGACACGGCCGGGTCGTTGACGCAGGCCATGACGGTGGTCCGACGGTTCGGCGTTTACTCGGGCCTGACTATTAACTGGACCAAGTCCTCCTTGCTACTGCTTGATCGACGATCCATCCCGCCCGTGAATAATATACAAGATATCCCGGTCTCTGAATCTTTTCGGTACCTGGGTATCCAAGTCACGGCATGCCCACTAGACTACATTAAACTCAACCTTACCCCGCTGATTAATCGCTGTAGGGACCGGGTCAAGGTGTGGAGCAAACTTAAACTGTCACTGGTTGGGAGGGTGAATCTAATAAAAATGATTCTTATGCCACAACTGCTATACATATTGCATAACTCCCCGATGGTCATCCCTCTGAAAAAATTTAGAATTATTAATTCCCTCTTCCGCTCATTAATCTGGTTAGCAAAGCCTCCCAGGGTCAAATTGGAACAACTGCAATGTCCAAAGGAGGCCGGCGGATTGGCATTGCCCAACCCCTGGCTCTATTATTTAGCCTCCCAGGCGCAGCATATTGCGAGAGTGTCTGCCCCCCAAAGGGACCTCCAGTTGAACCTGAAGGACTCTTCGGTTCGCCTGCTCAGGTTCACGACCGGGGCGGAGGTGGCGGAGGGATTGGAAGCATTGCAGTATGCGAAATCCAACAGACGGTTTCCCACATATGTCCTCATGCAAAAGGTCTGGAACAAGATTAGGATGATGCAAGGCGTGACAGGGTTCACAAAATACAGCCCCATATGGGACAACCTACACTACCGAGAGATAGCTAAGATACCGTATGGATCGAGATGGAAAAGGCATGGCATATCCGCAATGTCACACATAGTAAGGGCGGGCAGGCTGAGACCTTTTGCAGAACTCAGGGAGGACTTTCAACTCCCTGCGTCCATGCAATTTTATTACCTACAACTTAAACACGCTTTCGATGCACAGCAGGAGGATGACATATGGGCGTTGAATGTAGCCCCGGTATTTAATTACTTACTAGACGTGTCCACATATAAGGGTTTTATATCCAACTGCTACGCTATGCTGCTAAACCTTTTCCTACCGGGTGCCCCGCATACGGCGGTGGCGCAGTGGGAACGGGATGTGGGTGCGTTTGAGGATGAGCAGTGGGAAGAGGCCTTGCAGGCGATCCCCGCCTGCTCCCTGAACGTGGCACATAGACTATCACAACTTTACATCCTTCTACGGGTACACTATACGCCGGCCCGGCTGGCGCGGATGGGACTGGAGGTGGACCCCTGCTGTACTAGATGCTGCAGGGACCATGGTGACCTCATTCACCTTCTGTGGCGATGCCCGAAGCTCCACTTGTACTGGTCGGGGGTGGTGGATTCGATTAATAAGGCCTTTCAGGCCCAAGTCCCTTTGGATCCCAAGGTCTGTCTTCTGGGGATCACGGAGGGTATCCTGGCAGAGGCTATCCCTAGACAGGCTATAGGCAGGGCTCTGTTCCAGGCCCGCCTGATGATACTAAGACTCTGGAAGGACACTGAACCCCCAACAGTGCAGGAATGGATTACACAAATGGGAGTCACTCTTAGATTAGAGAAGGTGGTATATCAGAAACGAGGGTCGAGCAGCAAATATGAAAAGTTATGGGCGAAGTGGCTGGATGTTCCTGGGTTAGCCCCAATAGACTTGGTGTATGACAGACTGTTCTAAGGCCACTGCCGGCTGAATAGGGGACGTTCTTACGGGCCTCGGAAGGGATAGGGAAGGAATTGGCTCCTGGAATCCTTACAAGGTGTTGGGGATCTGACTGTAATACACTGTTTTGTTGTTATGTGTACTCTCCCATGCAATTTTCAATTTTCTAAAAAGCTCTGGAGAATGTAAACTGTATTCATTTTATACATGCTCAATAAAAAACCTTTGTTTGAGAAAAAAAAAAAAAAAAAACCTTGTGTGTGCTGTGGCACTTCCAGCCCCCCTTCCAATCCAGCGATGTTCATGATAGCCTTGACCGTATGGGGAATCTCCCTCCTCATTAGCTGAAACAGCAGTGGGAGTCAATCACAGCCAGTAAACCAATGAGGAGAGAGTAGGTGGTGGGACCAAGCCATGGCTCTGTGTCTTATGGAGCAAGCAGCTTTCTCTGGAGGGCACTGCTCAAGGGGGAGGAGCCAGAAGTGGCAGTGGGGGACCCGAAAAGAAGAGGTCCATAATTCCCTTCCCCAACATTTACCATCTGGGGTGGTGGTCCCCTTGGTTGCCATTTCTTGTAGAGCTGGGAGGCTGTATCTTTGAACATCTTTAATCTGCATCAATTTTTTTTGTGAGTGTTTCACATGTAATGCTTTTTTGACTATGTTAAAAAATATATACTGTTGTATTTGATCATTTAACTGAAATATGTATTTTTTTACAACTTAGAAGCTCCTGAGGAAGCGATCATACATAACGCAAAACATGCAGAGCTTAATTTTAATTCTCCCAATGGATCTCGTGGATTATACACCAAGGAGATTTCTCTACTTAGCGTGGGCATTTATATTATAGACACCAGTCTGTAAGTTGGTTACATTACGATTGAATCTGTCTCCTTGGGATTTACCACGTGATCATTTTTTGGTATTGTATATTTTCCATTTTTTGTATTCTATTTTTAGATGCACTTGTCTATTAACATATCACATTTGTGAAATATTAAAAATTATTGTTACATTTTTTATATGTGCCTACAAAGTAAATTTTTTCCATATTTGTTTTCAATTTATTTCTTAAATATACTGTCAACATTTTCATTATTTTATGTGAGATTTTAGTGTTTTTTAATACATTTAAAGGATAAGTACACCCTTTCACAAAAAATAAAAGGGGGAACTAACTCAAAACACCCTCCCTCCCCGATCCCCGTAGCTGCACTTGCCTGCTGTGATGACCATTCCCAGCCTTTCGTGCTTGCCAATGTAATGATCCAAATAATTGAAAACTTCAATACATGGCCCCAAAGGCTGTGTAACATCATAATGCTTGCAGTGGTGAGTGGTCATTAATCACTGTGGCCACATGACCACACTGATCAATGAGAATGTCTTCTGAGTCGTCTTCTTCCTAGGATTAAAGAAGAAAGTGCAGCAGCAACTGAAGACTGGGGAAGGTGTTGTGAGTTAGACAAACTTTTATTTTTATTTTTTTTGTGAAAAGGTGAATTTAGCCTTTAATGTTTCCACATTTTCACAGCTCTTACAGTAAAGAATCCTTTCTGCTATTGCAGACTCAATTTCTAAAAATGCAAATACTGTATATAGACTGTTTTATCAGAAAAATAAACTATAATGCCGCGTACACACGTTTTTAATGTCATGGAAAAAAACAACGTTTTTCTCGACGTGATTCTTGTCAAGCCTGCCTTGCATACACACGATTTTGAAAAAAAATGCTTGAGCAAAGCGCGGTGACGTACAACACATACGACTGCACTATAAAGGGGAAGTTCCATTCAAATGGCGCCACCCTTTGGGCTGATTATGCAAATTTCCCTTCTCATAACTTGCTTCTGAGCATGCGCGTTTTTTTTTCCCATCGTTAAAGCCTACACATGACCATTTTTCACGAGGAGAAAAACGACGACGTGAAAAACTTCGAGAAACAAAAAGCAGGTTCTAAATTTTTAATGGCCATTTTTCTCGTCGAGAAAAATGCTCTGGAGCCTACACACGACCATTTTTAATGACCAAATTTAAAAACTTGCATTTTTCTTGTCATGAAAAACGGTCGTGTGTACGTGGCATTAGGCCTCTTTCAAACATGTGTATCTATTAATACAGTACAGAACCATCTTCGCCTGCATTGTATGCGCAGGTGTTTTGAGGATCAGCATGCAGGCAGCCCCATTCATGTCCATTGGGACTGCTTGCATGTGGATGAATGGAACATCTGTGCATCCCATGCGGGTGAAGATGGCCCTTTGCATGGGTTTATGCAAAGAGACGTCCATTTGACCAAGGCATTTATGTTTCCAGTCTTGACATCTAGGTATCTACAGGCATCTATCTAGGTATCTATCGAGACATCTACCGCATAGTCAGTGACTTCACTTTTTCTTTCCAACAGCTAAACAACGTTTGGTCACCAACCATCCCATATTCTTTGAATGGACAATGAGGAAGAAGCAGCAAACTGATGAGATCATCACTCACTTGTAGTCAAAGTCATAATGTATAAAAAGTCCTCCAATAACAATTGTAAATGGATTATGAAATCTTCATAAAGGATGGACCAGTGGCCAGAGTTTCAATGAAAATCCTGTGACTTATTTGTATATAAAGTGAATCCACCACCATATAAAGTGCACGCTTGCCAGCTGCACAAGTTGTAAAAATCCCATGACTAAGTCTTTTATGACGAAACATGTCGGTGCGTGGCTGTGCGGCAACCATCTGAAGTGAACGTGTGACGTATCAAGGCAGATCAAGGAAGTAAAGATCCAGGAAGGAACAGCGGGGAGGTGGTGAGCGATCAGTTGACACCTTGGGTCTGCTATGACCAATATACTCGGTTTTTGGTTTATCTCTGAACGAGTGTTTGCTGTGCAGTGTATTGCTCTATTTTTTTTAGATTAATTTAAGTGCTATATTTGAAGATTCAAGTGTGTTATTAAACTGATTTTACGGTATCACGCTATTTTGAGCACTTCTTTTATTTACATGCGGAGCTTTCTGGCAGTGAATTGGTTGGAACTAGAATTATCTGCTATACCTACCAGTGAGGTCTTTTTGTACACATTTACACGCCGAACACGAAAGTATAAGGCAATTGGAGTTGGTGAGTTTTGCATCTGATGGGAGAGGATTCACTGACACTGGGTGTGGTGGAAGATTGAAAGCTATTATCATTATTTTTTCACAAACCTACTTGATGTGTTTTATGGACTTATATTTAATTAATATTTAAACACATTTATATATATTTTTTGGAATTCGTGCACATATTCACTTTTGTCACATGGTGATGTTTATGGACATTAGCATTATTTTTGAATACCTGCGAAAACGGATATTTCATCTTACATTGTTTACAGCGCTGCTTATATTTCATTACACTCATTTTAGGGTTTTAGAATATGTTTTTCACATAATGTAGACTGACTCAACTACGCAAACCAATGTGGCCCAGAGTGAGTCAGAGTCCCATTCCTTGCTTTGCTAACATGAGTCCAGCAGTGCAAAGGGTTACATGAAGCTGATATCAAAAAAGAATTAGGTATTTATGCTCAAAACAGATTTTATTATTCCTATGAATGAATACATAATTGGCTTCCATGGTGTATTTATTTCTGCCTTGATTGCTATGGTTCCCCCTTGATAAGATGACGCTTGGCCTCTAAGCTCCCCACTGCTGACATGAATTTACAAGGTTGATGTCTTTGCCGAGTGCTCGGCATGCCATTTGCCCAGAGCGTAGTCAGATCGTGGGTGTGCAAATAACTGCCCCATCAAGTCTGTGGACAGCTTGGAGAGTTACAAGGCCAGTTGACTGCCATATATAACGATCTGTTACTCCTTTGAGGTAATGTATTTCTTATAAACTGCTTTAGAAACTAGAGAGAATAAATCATTATTCAAAAAGAACATTTTGCTTTCAAATTTCAGATACATTAAAATGTTCTCAAATAAAATTACTTTTTATTTAACGTTTAAGAAAAAAAAAAAAAAACTACCACCTGCCACCTTCCTTCAACTCCGGTATGAGGTGATGTGGTAAGAAATTACAGCTTTGGCTGCCCGTTCCAAGGAACTTTAAAAAAGCCACGACAATTTTGATTTCTTGTATATGCAAAGTGAAAGTTGTTTTTCTCTCATGTTAGTCTTAAATTTCCATAAATGAGGGAAACCATGAATATTTAAAATGAAGGAGAAGTTTCTGTTTGCTGTAGATTTTGATAAAGAGTGGGAGAGGAACGAGAGATGGAAGGATGGAGGTGGGAAGAAAGTGGAGGAAAGAAGAGAAAGAAAGTGAGGCCCCGTACACACGACAGAGTTTCTCGGCAGAATTCACCGAGAAACTCGGTCAAAACCCGGATTCTGCCGAGAAACTCTGTCGTCTGTACAGTTTTGGCTCGATGGAGCCGCCGAGGAGCTCGACGAGAAAATAGAGAACATGTTCTCTATTTTCTCGTTGTTCTATGGGAGAAGGCGGCCCGCCGAGCTCCTCGGCGGCTTCATCCCAAAACTCGACGAGGAACTCGACGTGCTTTGCACGTCGAGTTCCTCGGCCGTGTGTACGGGGCCTGAGAGAACATAGCAGAAGAGAGAGTTTCAGTCTGCAAGTGTTGAAAGAGACAGGTGTAGCCAACGCTGTAGTATCCTGACCTAGGCCAACAAGGCCCAGGCCTAAGGCAGCATGGAAATAGTTTTTGCTGGCTTGCGCTACACTGTTAGTGTAGCACCAGTCTTATGGGGCGGACTGGACTGAGAGGCAAATTAGTCTAGTGCCCCATAAAGCGGCCGCGCTGTTTCTGGTATTCGGGTGGCCGGCATTCCGCAATTGTGGGGGGGGGGGGCGCTGCTTCTAATTTTGACTGTCCTATCATCCTGGACCACAAACCTTCCTCACTGTGCTGTATGTTTTCTGCTGCACCATTGGCATGGTTATCTCTTTTTAGTCCTCTCCATAAAATTATCAGAATTTCTTTTTTTCATTTTGGAAGGGAGGGTTATAGCCCCTGTCTGTTTATTTTTTACTATCTCTGTTCCATTGCAGAGATTTCCCTTCACTTCCTGCCCCATAGCTAAACATGAAGTGAGAGGAAATCCAAGCAAATTAAGGGAATCCATTCCCCACCCCCCCAATCCCTCAGAACTATTGTCCCCACTCTAAAAATGTCAGGGCGGATCTTAAACAGAAAGGGGTGTGGCCTTGCCAGGAAGGGTGGGTCATATTTAAATTAGGGGGTGCACAAGTTTAGTCAGGCCTAGGGCAGTACAAAACCTAAATACACTACTGGGTGTAGCATCCTACTAGTGTAGAGTAGGCTGCTAGGTAAATGTACTTAGCTCTATGGTAATCAGAGGAGCAATGGGTTGATAAATTAGGTTTGCTCAGTTTTTCATAGACTGCTGCTCTTTTGCTTCTCCCTGTCTTCTAGAGGATTCTAGAACCATAGGGGTTGATTTACTAAAGGCAAATAGACAATGCACTTTTGAAAGTGCAGTTGCACTCTTTATGGGCAGTTGCTCCAGAACTTAGTAAATGATGAAGAGCTCTGGTGACTTCCATCATCCAATCATGTGCAAGGAAAATTACAAAAACAGCATTTTTGCTTACACATGATTGGATGATGGAAGTCAGCAGAACTCTCCATTATTTACTAAGCTCTGGAGCAAGTGCCCTTGCAGAGTGCAACTGCACTTTCAAAAGTGCACAGTCTATTTTCCTTTAGTAAATCAGCCCCATAGTGAGAGGAAGAGCAGGACATGCAGCCTGAACGTTTATGGGATTCCAGCCAATCCATGGGCAGGTGTGCCCAGAAGGTGGTGACTGGTGAGAAAGCTCATAAATAGCTTGAGGCCTTAGCAACTATAGCAGTGTTCCTGGGTCCAGTTAATCCTGCAGGAGGAGACCACTGTGCTCTGAACCTGAAGCAGGACCTTAGAAGAAGCATTTAGGAAGACACCAAGGTCCCAGATAGCCTCAGCTGGGGGGGGGGGGGGGTATTCGTAAACGTCAAGCCTAGGAATCAAGTTGGTCGGGAGAAGCTCACTGGAAAGCCTAGAGGAAATTGGTTAGGAAAGAGTCCAGCTGTCTAATGGTGGTGTGAGTCTACATCTCCCTCACTAGAAAGAGCCTGGTGGATCATATCAACAGGAACATAAATGTATTTAATAAATCTTACAATTGGTAATGCACAAGGTCCTTTCCTCTTTTTGTTTCAGTTCTAAAGATACCCTTTGTTCTGAAGAGGGCAGCAAGACCGCGGGCATTATTTTATCCAGAGGATTGGCTGCACCACTTACTTATAGACTTAGGGCCAGATTCACAGAGCAGATACGACGGCGTATCTCCTGATACGCCATTGTATCTTTTGTTCTATCTATGCGACTGATTCATAGAATCAGTTACGCATAGATAGCCATGAGATCCGACAGGTGTAATTGTTTTACACTGTCGGATCTTAAGATGCAATACCGCGGCCGCCGCTGGGGGGAGTTTGCGTCGTAAACCAGCGTCGGGTATGCAAATTAGGAGTTACGGCGATCCACGACGGTTTTTCGCGTTCGCTACGTCGCCGCTAGTCTAGTTTCCCGTCGCAAAGTTAGTCGTCGTTTGACCTGCCCTAACTTTAGTCAGCAATCGTATTTCTGTCTAAAGTATGGCCGTCATTCCCGCGCCGAAATTTTAAATTTAACGTCGTTTGCGTAACACGTCCGGGAATACGGAAGTACGCTATACGCGTCGCCGTTCGAAAAAATTACGTCACGGCGCGCAAAGCACGGCTGGAGTTAGGAAACGGAGCATGCGCAGTAGGTCCGGCGCGGGAGCGCGCCTAATTTAAATGGCACACGCCCATTTGAATTGGCCCGCCTTGCGCCGGAGGCCGCCGGCGTAGTTTTCATCGCAAGTGCTTTGTGAATCAGGCACTTGCGATACGTTACGCCGCCGCAGTTCTATGTGAATCTGGCCCTTAGCCCCCAAGCACAGGAGATTGTTTCTGTGTTGTTGATTTGGATATCAACAGGAGGCAACCGATGAGTAACTGACCCCAGCACTGAAGAGTAGTGACTGTGTGTAGCTAACTCTGGAAGGAGTACAAGTCGCCATCAGCATAAAGGGGCATGTGGGACATTCTTTGCTTTGTGTAGTGCAGCCAGATGTGAGGAGTCCTCAAGTTCTTCAGTTCTACAGCTTACCTGGGTATCCCATTCTCCCTATCCCTCTACAAGTTAATTGTTCCCAATAAAAACCCCAAAAGAAACCCCTAGACTGTTCTTCAGAGCCAGTGGAAGAGTGAAGGAAATTATGTGTGTACTCTAAGGGGGGTTAGGACCAAAATTCACCAGCGACTCTTTAGGGGATGCGCTACATGGGCAAAGAGAAAAAGGGAAGCCCGGATTGGAAAAATAAGAGAAGCAAAATAATGGAGGGCCGGGCATGACGGGGTGGAGAGTGAGGCAACATAGGGTTAATAATGCGAGGGGCTATGTGGGAGTGTTGTAGAGGCGGAGGCTGGAGGAAGAAGGAAGTGATGGGGTGGAGTGGTATAGAAGGAGGGGGCGGGAACGTCCCAAGGCACTTGGGGGAGTTTTAGTTGAGAGAGGAAGCTTTCCCACCCACCCTCCCTATTGTATGAGTTTTTTCGGTGTTGTTGGTTTGTTTTCTTTTATTTCAGGTTTGGATTCTGGACGTCATAGCAGCTGGAACTGGCGGTGTCTTTGGTCTTTGGCGGTGGCAAAATCAGATGTCATGGAAATAGTGGGGGGGATCATCGGTGGTATGTGCCCCTCTGGTGGTATTCCAGTGGAACGTCTGCTGGAATACGGTAATGGTTGCACTGCGGGAGGGGGTTGTCTCCGAGTTGGTTATGGCTGGAGGCCTGGTATGGTAAAATTATGGTCCCGCAGTGTAGTGGTGGAAAGTGAGAAAGTTCAAGGTGCAGTCTGAGACCAATAGACTGGGAGTTGAGAAACTGTGTTAAAATGGAAAATATGGAAAATTATTTGATTAAAGTTATTAATAGTTGGAGTAATTTATGTTATTGTTTAATAAAAAAGGCTGTTATGGCCATTTATACTCCAACTTTGGTGTGGTCTATTAATTATTAGTATGGTTAAGGGGTTTATGGTATGTGAAGGTTATAGAAGGGGTATGGGAAAGATAAGGGGGTGTTAAGGTTATGTGGGGGATATCTCGATTACACTGGTCAAGGATGGAAGATGAAAGGGGGACGAAAGGTAGAAAGTAGAGAGGAGATAGAGGGGAGATAGAGAGACAGAGTGGGATAGAAAGGATAGAAAGTGAAAGAAAAAATGAAAAAAAACAGAGGAAGAGAAGGAAGGAGGTTGAGGAAAAAGAAAGTGATGGATAGATGCATGGATGGATTGGATGTAGAAAGAAAGTGGGAGGAGAACGAGAGTGGAAAGCAAGAGAAGAAACAAAGGAAATAAAAGAAAGAGGGAGAGAGGATGGGAGAAAGAGAGATGAAAGGATGGAGCTACAGAGAGAAGCTGTGCCCTGTTTATACCTGTACTGCTGCTCTAAGCAAAAAAGGAAGATACATATTATATGGTGCTCAGGAATGGGGTACTGGCATGAAATATCACCATCCAGTAGACATGTGCACACTGAAATATTTTGTTTTGGAATGTCGTTTTCGTCCGAAAAATAAATTTATTTAGTTATTCCCGAAATTCGTCTTTATTTATAGTTTTTCGTTGGAAATTGCATTTGTCCGAAAATCCGAACTAATTAAGGTTGAATCTGTCATTGAAGGCTTATGGTGTCTGTCGAATGTTCAAATAAGATTTGACGGAGCAGCGAAACTGTACGACGCTGCTATCATACTTTTCCGGTCAAATGCTCTGCCCACAAGTTATAGTAGAATTTTCATGTTGTATGACGAGTAATAATTATATTTATTAATTATTATTACTAGTCAACCAACATTAGAATTTTTCTATAGCCTATGGGCCGAGCATTTGACCGGAAATGTATAATTGCAGCGTCGTACAGTTTAGCTGCTCCGTTGAATCTTCTTAGAACTATCAACAGACACCACAAGCCTTCAATGACAGATTTGACGTTTGTATGTTTTTCGATGCTTTGTCGAATCTTCGTCGTTCATGTTGAATTGTCAAGTTAGTTCTAGCTATTTTACTGCTCCTCCTCTTTGGTTACAATCAGCCAATAACATTCATCATCATCATTGTTTTTATTTTACTTCCCCCACCCAATTCCAGCAGCGATCTTTTCTCTCTATAATGTTGAATATTTTCTCTCTATAATGTTGAATCTTTTCTCTTTATAATGTCAAACCTTTTCTCTCTATAATGTCAAATCTTTTCTCTCTATAATGTTGAATCTTTTCTCTTTATGTAGAATAATCTTGGACTAATAGAGTTAAGGTTAGGCACATTCGACCAACGAAAACGAAAATAAAGCATTTGTTTATGTCGGATCTTTCGGTTTTTGTTTTCTGTGCTTTCGTTATCGTTTGTTAATATTTGCATGTCTAGCAAATATTGCAAAGTCTAGGTGTGCAAAGTTAGTAGAGACATATCCCAATAGACTAAAGGCTGTAATTAAAGCACTAGGTGTTTTTTTAACTAAATATTGACATAAGGGGGTGATCCTTTTTCCAACTCAGTGATTCCGTTTTTGAATATTTTTTTTTTTCTGACATGTTGGTGTTTTTCACTTGGATGATATATGTTGCACAAGAAAATACAGCTGGATGAAACAAAAACTGTGTCTGTCATTTCTGGCTGCAAAACAACAGAATATGATTATTTTAACCACTTGCTTACTGGGCACATATACCCCCTTCCTGCCCAGGCGAAATTTCAGCTTTCAGCACCGCGCCGCTTTAAATTAAAACTGCGCGGTTGTGCGACGTGCCTCCCAAACAAAATGTATGTCCTTTTTTGCCCACAAATAGAGCTTTCTTTGGGATCTTTGGGTTTTCGCATTCTGTGCGTTCGTTTGTTAAAACGATAACAAAAATACCTGAAATTCGGACGAAAATGCATTTGGACGAAAACAAATGCACATGTCTACCATCCAGTAGTGTGTAATATGCTTAGAAAAATCACCACTCTCCAAGACCAGTCTAAGCTGTTAATATGTGTAAAATGACCTCAATCTTAAGGCCTAGTACACACGAGAGGATTTATCTGCGGAAACGGTCCGGAGGTCCGTTTCCGCTGATAAATCCTCTGGCGGATTTTGATCTCATGGTTGTACTAACCATGAGATCAAAATCCCCGCGGAATTCCATCCGCGGTGACGTGTCGCGCCGTTGCCGTGATGATGACGCGGCGACGTGCGCGACGCTGTGATATAAGGACTTCCACGCATGTGTCGAATCATTACGACGCATGCAGGGGATTGATTCGGACGGATTGATCCGGTGAGTCTGTACAGACCAGCGGATCAATCCGTTGGACTGGATTCCAGCGGATCGATTTCTTAGCATGTCAAGAAATTTTTATCCGTTGGAAATCTTTCCCCGGGGACAAAAATCTGTGGAAAAAGATCCGCTGGATCGTACACACCAGGGGATCTATCCGCTGAAACCGGTCCGCGGATCAATTCCAGCGGATCGATCCTCTCGTGTGTACGGGGCCTAAGTCTCATACACACGATCAGATTTTCTGACGGGAATTGTGCGATGACAGGCTGTTGGCGGAAAATCCAACAGTTTGAAATGCTCCATCGGACAATTGTTGTTGGATTTTCCGCGGACAAATGTTGGATGGCATGCTTTAAAATTTTCCACGAACAATTGTCTGTTGTCGGATTTTCAGAGCGTGTGTACACAAGGAATCAATGCTCACCAAACACATTAACAGAAGGTGCCTAAAGGGTGGTGCTAAGGAGCTAAAAAAACACATTGTTTTGTGTTTGTTGTCCGGAAATTGTGTGCCGTTTGTATGCAAGACAAATTCCTGGCCAATGCCCTTCGGACAAAAGTCCTAGCTTTGTCTGCGGAAAATCGTGTGTGTATGAGGCTTTACACTGCTCCTGTGTACGAGTCTTTACACTGCTCTACAAGCCACACCCTCTGACGTGTTTCCCCTTACCCACCGAGGGGTTAGATTTCTTCTTTTTTTTGGGCTGAATGAAAAGATACTAAGCGTGTGCACTCAGCTAGAGAGTGTGCGTGAGAAAGAGGAGAGGAGAGGGTAAAAACTGACCCTTCCCTAATCTAATAAAATGCATATTGTTAAAGCTTTCTTGGGCTTTGTAAAAGACACTTCCACTTTCACTGAGTTCCTCAAACCAAACTCATCAAACCATGTCTTTATACAGCTGGCTTCATACAGAGGAGCACAGTTATGCTGGAACAGGGCTTTCTTCAAAATGTTACCATAAGGTTGGAAGGGCAGACATATCTTAAATGTTTTTGCATGCTATAGTATTAGCAGTACTCTAAACCAGTGGCTGCTGGTGCTCACATTTTTTTTGCCCCATCAATTACTGCCAGTGTGCACCATCAATTGCCGCCAGTGTGCCCCATCAATTTCCGCCAGTGTGCCCTATCAATTGCCGCCAGTGTGCCCCATCAATTGCCACCAGTGTGCCCCCCGCCTAGGAAATATCTTGGGTCATGGTGCTATCCTCCACGCTCCCTCTGAGTCCTCTATGTCTTCTCCCATCCTCTTCCAGTCTTCTGCTATGATTGGATGCCTGATTGGTCACTTCAGACAATCAGGTGACAAGTAACCAGACCAGGTGCACCTGATGCATGAATCTATCTATTGGTGATGGAGTGGTGCAGGAGAGAGGGGGTTGCGCTCCTGCGTCCTTTATGGACACACCACCACTGCTCTATGCTGGAAACACTTGAACACAGTAATTTGGAGAGGAGCCCACATACCTTTGACCATATAGATAGATGTGATGGTCAGGTGTCCATAAAACCTTTATACAGTGTATGTATAAATGTCCTAGTTTATTTTTTTTGGACTATACATGCCAAGAAAAAAAATTCCAGTTAATATTTCTAGGGATTCAGATACCTCATTTGTATTATAACACTAATCAATGCCTATAAAATCAGTATAATTATGCTGGTAAAAGAATAATATGTAGCTTGACATTTTTAAAGATACCACATTAAGACTTCAGGATTTACTTTCTAAGTTGAAGCCCCATATACATATATTTAATATACTTTTTTTTTTTACTTTTCTAAATTGCATCAGTTAGCCTTGACATTTTCAGAGGTGATTCTTGAAAATAGCTAACTCTGATATTTAGTGATGTTTTATTTCCAAAGGCATGCATGTGACAATGAAAAAGGATTAAAATGTTCCTATGCTTTCCGATGGCGAGCCTGTTGAGATAACCTTTTAACAATACTGTATCCACTGCCAATAATATGCAAATTAACTGGGCCCCTAAACCAGTCACATGAAGCTCAGGAAGAAAAAATTCAGCAAATTCATATGTTATAGACCTGTTCAGCTACGACATACTATGGAAAGGGTGTGGACACAAAGGGGCAGATTCATGTAGAGCCGCGTAAAATTGTGCGGTCGTAGCGTATCCGATTTACGCTACGCCTCCGCAACTTACACGGGCAAGTGCTGTATTCTCAAAGCACTTGCTCCGTAAGTTGCGGCGGCGTAGCGTAAATCGGCCGGCGTAAGCCCGCCTAATTCAAATTTGAATCAGGGGGGCGTGTTTTATGCAAAACTACTGTGACCCGACGTGATTGACGTTTTTTCGAAACGGCGCATGCGCCGTCCGTGGAATTTCCCAGTGTGCATTGCTCCAAAGTACGTCGCAAGGACGTCATTGGTTTCGACTTGAACGTAAATGACGTCCAGCCCCATTCACGGACGACTTACGCAAACGACTTAACTTTTTCAAATTTCGACGCGGGAACGACGGCCATACTTAACATTGGCTGCGCCTCATATAGCAGGGGCAACTTTACGCCGGGAAAAGCCTAACGTAAACGTCGTAACTTTACTGCGTCGGCCGCGCGTACGTTCGGGAATTCGCGTATCTAGCTAATTTGCATACTTGACGCGGAATTCGACGGAAGCACCACCTAGCGGTCAAAAAAATAAAATGCAGTTAAGATCCGACGGCGTAAGAGACTTACGCCTGTCGGATCTAATGGATATCTATGTGTAATTGATTCTAAGAATCAGGCGCATAGATACGACGGCGCAACTCAGAGATACGACGGCGTATCTGGAGATACACTGTCGTATCTCGGTTGTGAATCTGGGCCAAAGGTCCTAAAAAATAAAAGTCAAGCAATTTCATAAATATCTATTGTTTTTTAAAGGGGTTGTAAAGGCATTTTTTTCCCCCTAAATAGCTTCCTTTACCTTAGTGCAGTCCTCCTTCACTTACCTCATCCTTCCATTTTGCTTTTAAATGTCCTTATTTCTTCTGAGAAATCCTTACTTCCTGTTCTTCTGTCTGTAACTCCACACAGTAATGCAAGGCTTTCTCCCTGGTGTGGAGAAAGCCTCTTGAGGGGGGAGGGGGCAAGCAGGAGTGTCAGGATGCCCACTAACACACAGCTTGTTTCTCTATCTGCAAAGTAGAGAGTGTCCTGACTTGCCTGCTCGCCCCCTCCTCCCTCAAGAGGCTTTCTCCACACCAGGGAGAAAGCCTTGCATTACTGTGTGTAGTTACAGACAGAAAAACAGGAAGTGAGGATTTCTCAGAAGAAATAAGGACATTTAAGAGCAAAATTAAAGGATGAGGTAAGTGAAGGAGGACTACAGTAAGGTAAAGGAAGCTATTTAGGGAAAAAATGTTTTACCTTTACAACCCCTTTACATTGCACTGAAGTTATATATATATATATATATATATATATATATATATATTAGTGCTGTCAAGCGATTAACATTTTTAATCGTGATTAATCGCATTAATGTCATAGTTAACTCACGATTAATCGCGCGATTAAGGAGGTTCACCCTTTAAAACATTTTTTTTTTTTCTTATTTTTTTTTTTTTTTTTTATAATATTAAATTGTGTTTTTTTTATTTTTTTACATTTTGAACACTTTTATTGCTGTCACAAGAAATGTAAACATCCCTTGTGACAGCAATAGGTGGTGACAGGTACTCTTTATGGAGGGATCGGGGGTCTAAAAGACCGCCGAGCCCTCCTTTGCACTTCAAAGTATTCAGATCACCGAAAACGGCGATTCTGAATACTGTGTACTTTTTTAAATCCGGCGCCATTGGCAGCCGAGAAACCCGGAAGTGACGTCATGACGCCGCTTCCGTGGTTTCAATGCGGAGACTGAATCAAAGCCGCTTACGGCTTAGTGTCAGTCTCCAACCTGGACACAGAAGGCGGCGGATCTAGGATCGGGTCTCCCGGTGGGACGGGAGGCCCGGTCAGAGCGGCGAAAGGCGGCGGGAGGGGGGGGATGTCCCCTCCCGCTCCTCCGGCATAACAACCGAGAGGCTTTTAGACAGAGGGAAGAGCCTGGTCTGCTTTCTTGGGCAAAGGAGAGACACTGGGAGTCTTTTGCAGAGGTGAGCTATGCTGAGAGGACCTATAGCAGAATGCTCCACAACTGTACTTGAGATACAGAGCTACACAGAGGAAATTTGCTGCCTGATCTTGTCTACATACTTCATGGGAGAGCAGAGCTGCTGCCAAGGCTGAGCCATGTGGGTGATCCAGTGTTGCGAGACTGAGCCTCCAGAACCTGTGTCACAATCAGGCGTCGGGCTTGAAGACCAGTAGAAATAGCAGTTGCAGAACAGGTATACAGGCCGTCACTTCTGGCAGATGACACAGGCTCATCTGAGGTGCGGAGTCTAAGTACCAGCTGGTGTTTACCAGAGCTCCTGATGGTGGAGATGGATTTAGCTGCGAGCTAGTACCAGGTCGCGGTCCTCAAATTTGCCCCACCAGGGTGTGAGCAAGCCGGGGTACAGTAGCGCATAAGCAGACAAGGATGAAACAGCAGCATGGTCAGTAAACAAGCCAAGGGATCATTCACAAGTGGCTGCAGGTTGGGATCAAACAGAAGAGTAGTCAAAGAACAGGCCAAAGGTCAAACACGGGTGGTTGCAGATGGGGATCAGGCAGATGAGTAGTCCAGGAACAGGCCAAGGGTCAAACACGGGTGGTTGCAGGTAAAAATGGCAGCAGGAAAGACAACAGCAAGGCACTGGCAGGGAAGGCACAATAACCTGGCGAAGAGGAAGTGCTGAGACAAGGCTTTTATAGGAAGTCCATGGGAGGAGCAAGGGGTTCAAGGTTCAACAACAATCAAGACACAAGGCAGAGAACTCCAATGGATCAGCTAGGTTTAGTCAGCAGATCAGACAGGGAGTTGTCCAGCATCCCAGATAGCTCAGCGGGAAGGATCAATGCCAGACACTGAAGGCTGAATCCGCTAACCACCAGGCTTGGGGAATAGGATCTGTCACCTGGCAGGGCATGAATGGTGAAAGAAAAACCCACATTTAACTCCCTGCTACACCCAGTTCTACATAGGATGATCCTTACTTAGTAGATCTGCATCTATACATTCATTTGCTCTTAAAAGGAAAAACTCTTGTGTGCTACTGACAGAAGGGCCCCATTGCAAGGTGGCCAACATGAACCTTAAAGCGCCAGGTGTTTGCTTCTACCATGTAGGGAGGGGTACTAATCTAAACTCATCTAAGAACACTTATGGATAACCGTATTTTGTGTATCACTACAGAGTGCATTCAAGAGCATTAACAATGAGTTATCTGGCTGACTTTGCTCATTAATACTTATCTCAGTTAAAGTGGAGTTCCACACATTTTTTTATGTTTGTCTGTGCTGCATGCTCTAATCTCATAGTGTTCAGAATGGACAATTTTTATTTAATTTGTTGCTTGTAAATACCTTTATTTTGTAGTCCTTCATTACTTCCTCCCCCTTATTTGCCTAGGCTATTTGCAAGGGTTTCTGGGATAGGCATCATGTTTCCCAGTAGTCCTTGCAAACCTGACTGAAACCTATTACATTGCTTGTGCACTGAGCATGTGCGAGATATGCAAAGCTGAAATCCAGGAAGTCATACAGTCTGGCTTCATGATGCCCACACTTAAGATGGCCACGGTCTATTTCTAGATTATAAACTATCTAAATGCTGTAACAACCTAACAAAACAGACTTTAGTTTACAGACTAACTTTACTAGAATACATTAAGCTTGTGTATTACAGGGGTATTTATATTTAAAAAGTGAAATTGTGGGTGGAACTCCCCTTTAAAGTGTGATGCAGTTTAGGTATTTTTCTCCTGTGATAGACAAGAATTCACTTTATTAATTCTGTAACTTTGACTTGAATTGGTGTCTTGCATTGTTTACCTGCTTTTATATATTATATTTACTCAACTAATCATTTTATCGTTTTTGGCCTAATTTACATGCATCATTATACATCTGTGGAAAAGAGAAAGCTGCGCTAATTAAAGTCCAAAAATAAACATTGGGTTAATAGATTGAACTTGTTCTAATAATTTTAAATGGCCAAGGCCTTTGCTTGCACGGATGGTCTTAAGGAACCTTGGATGGATAATTGCGCTGATTTACACACCGATAGCACCATAAGTTCTGTAATCGTAATATTAAGCAATGGACCCAAAAAGAGACACTGACCATACCGTAATATTGTCTAATTCCTAGTTTATTGTAAAAAATATATTGCACAAGATTAAAGGGGTTGTAAAGCTTCATGCTTTTTCACCTTAATGCATCCTATGCATTAAGGTGAAAAAACACCTTGCACTCTCGGGTCCCCCAGCCCCCCTCTTTTACTTACCTGAGCCACGAAACTCAGTGGACGCGATCCCGCAATGGTTTCCCCCAGCTTGAGGCAGCTCTTCATTGGATATTGATAGCAGTGCAGCCATTGGCTCCTGCTGCTGTCAGTCAAATCAATGACGCAGCGTGCTGTGGGGGAGGGCCGAGCAATACACTTGGCGGCTATAGCCGCCGGCTGTATCACACGGGAGCGTGCCTGCAAGCTAACCCCCTTGGGAGAGCGCTTCCCAAAAGGGGGTTAGCTCTTGCAGGGAGGAGCCGAGACAGCCGCCCAGGGACCCCAGAAGATGGGGATCGGGGCCACTCTGTGCAAAACGAACTGCACAGTGGAGGTAAGTATGGAATGTTTGTTATTTAAAAAACAACATTTTTTATCCCTAACAACCCCTTTAAAAATCGCGCATAAAATATGAAGCTGGCCAGGTACAAAACAAACTCCCATCCTCCTAGCGAGACAGCGTGGTGACGTCAGAATGTACCCTCCTCCAGATGCGTTTCGTCAAACGTGACGTTGTCAAAAGGGGGGTTATTTATTTACTAAAGATCTGTGACTTACTAACGTTTTCCAGGTGTGAGTTGTCCTTCACCTTTGAATGGGCGTGTCAGTGGGACTGAGCGGACCCGCCATGACCAGTGACTTCTTCAGGAGTAAGCACTATATATATATATATATATATATATATATATATATATATATATATATATATATATATATATATACACACATACACATATTAATGCCATACATATATTTTGTGAAAATGTGTTATAAAAATGAAAAACATTTTTATGTGATCAGTATATAAACGCATTTTTCTGGCTTGGGTACCATTATGCTAAAAATGTGGCAAGGGGAATGCCAAAGATTTGAGACACCTGCCAGCCACATTGCTTTGCACAAAGGAAGAAAGCCCTCTTGTCCTCTATGTAAGTGACTTTAAAGCTTACCTTTATGTACCTGCCACAGGCACACATTTTGTAAGCTCAGCCATTATTCAGCCAATTAGTTCAGTAAGACATCAAGCAAAACAACCATCCACAGCTAAAAAATTACCTTTGCAGTTGAAGCTTAGTGGGTAACATTATGTATTATTAATCATAATTACTTGAATAGAGAATTTTCATGAGCCCTGCTAGAACAAAACTTTCCACATTATTCTGCTGTAAAGGCTTTGGGTTCATGAAAATATTACCTTACTACTCTGGAGAATGTGAAGCTCAGTTGAGGGTCACATAGAAAGTTGAGGAGAGCATGTTTCTCCCATATGCTTGAACAGACCTTAAGGTCCAACTACTAGGAGCATGCTTCTTGGAACTTGGCATTTCCATCAACATCCTTAGGATAAATACACTGGGAGATTTACCATCAGTAAGAAACATGTATGCCTAAAGGGAAGTTGAGATTGAAATGTTAATAACCCTTTGGTCTTATCATGAGATTACAGTAGAGGCAGTCAGAACCTTCTAGCCAGCCCTTTTTTTTTACAATATTAGCAAGTTACTGGAATGGCCTTTGTCATCATTATCTGTAGAACAAAAGCAGATACAGATTTTTCCCTCCTCTAGTTTAAAAAGAAAATAGGATACATAGTGTACATTTTTTTTACATTTCTTTTGAACGAGTTTATAACCTGGGTATTTCCTCTACTCTACTTGCATCATGCAGCACTCACAAATTGCACGCTAAGCACTTTCCCCGACTTGTTCATTCCCTGACTTAGTTGGGGTAAGCGGTACACTTTGGTGGGGGTGGGTCAGCCACGCCTCGTGACCATTGACCTCTGGGAACCCACCTTCTGACCTTTGACCTCTGGGGGAGGTCCCTATTCCAATTCCTGAGTCCTAGCCTTATTCTTCAAGGGGATACACTAACCCTAGTCATACCAGACCTTAACCCTAACCCTAACTTCAGGGGGAGGTTCCAATTCCTGAGTCCTAGCCTTATTCTTCAAGGGGAAACCCTAACCCTAGTCATACCAGACCCTAACCCTAACCCCTAACCCTTAATCATAAACTCTGGGGGAGGTCCCTATTCCAATTCCTGTGCCCTAGTCTTATTCTTCAAGGGGAAACCCTAACCCTAGTCATACCAGACCAGACCTTAACCCTAACCTCTGGGGGAGGTCCCTATTTCAATTCCTGAGTCCTAGCCTTATTCTTTAAGGGGAAACCCTAACCCTAGTCATACCAGACCCTGACCCTAGCCCTAACCCCTAACCTTTGGGGGAGGTCCCTATTCCAACTCCTGAGTCCTAGCCTGAGTCCTCCTTCAAGGGGAAAAGCCAAAAGAAAACATTTAGTTAGAAGTCATTTTATTGTTGAAGCTTGTTTTCCATTTATTTCTGGTGATCCAGCCAGTAAGTATGTTGTTTTTCTACAGAAAAGCTCTCTTGCAGTTACAGAAATAAAACAGACCATTTACCACTGACAAGGGTGCTAGTTTTGAGTTTAATACCGCTTTAAGATGTTTGCATCAGTTTCTATTTCATTGTACTTTGACCCCGGATCCAGACCCACTTGAGGGTGTGTCCATGACAATTTGGGCTCATAGGGAATGTGTTGGATGATGAAAAAGTCACCCCCTTGGTCTGGGGTCAAAGTACAATACTGAATCATCAGCATCTTCCAACCCATTTTCTGTGAGACCAGGTTGTTTGTCCATGACAATCTGAAAAGGTTTGGATGATATTGATGTTACAATATTGTACTCTGACCCCAGGCCAAGACCACCATGGTGACTTACAACAAGGGGGTGTGTCCATGGCAACCTGGGCTCACAGGGAATGGATTGGATGATGCTGATGATGCAACATTGTACTTTGACCCCAGGCTAAGACCCCCTTGGTGACTTACAACAAGGGGGTGTGTCCATGGCAACCTGGGCTCACAGGGAATGGATTGGATGATGCTGATGATGCAACATTGTACTTTGATCCCAGGCAAATACCCCTTTTGTGACTTACACCAAGGGGGTGTGTCCATGACAACCCGGGTTTACAGGGAATTGTCTGAATGATACTGATGATGCAACATTGTACATTGATCCCAGGCCAAGACCCCCTTGGTGACTTACAACAAGAGTGTGTGTTCATGACAACCTGGGCTCACATGAAAGGGATTGGATGATGCTGGAAAATTACCAGACACAGGATGGAGAAGAACACACAGGGCAGTGTTGGAATGAAGAGAAGATCGGTAGGGCTTTTTTTTTTTTTTTAAGAAAGAGTAATGCGAAGATTTTAAAAATAATTTGGTTGGGTATGGGCTTGTGAAGACGTTGCCACTACTCCTTGGCTTCACTGTGTAGTGACTCACTGACATGGAAGCACATATGCGGTGAAGACTGAAATCTTGAGTGAGTGAGAAACTTGTAAAGCGCAACACATGCAAACTGAATCGCCTCTGGGCGCTGTTTCCATTTTCATGGGCAAGGAAGCCCCTTGACCTCAGAAGAGATGTGTTTTAATCTTTCTTCTGAAGGCCAAGTGGTCTGACTCCAGTCAGATGGTGGTTGGTAGTGCATTCCACAGGCGAGGTCCCTGGACTGCCAATCTTCGATCTCCTTTGGACTTGTATCTGGCTTTGGGTATCTGGAGTAGGTTTTGATTGGTGGATCGCAGAATGCGATTGGTGTTATGGGCTTTTATTTTTTCGCATAGATATTGGGGGGTGTTTCCTTGAATACACTTATGTATTAGACAGAGTGCCTTGAAAGTGATTCTGTCTTTTACTGGCAACCAATGAAGGGATCTCAGTGAAGGTGAGATTGATTCCCATGTTTTTTTTCCAGTCACTAACCGAGCTGCCGTATTTTGAACGACTTGCAGACGAGTGATTTGGTATTTGGGGAGTCCTAGATAGAGGGAATTTGCGTAGTCAAGTCTGGAATTGATAATAGTTCCCTCCACGACTGCAATGTCCTCTTTCGGGATAAAGGGGGTGAGACGGCGTAGTAGGCGCAGCAGATGGTGGGATCCGCTGACTACTGACCCTATTTGTGCATCCATTGTCATGTAGGTGTCAAAAATGACTCCGAGACTTTTGACTTTGGGGCTAGGGGTGATGATTTTGCCCAGAATGGGCGGGGGGGTCCACGTTGATGCGGGGTGACTTTTCCGATTAGCGTGAAACAGAATAAGTTCTGTTTTTGAACCATTGAGTTTAAGATAACTGGATGTCATCCAATTATCTATCAGAGTGAGGCATTTCTCTAGTCCAAGAGAATGATCCTTTTTGTTGCAGATGCGAAAATACAGTTGTGTGTCGTCTGCATAGGAGTGGTAGAGAAATCTTGACCTGCATGCTTGTGCGAAGTGCGTAGGCATTGAAGTAAGACATGTGGATGAAAGCCTTGTAACCTGTGCCACAAAAAAAAGTTGGCAATACCAATTCCATAGATCTACCCTCTCATGGTCCCTTTAAAAGTTTAAAGAGACAACCAAAGAAACAAACAATTGGAAAACTGAAGTAAAACAGGTAAAAGATAAGGTAATGCCGGAGGCAACAGCAGTAGCAGCTAAGATCACAGCACAGCTTAACATGAAATACTCTTTGTAAGTGCGTTCAATGAAAATTTTTGTCATTGAATCCAGTGGTGGAACTCGGCACTTCAATCCTAGAAAGGAGGGGGGAAGAGACGTCAGCGAGAATGAAGGGCTTGAGCTCAGAGGATTGACTTTCAATACAATACCGAGAGGGATATAGGAGAACTTCAGTCTTTACTGTCAGTTTCTGCAAACGGGATGTAACATCTACTCACTAGGGAATTAAAGTAGACTAAGTTCATCCTTTCCGAAGAAGATAGATAACAGTAACACTTTTATTGAACGACGCAAGAAATCTGATGATTAGGGAAGATCAGAGTTCTAAAGTAAATGTATAGTGGTTTTAGTGGCGAAACCTTTCTTTATTTATGACTTGTGATCAAGAAAAAAAAAATATATATATATATATATATATATATATTTATATATATATATATATATTTATATATATATATATATATATATATGCAGTGAGTATAGAAAAAACATTTTTTTGTGTCATAGTTACATAGTTAGTTAGTCAGGTTGAAAAAAGACACAAGTCCATCCAGTTCAACCACAAAAAAACAAAATAAAAAAACACAGTAAAATCCTATACACCCAACTCCATACCCACAGTTGATGGGTATTTCATCTGTCATCTGACCACCTTAACTACTTCCCACCCGGCCACTGTACATATACGGCCGGGTGGGTGCTTCCTCCTTTGGAGTGGACATTTAGGAACGTTCCTCAGAATGAGGGGGATCACTCGCGCATGATCCCCATGCGCTCGTGTCACCCGGACATGGTGCATCTCCGATCGGCAGGGCTCTGTGATTGGCCCTGATCCTGATCACATGACGGCCATGTCTAATCACAGCCGTCATGTGATGTAAATAGAGAGCCGGTTGCTAGGCGATCGACTCTCCTCACACAGAAGTTGTCAGTGAGGAGAGGAGTGCAGATATCTGCAGCCGGCCAGTGATCAGTGAGTATGAGCTCTTTTTTACAGCTTTTTACACGCTGATCACCAGCCTAGTGTCTCCACACATGTTCCCACACAATGTCCCCAAAATAGTGTCCCCAAAACACATGTTCCGACATATGTAACAGTAAAATCACATTTCCCAATGATCATCTGCACACATATGTCCGTGATCACCTGCACACATCTGTACATGATCATCTGCATACATATGTCCATGATCACACAAACCAATTATTATACACTTACTGTAATAGGATTTTTTTTACAAAAAACACGTAGCAGAATAAATGTTGGCATAAATTTATGACAAAATTAGATTTTATTGGATTTCTTTTAAAATAGAAAGATGAAAATATTTTTTTTTTTCAAAATTTCTGCTCTTTTTTTGTTTATATCGCAAAACATAAAAAACTGAGTCATGAATAAACACCACCAAAAGAAAGCTCTATTTGTGTGAACTAAATGATAAAAAATGTATTTGTGTACATCGTAGTATGACCGTGCAATTGTCATTGAAAGTGCGAGAGCGCTGTAAGCTAAAAATTGGTCTGGGACGGAAGGGGGTGAAAGTGCCCGGTATTGATGTGGTTAAACACACCTTGAAGATTCTGAGGCCACATGGAAAAATGTGTTATGGTCAGATGAGACGAACATTGAATTATTTGGCCTCAACACCAAATGATATGTCTAGCTGAAATCCAATACAGCTCATCATCCAAATAACATCATTCCTACAGTACGGTGTAGAGGTGGTAATATACTGTTATGGGGAATGTTTCTCTGCAGTAGGGACTGGAGCACTTGTCAGGATAGAAGGAAAATGGACGGGGCAAAATACCATCAAATTCTTGAGGAACATCTGCTGCCCTCTGCCAGAAAGTTCTCAGTGGGAAGAAGGTTTACCTTCCCAACGTGACAATGACCCAAAGCACACAGCAAAAATTACCACACAGTGGTTGAAGGAGAAAAAAAGATGAATGTTCTTGCATGGCCTAGTCAGAGCCGGACTTAAACCCCATTGAAAACCTGTGGAATGACGTTGAAAACGACAGTCCACAAACGGTCACCATAACATTTTTTAACTGAAGTTTTGCAAAGAAGAGCAGGCAAATATTAGACATGTGCACATTTTGTTTCTTAATTTCGTTTTCGTCCGAAAAATAAATTTATTTAGTTACTCCCGAAATTTGTTTTTATTTATTTTGTTTTTCATTAAAAAAATGCATTAGTCCGGAAAAATCCAAAATAATTAAGGTCAAATTTGTCATTGAAGGCTTATGGTGTCTACCAAATGTTCTAAGAAAAAAAAAAAAAAAAAAGATTTGACAGAGCAACGAAACTGTACGATGCCGTATCGAATGTTCCGCCTACAAGCTATAGAAGAATTCTAATGTTGTATGACTAATAATAATTATATTTAATAATTATTATTACTAATCAACCAACATTAGAATTCTTCTATAGCCTATTGGCCGAGCATTTCACCATAAATGTCTGCTTGTTTCGATAGTATGTTTTTAGCTACTTTGTCGAATCTTCATGTCGCTCTATGTCGAATCTTCATGTCTCTCTATGTCAAATCTTTTCTCTCTATGTTAAATCTTTTCTCTCTATGTTAAATCTTCTTCATGTCTCTATAATGTCGAATCTTTACTCTTTATGTAGAATAATATTGGACTAATAGAGTTAAGGTTAGGCACATTCGACCGCAACGAAAACGAAAATAAAGCATTTGTTTATGTCGGATCTTTTGGTTTTTGTTTTCTGTGCTTTCGTTATCGTTTGTTAAAACGATAACGAAAATACCTGAAATTCGGACAAAAACGAATGCACATGTCTAGCAAATATTGCAAAGTCTAGGGGCCAGATTCTCGTAGGAGCGCGTATCTTTGCGGCGACGTAACGTATCCGATTTACGTTACGCCGCCGCAACTTAGACGGGCAAGTGCTGTATTCTCAAAGCACTTGCTCCGTAAGTTGCGGCGGTGTAGCGTAAATCGGCCGGCGTAAGCCCGCCTAATTCAAATGTGGGACAGGGGGGCGTGTTTTATGTTAATCTTCTGTGACCCGACGTGATTGACGTTTTTCACGAACGGCGCATGTGCCGTCCGTGGAAATCTCCCAGTGTACATTGCTCCTAATACGCCGCAAGGACGTATTGGTTTTGACGTGGACGTAAATTACGTCCAGCCCCATTCACGGACGAGTTACGCAAACGATGCAAAATTTTCAAATTTCGTCGCGGGAACGACGGCCATACTTAACATTGGTACGCCGCACTTACGCCACCATATAGCAGGGGTAACTATATGCCGGGAAAAGCCTAACATAAACAGTGTAAATTCACTGCGTCGGCCGGGCGTACGTTCGGGAATTCGCGTATCTTGCTGATTTACATATGTTGACGCGTAAATCAGCGTACACGCCCCTAGCGGTCAGCTTAAAAATGCAGTTACGATCCGACGGCGTAAGAGACCTACGCCTGTCGGATCTAACAGATATCTATGTGTAACCGATTCTAAGAATCAGGCGCATAGATACGACCGGCCGGACGCAGAGATACGCTGTTGTATCTCCTCTAAGAATCTGGCCCTAGGTGTGCAAAGTTAGTAGAGACATATCCCAATAGACTAAAGGCTGTAATTAAAGCAATATGTGTTTTTTTAACTAAATATTGACATAAGGGGGTGATCCTTTTTCCAGCTCAGTGATTCCGTTTTTGAATATTTTTTTTTTTCTGACATGTTGGTGTTTTTCACTTGAATGATATATGTCGCACAAGAAAATACTGGGGGATGAAACAAAAACTGTGTCTGTCATTTGCGACGTGCCTCCCAAACAAAATTTACGTCCTTTTTTCCCCGCAAATAGAGATTTCTTTTGGTGGTATTTGATCACCTCTGCGGTTTTTATTTTTTGCGCTATATACAAAAAAAGGGCGACAGATTTGAAAAAAAAACACAATATTTTTTACATTTTGCTGTAATAAATATCCCATTTTTAAAAAAAATGAATATTTTTTTTCTCAATTTAGGCCGATACGTATTCTACATATTTTTGGTAAAAAAAAAAAAAATCGCAATAAGCGTATAGTGATTGGTTTGCGCACAAGTTATAGTGGCTACAAAATAGGGGATAGAATTCTGACATTTTTTTTTATTATTTTTTTTTTTACTAGTAATACGGCGATCTGCGAATTTTGTCAGGACTGCGATATTGCGGCGGACACATCGGACACTTTTGACACATTTTTGGGACCATTCACATTTATACAGCGAACAGTGCTATAAAAATGCATTGATTTCTGTATAAATGTGACTGGCAGGGAGGGGGTTAACACTAGGGGCGAGGAAGGGGTTAAATGTGTATCCTGGGAGTGATTCTTACTGTGGGGGGAGGGGGACTGACTGGGGGAGGTGACCGATGCTGTGTCCCTATGTACAAGGGACACAGCATCTGTTTCCTCTCCCTGACAGGACGTGGAGCTCTGTGTTTACACACAGACCTCCACGTCCCTGCTCTGTTATTGCTGATCACGGGTACCTGGCGGACATCGCGGCCGCCAGGCACGTGCATCGGCATCTCAGTGACGCACCGTGTGCGCGCGCACCCCCCGCCGGCGCGCGCGCCCCCCAGTGGCCAGAGGACCCGAGGACGTCAAAAGACGGCGGCTGGGATTTATAGAGCCACCTTGCCGCCGTCATTTGACTATATGCCGGGTCTGAAGTAGTTAAAGGGGAGTGATACTTTTCTATACCCACTGTATACACCAGTGATGACGAACCTTGGCACCCCAGATGTTTTGGTACTACATTTCCCATGATGCTCATGCACTCTGCAGTGTAGTTGAGGATCATGGGGAATGTAGTTCCAAAACATCAGGGGTGCCAAGGTTCGTCATCACTGGTATACACTATATATATTCCGACCCTAAAAAGGTGACTTGTGGTGTTCCCCAAGGTTCTCCCCTCTCCCCCCTCCTATTTAACATCTACCTTTGCCCTCTCCTTGCCTTGATGGCGGGGATGGGACTCCATTTTCAGTCATATGCTGATGACACCCAACTCTTTTCCAGAATTTAGGGAACTCCTGATGAAGGTGAGGAGTTCCCTAAATCTGCATCTACGGTGAGGACGCTGGGTGTCCACATGGGGGCCTAACCCTGGGACCACGCGTGGACCAGGTGGTCAAAACTTGCCACTTTAAAATGCGGCTGCTTCACCGCTTTCTGCCCTATCTGACTGATCAGGCCAGGATCGCTGTGGTGTGCGCTCTCATCCTTCCGCATTTGGACTACTGTAACGGGCTGGTGGCTGGTTTACCTCATTACCAGATCAAATGCCTACAGAAAGTCCAGAATCAAGCGGTAAGGTTAGCCCTCAATCTGAGAGGCCAATGCCCGACCTCTGGGCACCAGGCAGCCCTTCATTGGCTGCCTGTGGGGCAGCGGATGAGATTCAAGGTTTTAATCTTAGTTTTTAAGGCGTTCAATAAATTGGGTCCTACTTACCTCCAGGCGAAATTGACATCTCACTGGCCGTTCATTGAGAGTGGCCACTCAATTTCGCCTGGAGGTCCCAAAGTTTAGATTAAAAAAGTGGGAGGGGGGGCAGAGCATTCTTGAGGTTGGGACCTAGAGAGTGGAACCTCCTGCCGTTGGCTCTCAGGCAGACCTTAAACCTGCTCCAGTTCCGGAAGAGACTGAAAACCCTTCTGTGGACTGAGGCTGGGTAGATGGCTGTGCGACAGGCAGTGGAAACTGACGGGGTGACAGGGGTTCTTTTTCTTCTCGGGGGTCTTTTACTGTTTTTTTTTTATTTTTTATCTGATTTATGCTATTGCTTTTTAATGTTTTAATGTTTTTCTGTTTTAACGGCTTTGCTGTCTGTGATTTTATTGTTGTTATTGTATGTACGGCGAATGGCACTTGGTCCCATCGCCGGGTAGCGTTTTGATACTTATGTGATTCAACGCTTAACAAAAATATTCAATAAACAATCAATAAACAAGATATATATATATATATATATATATATATATATATATATATATATATACACACACACTATATTGTCAAAAGTATTGGGACACCTGCCTTTACACGCACATGAGCTTTAATGGCACCCCAGTCTTAAGCCCCATACACAGGGTCTGATTTTTTGACAACAAACTTTGAAATGACCAAGTTTTTCAGAAAATCAGACCGTGTGTACGCTTCATCGAACAAACTTTTTCGTTTTTCATCGGTCAAATGTTCGCTCTGCAAACGGACAAACTTTTCGGCAACAAAAGTCCTACGGTGCAAAATCCTATCGTGTGTCCATTGGACTTTAGTCCAAAGTACAAACACGCATGTTCAGAACCAATGTTAAAATCAACCAACAATAGCAGAAGTTGACCAAATGGTGAAAAGAGCAGAAAAGAGCAAAAAAACACGTGATTTTGGGAAAGTTTGCCAAAAAAAGTCCTGCCGTGTATATGCATACCAAGTTCACGGCCAACGCCCTTCAAACAAAAATCCACGGAAAAGTCTGATGGAAGTCCGATCATGTGTATGAGGCTTTAGTCTGTTGGGTTCAACATTGAGTTGGCCCACCCTTTGCCATTATAACAGCTTTAACTCTTCTGGGAAGGCTGTCTACAAGGTTTAGGAGTGTGTCTATGGAAATGTTTGACCATTCTTCCAGAAGCACATATGTGGGGTCAGGTACTGATGTGGATGAGAAGGCCTGGCCTCGCAGTCTCCGCTCTAATTCATCCCAAAGGTGTTCTATCGGGTTGAGGTCGGGACCCTGTGCAGTCCAATCAAGTTCCTCCACCCCAAACTCGCTCATCCATGCCTTTATGGACCTTGCTTTGTGCACTGGTCCAAATCATTTGGTGTGGGGGGGGATTATGGTGTGTGGTTGTTTTTCAGGGGTTGGGCTTGGCTCCTTAATTCCAGTGAAGGGAACTCATAAGGAGTCAGCATACCAAGACATTTTGGACAATTTCATGCTCCCAACTCTGTGGGAACAGTTTTGGGATGGCCCCTTCTTGTTCAACATGAGCAAGGTCCATAAAGACATGGATGAGTGAGTCCTGAGCTCAACCCGATAGAACACCATTGAGATGAATTAGAGCAGAGACTGCGAGCCAGGTCTTCTCATCCAACATCAGTGCCTGGCCTCATAAGTGCGCTTCCGGAAGAATGGTCAAACATTCCGATAGACGCACTAAACCTTGTGAACAGCCTTCCCAGAAGAGTTGAATCTGTTATAGCTGCAATGGGTGGGCCAACTCAATATTAAACCCTACGGAGTAAGACTGGGATGCCATTAAAGTTCATGTGCGTGTAAACGCAGGCAACCCAATACTTTTGAAAATGTTGCGTTAATACGTGTGTATATACTGTATATATATATATATATATATATATATATATATATATATATATATATATATATATGTATTATATACACACACATATTGCTAGTCATCTTTGTAACTGATAACAGTTTGGCTCTACATATATATTTTTTTCCTGGATTGGCTTTGAATCATGGTTTCTAAAACCAACTGAATGCTCTTGAATCCTCCTGCATATTAACGATCGCCTTTTTAACTAGGGAAATATGCTGGGGATTCATTATGAACATCACAAGACCCAGCTGCATTTCATTATTTTTTCAATTTTTTTTTTTTTCACACCTCATTCTCGCCATCTGCACGTACGACAGTAAATTGGCTTCCTCGTGAACCTCCCAACAGACGAAGTGAAACAGCCTCCGGCCTTGTATCTCTCATAGTCCCTGCTTCTCCCAAGAACCAAGCCGTGTCACGCTCGCCCACAAGAACTGCATAACTACACCAGCTAAATGACATTAGAGAGGTGGGAAATGCTTGTGCCCTGGGCGCAAAATTATCGCTCGCTTACAAATCCTGCAGTAAATTGTATGGCATGAATTTTGCGGTAACTGGCATGGCTGAGACGTGACTGGATCTCTTCTTTGGGGTTTGGCAGAGCGGAAAGTAGATGCTTCTCAAAACTTTGCTGTGCGATGATATTGCAAACTTCCATGGAGTGATTTGACCAGAAGCGGTGGAAAGGTTACGCCGGGGCTTTTAAAATGTCAGGGAATGACATTATCTTATTACATTTATTATTACATCAAGTTCACCTCAGGTCCACCATGTGTGCTTATACACTTAAAGTCTTAAAGGGGTTGTAAAGTCTGAAGGTTTTTCACCTTAATGCAATCTATGTATTAAGGTGAAAAACCTTTTTTGCTGCAGCTACCCCCAGAGCCCCCCTTTTTCTTACCTGAGTCCATCCGTTCCAGCGACGTGCACGAGCCCAGCGGTACCAGTTGCTGTCTCTGTCCTCATTGGATAGATTGATAGCAGAAGGAGCCATTGACTCCTGCTGCTGTCAATTAAATTTAGCGACATGGAAGTGGGGGGGGGCGGGGCCAAGTCCTACTGTCTGTGTCAATGGACGCAGCAGCAGGACTTGGGAGCATGCCCACACAGGTGCCTCCATGGAAAGCGGCTCTCTGTGGGGGCACCTGATGAAGGGGAGGAGCCAGTAGGCTGGATCTGGGAGGGGCTATGCAAATGCATGGGTGGATGTTTATCTGCAAGAGTATGCATCCTAGGCAGGTTTCGTACTGTAGTGGTACCCCCGTAGGGGCTGCTAAGTGATGTGGCCCACCTGTCACCCGGCCCGGCATTCACTTCCCAGACACTACAAGACAATGAACAGTCTGTTGGCTTTGTTTTGTTGTTGTATTGAAGGAATTTAACTTGGATGGGGTATGGGAAATATGGGATGCCCAGTAGAATAATAGCAAAATTGCTAGGGACAACTATGTACACTCTTTGTAGACTTCTCCAGAATCCTCCTGGAAAACTCTTGCTTGCAGTCTATGGCTCTCTCTCTAGGAGCAGCTAGCACATAGTTAGGCCTGACACTGACACAACCAGGTCTTAGGAATTGCCCTTTGCAGGCAGGGACTGCGAGCCCCTATAGTTTATCAAAAAATATGGAAAGTCTCTTTAGTGCTAGCTGTCCTAACAGATGAACTACTGCTCCCAGTCAGCCCTCTTCCGGCCCTGCCAGTCCTCCTGGCTGCAGCTGCCCAACTTCAATGCCTGTAACATCACAGTCCACACTACTGGCTCTGCACCCATTCCAGACTACACCATCCCAGTCCTCTCAGACATGCCTCCCCAGTCCTCATGTCTGTGCATGTCACTCACCAGCCCTCCTGGCTACAACCAGTGGTTCCCTCCTAAAGACTTGCACGGCAGTACTAGCTCCTGCTGTCCTCTCTGACTCCTCGTTCTGCCTCCTGTTCTGATCCGTCATGAGTTCTTGAAGGGCGCCATCCTGCACCCGATTTCCAGGCCAAAGGTCACCCTCCCAGACTGGGGAGCTCCCTCAAAGGCTACGACAGCCTAGTACTCCATACCCAGTTCTTCTAGCCGACAACTCCTCCCCATCTGGGCTGACCCTTGGTATTTCAAAGAGGCCTGCCTAATGCCAATCCTAGTTGGGGATTGGTCAGGACTCCCTGAGACACCCCACATAGCTCCTTATCCCTTTCCCTCTTCTTATTCTAGAATCCTCTAGAAGATAGAGGGAGGTAACAGTGAAGTGATACCTTCTGTGAGTCATAGCTGCTACTCTTAGCCACTCCCAGCTCACACAAATGAAAAACAAACAGGCCTAGCTTCCATCTAGGCATGCCTACATTTTCCTGCACTATCAAAATATCCTAACCTCTAGCACCTACCTATGTGAAGGGTCCTACAGATATATTTGCATGCAGACCACTCTGGGTAACACCCAAATGTGATGCGAAGCCTCCATAACTGAAAGAACCTAAATCCAATGAATAAGGCTACAGTATGTTCACATCTGCGTTCCGGAAATGCATACAAAACTGCACACTTTTTCAACATGCACTGCCCTTTAGAAGACACGTGGTGGGGCACCTCCATACATCCGCTAATGCATGTGTTTGCCGCAGCACCAAGCGGAATTGGTGCATCGCAATTTTTGAAAAAAGGGTCAGGGACATTTTGTTGGTGTTTCCCATGCATAAGACAGCCCACTGAAATGAATGGGCTGTCCCACACGACACGTGGAAAAATGTGTGGTAACATGTGTGCAGCCTTTCGCACCTACATAGCGTGAACAAATCAAATCAAAATTAGGTAATTAAAAACATAAATAAATATATATATATATATATATATATATATATATATATATATATATATATATATAATAGGGCTGTTACTGATCAAAATTTTTGTGTTTGATTAATCGATTTTTTTTAAATCGGTTAATCGACTAATTTCGATTAATTATAACGCACATACAGATCCAACTACTTTTAGCTGATCTCCTTGCAGGCTGATTCCCAGTGCAGCTACCAACCACTGGAAAGTGGATAGCAGGATACAAAAAACACACACAGGCAGCGCTCGATGGGAATAGCATTAAAACTTTTATAGTCTTCAAGTAGGTAACAAAATAAATATTGCACTGGAGATAAAATCGATGTAGCTACATAAACTGTAAAAATGGTGCAAGTAATACCAAACGGTAGCAAAAGCAGTCATAAAAACATATAGCTAAGTATGATACTGGTATAAAAATGTGTACAACGATGCCACTGCTGAATCCAGATGAGGAGAGGTTAACATCAGTCCGTCGACATGTAGATGTCCCGTGAAGGGAACTATCACAACTCCCAGTGGATGGTTGTAGAATCCCAGATTGATAGAGGGAAGTGATAGAGGGAAGTGTAACAGCCCTTGCATGTGGCAGATAGTAAGGTCCCGCCAGCATGCAGATATGAAGGCACAACAAAGGAGCCCTTCAGATGGACACGGAAAGCCCCGCCGGTGTCCGTGACGTCACCGGATCTCCGGCGGAACTCCCTGAAGGCCCGGAAGCCAACGGAGAGGTGAATACCAATCAAAATAATTTTGATCGATCAAAAAAATTAAAGATTAATCGATGAATTAATAGTTAATTTCCACAGCCCTAATATATAATGATGTATTAATGATTGCAGAGCTGTGTTTATGTTTTATATCTGCCTGGAGTATAGCTTTAAGCGTTAAAATGACAAGCTGTAATAGCAAAATCAACAATGAAGATTTAGATCTCATCATCATCTCAAGGAGATGCATCTGAGGGTGAATGCTTTTTTTTTGTGTTCCTGGCCAATCCCCAGACGATGTCTTTTAGTGACGAAACGCGTAGGCAAGGGCCTTAACAGTGACGTCATCACGCTTTTCCTCCTAGGAGGTTGATGGATATGCAAACCAGGAAGTGAAGCGAAGCCTGTGGAGACGCCACGGTTCTTACTATAAGACATGCTGCTGTGCTGCTTTTAAACTGCCGTTTTCTTGTAAGTGCAACTTACTAATTTTATTAAATTCATTTATCCAAAGTGTTGCACTATGGGAGCAATTCTTTTTTGTATTTTCAAGCCTCATTAGCAAAGCTGCAGTTCCAGACAATATTAAGGTTCCTGGGGAGACCTATTTCCCTGAGCTTGGTGAGACTACTGTTTTTGTAGTCACGGAGAGATGGAAAGCAGGCTACTTACTCACTTGGTTTGTTTGAGTTTGAGTTTGAATTATGCCGCATACACACGACCGTTTTTCGGCTTCTAAAAAATGTCATTAAAAACAATTGTGTGTGGGCTCCACAGCATTTTTCACGATCTAAAAAATGGGCATTAAAAATTTCGGACATGCTCTATTTTTTCACAACGTTTTTAACGTTGTCGTTTTTAAGGTTGTAAAAAATGGTAGTTTGTGGGCTTTAACGACGTGAAAAAACATGCATGCTCAGAAGCAAGTTATGAGATGGGAGCACTCGTTCTGGATTCCAGAAACAGTCCTGCTTCCAACGACAACTTGCATCGCCACTCTAGCCAGAGTGGGTTTAGTGCACCTGGTTAGGCCTCTCTCACCAGCCTAGCTGCCAGGGTGTCACTCGGAACTTTTGTCTCTGCCACAGACCTTCCCAAAGATGGAGATATTCTCGGTCCAAAATCCTTCTCAACACTGGATTAAGCACCCGGATCTCCCTTGAACAGCTTTAGTAATTTCAGGACTGAAAGGCGACCATCATTCAGCCTCTCGGAAACGATGTGTCCTTTGATGAAGCAGTAGGCCTCTCTTGAGATACCAGCCTCGTGCTTGGTATTCCCCCAGACAGGTTCTTCATTGGTTGGCTTCCTCCCTTGGGACGGACAGCACAGGACCACTCTGTAAACTTTAGACCCAGTCTACCCACTGAGCCTACAAGGTAGATTATTTTCTCCGGACCAATGTGGTCCCGGAGCCAGGAACACTTCAACACACACCCCGGCCAGGAGGGCCACACACGGGGTGGTGGGACGACTGCCCAGGTGGAAGGCGGTGAAGACGACCCCGAACCAATGGGGTCCACCCCCTAAATACCCCTCCCCAGCATGCACAGCGAGGCGATCAACCCTCCTGATTGGCTGCCAAGGAGAAATATCCACACTACCCTGACTCTACTGCTGCCATCTGTCGGTCTGAGATGGGAACAAATTGCCAGACAACGACAGTGTACACACACAGTACAGCCAAAGCTGGATCAGAGGCCCTAAATTTGGCCAAATAAACACGGTCAGAGGCAACTAACTCTCTGACCACCCTTTAAATTTACAGCAGCACCGGCTATGAAAGTAGCCAGGCGCTACACTTGGTAGGGTCAGAAAGGACCAGGGACGGACTAACAACTCATGGCGCCCCCGGGCAATAGGAGATTATGGAGCCCCCAGGCAATAGATTATGGGGCCACATAGTATACACACACATACAATATGCATACACCGTATACACAGACACACAATATACATACACAGTATACACACACAGTATACATACACACAGAATACACATACACACACTGAACAGGTACTGGAGAGGTGGGGCAGCTATAATCTTGGGATTTAAAAAAAACACACAGATGTTTACATACTGTCCCTGGTTTTACTGAGGCTGGCAATCCTGATGGGTCCCTCTAGTGGCATAGGGCCCTTGGGCAGTCCCCGAGTGCCCGAATGGTCAGTCCACCCCTGGAAAGGACAATTATGGAATTATGTCTTTTGAACCTGGTTAACTATATAGCTCTATAAATAGTTAATCAACCCCCGAAGTATATGAGGGTGTAAGGTACTGGATTGCATGTTATCTGCTCCTCCATTTCACGATGGGAAGCCCATTATTTCATCCTGGTGTCACTGATTAACCATTAGAGCAACGCAATGCTTTACATACAAGAGTCTTCATTATGCATTCATCACGAGTCACGACACTGTTTACAACACATCCTGCTAAATGATCAACGGCACATCATCCTTTATATTAGGTAGTATATAATCGTTCTTGAACTGATATGATGATCGTTTCACTCAGTCATTTGCTCCCTGCTGTTATAACAACATTTTGCTATAGGCTTTCACAGTATACGAGGATTAGCTAATTACTGTCATTAACTCGTGTACTGCCTTAAGAGGGGATTGCAGTACAGAAAATTATTTATAAAGTCTGCAATAGACTTTTCCTGGTGTGTCTGGGTGTGGCCCTTCTACCTAGGAATGGCCCTTTTCTTGCTAGTGTGACAAACCTATTGGCTATGAAAGCAGTCCTTGCTCATAATGCAAGATCAGATTATCTTGAATGCCATCACCTCTGAAGTTAAAAAGTATTGGTAAATAAATGAAAAAAAAGCAGCAGAACTTAATAAAAGGCAAAGTTCAAGTGGTATTAAACCCAAAAGCAATGAAACACGGTACTATATAACCCATACTCATTCACGTGGGGGGGGATCTGGGGTAGGGTTGCCACCTCATCCCTTTAAAACCGAACACATATGAATTACACAGGTTCTGTGGCTGATTAAGGTGGTAATTGAACTCAAGTGGAGCCTTATCTAAATTAAATTAGACTCAGAACCTGTGGAATTCATGTGTTCGGGTTTAAAGGGATGAGGTGGCAACCCTAATCTGGGGGCTTCTAGATTCCGATAAGCCCCAAGCCCCCACAACCACCAGCCAGGACCCCAAAGCACCCCCCCATGTTGAGGGCATGTGGTCTGGCATGGTTCAAGAGGGGGGAGGGTTGTGTGGTTCCCCTCAATATCCATACCAGACCTAAAGGGGGGGCTCACGCCCTCAATTTTTCATTGCAGAGTTATTTCTTTTACATTCAGCTGATGATTGGTTGATAAGGATGCAGTGGCTGCCGGTTCCTTATATATAGCATGTCAGGACCTCTACTTATTTATCGCATGCATTTTTCTTTTCTTTTTGTGAATTGACTTTGACTCCTGTCTCATGTGGTATTCATTGAGTCTTTCTGCTCTGTGAAAAATACCGCATAAGGCAGTAGCGAATTGTCATTTTCAGGGTTGTATGCAGTATTTGGGAAAACATCTAAATTCAGCATGTACAGTACTCTGGTTCTGTGAATGGAGCCCGCTATGTCTTTCAGCAGTTTCAGGAGGAAAACGGAGAGAATCAGTTCCTGTATATGCCACCCCTGACCCCCCCCCCCTCGTCTAAGTATAAAACAGAATAGGACGCAAGGGCACCCTGGAGCATGGGATCGGATCACCATTGCAACCCCTGGCGCTACACCAGTGGTTGGGGGGTGTGATGAAAACACTTCTTAACTATGGGATTTTACTGCCTTCCAAATGTAAACAAGCCCTTACTGTCCAGAACCCCCTATAAGGCAAATTTCACACTTCTGCGCTGAGGTTTACCTGCATCACAGGGGCAGTGCAGTGCATCTGTGGCTTTCCTGCGGATTGGCTTTGCTTTGCCATAGACTTCTATTAAATTTTGCGAGTGTGGTGCATTTTCTGAAAGCACACCAAACCCACAGGACATAATAGAGGTCAGTGCAGCTAACCCACAGGAAAGCCACAGGTGCACTCACGGATTAGTGTGAAAGCAGTCTAATAGTTGTTAACCCTTTTATAGGTGCTAAGAGCTTGAATAAGGAGCACAGCTGCCACGCCATTCGCAGCCTGTATGCTCAGGAAATGCGTCGCTTACCAGTGACGTCACCCCCCCGCTCCCCTGCACAACATCTGCGCTCCAGGCCTCGCTTTGAGTCCATCTCCACTGCGGCCGGCTTTTCCATCTGATAGCGGTGTTTGGATCGAGCAGTCAAGTGCCCCAGCAAGCAGGAACGGTTTGGCGAAACTGATAGCCACCCCTAATTTTTGGACTTTTTAATCAATGCTTACTGACCACTTCATAAATTTGAGTTTCCTGTATATATAAACTGTTATTAAAATTGTCTTACGTCTACACCCAAAGGCGCCTCTCCCCTTGTGTTTTTATGCAGAATGCTGGAACATGGTTTCTGTTCCCCCTTGATGGCAGCCCTGAGTGCGAGACCCTTGATTAGAATTTCCCACTGGCCCTTGGACTTTTCAATATACTTTTAGAGCATGGACATTTTGCTACACTATTATTGTTGTGCATAAACCCATATGCTTCAAGATTAACATTGCTTAAAGCGGTAGTTCACCCTCCTTTCCATCATTAGACCATTAAATTCGGCATCGTAGCGCGAGCTACGGTATGCCGGTCTTAAATTTTTAATCCCCGTACTCACTGTGGTATCGTTGATTGAAGAATCCGACTCCCGCGGGGAATGGGCGTGCCTATGGAGAGGGAGGATGATTGACGGCCGGCTCTGGCACGTCACGCTCCCCGAAGACAGCCGGAGTAGGTCTCGGCTATTCACGACGCCTGCGCACAGGCTATGCGCAGGCGCCGTGAATAGCCAAGCCTATTTCGGCTATTTCCGGAGAAGCGTGACGTGCCAGGGCCGGCCGTCAATCACCTTCTCTCACCATAGGAACGCCCATTCCCCGGATTCTTCAATCAGCGATACCACAGTGAGTACGGGCATAAAAAATGTAAGACCGGCATACCATAGCTCGCGCTACGATGCCGAATTTAATTGTCTAATAAAAAAAAACTTTTTTTTTTTTTTTAACAGGGCGAACCCCCGCTTTAACCACTTCCCGACGGCCGTACGACTTTATACGGCTGCAGGGTGGTTTTAAAACTCTGAGCCGCCTCCGCTCCTCCTGGACACTGGGGGGCGCGCGTGCATCACTGAGATGCATCACTGAGATGCCGATGCGCGTGCCTGGCGGCCGCCATGTCCTCCAGGCACCCGCGATTGGCGGTTACAGAGACAAGGACATGGATCTGTGTGTGTAAACACACAGATCCACGTCCTGTCAGGGAGAGAGGAGACCGATCTGTGTCTCTTGTACATAGGGACACAGATCGGTCACCTCCCCCAGTCAGCCCCCTTCCCCCACAGTTAGAACACTATGCAGGGTACACATTTAACCCCTCCCTCACCCCCTAGTGTTAACCCCTTCAATGCCAGTCACATTTATACAGTAATTAGTGCATATTTATAGCACTGATCGCAGTATAAATGTGAATGGTGCCAAAAATGTGTCGAAAGTGTCCGATGTGTCCGCCATAATGTCGTAGTCCCAATAAAAATCGCAGATCGCCGCCATCACTAGTAAAAAAAATAATAATAAAAAATAATAATTGTGTCCCCTATTTTGTAGGCGCCATAACTTTTGCGCAAACCAGTCGCTTATTGCGATTTTTTTATTTATTTTACCAAAAATATGTAGAATACGTATCGGCCTAGACTGAGAAAAAAAAAATAAAATAAAAAAAAATTGGGCTATTTATTATAGCAACAAGTAAAAAAAATATATATTTTTTTCAAAATTGTCGCTCTGTTTTTGTTTATAGCGCAAAAAATAAAAACTGCAGAGGTGATCAAATACCACCAAAAGAAAGCTCTATTTGTGGTAAAAAAAGGACGTCAATTTTGTTTGGGAGCAACGTCGCACAACTGCGCAATTGTCAGTTAAAACAACGCAGTGCCGGAAGCTGAAATCTCACCTGGGCAGGAGGGGGGTATATGTGCCCAGTAAGCAAGTGGTTAATACTGTGGGATACCTATTGTTCCAGTTTTGCGCATTTGCTTGAAAAAGTGCAGTGTATGTGTTGTTTAATACACAAACATTTTTCTTGTCTTTTAGCTTTTGCTGGCATCGCTCTCCAGGCTGCTAGAAAGGTCCCGAGCGAAGTACATCGGCTTATGTGACTCCTGCTCCCTCCGCGGCCCCCGTCTGCCACTGCCGCCAACACTGGCTCCATGCACTCTGATGCTCTGATATGACAGTTTTAAGGACCAACGCCACTTGGCAAGCCAGCAGCATGACCAGAATTAACTTTTTAGCTATCTGTAAGGATAGTATTCTGACCACTACTGTAAGGGTTTTACTCTTCCTACTTCCTACTGATTACCAATGAATAAGGCATTTCCCCATTGCTCCCAGATTAATTGAGTTCACTAAAGGTTCCTCAAGAACTGAAAATTATTTTAGGGGTTCCTCTAGGGTAAAAGGTGGAGAAAAGCCAATCTAGAGGTTGCTAGGGGTTCCCTAAGCTGTGGCTAATTGACATCTCATCTGATGGTGGCTCCAAAGTTTTGTAGTCAACACCCTTTGGCAGAACCAGCTTCATGGGTTTGATGGTGTCTCTAGCTGTTGAAAAGTGGGTCACTCTATCCACTGAACACTAAAGGAAGTATGGGGTATTCTACCAACTGACCACCAAAGTAAGAAAGTACAGGACATTTACCCATTGGCCACCAATAAATTACTTTTATCACAGCTTGCCCAATACCCAAAATTTCTTTTGTGGGTTCCCTTGGTATAAAAACTTGTGAAAGTTAGTAAGGAAAGAAAACATAGACATTGAGCCGTCATGACAGGGTTAAAGGGTGTTTTAATCAGTAGTAGTTTTAGGTAGGTTAAAAGTAAAAATGGTAAAGGGGCATTTCTTGGGTCAGTTCCCTTGGTGTGATTTGTGATTGCAGCTGGAGGGGTAGATGGTCCTTGTACCTGCTTTATCTGAGGAAAAATGTACATTGGTAGGGGCCCATCTTGGGTATGGCTCCCAGTAGTTTCTTGGGTTGTATCTGCTAGTAGTGGTGTTGTCTCTAATGCCTTGTACACACAATCAGAATTCCGACCGTGTGTGGGCCCCATCGGACTTTTTTCTGTCGGAGTTTAAACATAGAACATGTTTTATTATTTTCCAATGGAAAAAAAATCCTATTGGAAATTCCGATCGTCTGTGTGGTGACGTAGAAAAAAAACACGCATGCTCAGAATCAAGTCGACGCATGCTCGGAAGCATTGAATTAAATTTTTCTCGGCTCGTCGTAGTGTTTTACGTCACCACGTTTTGGACGGTTGGAATTTGGTCTGACAGTGTGTATGCAAGACAGCTTGCACAGAATTCCGACGGAAAATTCCATCGGATTTTAAAATTCCGATCGTGTGTACAGGGCATAAATGGGTGTTTAGTGGCTTGAGGCCTATTTTTTGGTTAAGCAGGTACTTGAAGTTGTAAAGCCTACAGGGACCCTAGGGCTCCAATTTCCAGGCTGTACTTCTTTTTTTTTTTGAATATTATGTATATTTTATTTATACAATTTGGTTAATAAAAGGCTGATTTGGCCATTAACCTCCAGCCTGTTTTTTTTTTCTGTGGAAGAGATTGTGGTAACATACAAATTCTAATTAGATAGTCATAATATAAGTATTTTAAAAATCAACTCTATATTTTTTTTAAGTACCCTGTTTCCCCAAAAATAAGACCTTCCCTGAAAATAAGACCTAGCATTATCTCCCAGGAGAGCTGCAATATAAGACCTACCACGAAAATAAGCCTTAGTTACAAATGCTTGTAAAATCCTAAAATACACTCTATTACAGTAGTATATAATGTACAATGTGTGTGTTTCTGTAATATAATTGTGGGGAAGAGAGCTCCGGTGGGTCACAGAAGCGCAGAATGGCGCTATAACAAAGGTATTTGTCACAATTATATTACAGGAACACGCACATTGTACATTATATAATACTGTAATAGAGTGGATTGTAGGATTTTACAAGCATTTTAACTCAGTTCACACTGGGGATTCCTGATAGGCAGGGAGGGAGAGGGGGAGAGAAGACAGCACATTACATGGTAAGACCTACCCCGAAAATAAGCCCTACTGTGTCTTTTGTTGGCATAATTATTATAAGACCCGGGCTTATTTTTGGGGGAAACATGGTATATATACATTAACTAAACAGTATTTTATAATATCTGAATGGAGAATTTGCTTTGAGTTTAGATGAATTCATATACAGGATTGAATATTCCAGTCCAGCACCTCAATAATATAGTATAATTCATGCATCTTGATATACTTTCTGGAAAAGCTCTCCAAGTAAGTAGACCACTCGTCACCTCTCGATTAATATTCTTTTACTTTCTTTTCCATTTTTTTTCATGTCTAAGAAAAATGTCTTAAACAGTTGGAGTTCAGGTTGTGAATACATTAAGGTTCTGTATTAGCACAGCCTAGTCCTGGTCCCCGTCCGCTGGAGGAAAAAAAACAATCTACCATCTCAAAGATTCCTCTGCCCGTGATAGTGAGGCGTGATAGCACTGGGTTATAAATGGTGTTCCGTCTTCTGCAGATTCCAGTCAGAATGCAGTTTTCTGCCACTGAAATAAACTTATAAATTACTACAGTTTTTCATGACCTCCATTAACACACTGATGCTTGATATGAATTTTTAAAAATGGCTACAGCTATTTCTTTTTTGTTTTGTGCCATTGATTTAGTTAAAGGATCATGCCAACCGAAAGGGATACTTCAGGTTTCATTAAAATTAGTTTTGCATAACCTGCCAGTCTGTTTTATATTTTTGTGGAATCCAGTTAGAGGTTTTGGTTTTAAACCCAAAAACAAAAATTGAATATAAAAATATATTTTTAAATAAAACATTTAATTTAGCCTTCTTGGAGCAGACAGCCCTATAAGGGGTTTGTTACACCAGGAGGCAGACCTCAATTAATTGCTGTCATGGCGCTCACAAGATCGGAAAAGTTTCCATGACCCACCGGTCACTGTGCCGAATGCGCACAGCACTGTCGGTGCTAATGCATGTAAATATGCGGCCGCTAGGCATCAAGGCCTGGCTGCAAGAGGCTGCATATTTGTGTGCGCTTGGCGCAAAGAGGTTCATTTAATTTAATTAAAATTTCAGCTTTTTAAAATTTCATTTACACCTAGTGATCTGTACAGTAATCAGTGTTGCCAACCTACCAGATTGAAATTTACTGGCACGACACACCAAATTTACTGGCACAGCCACGTTTTTACTGGCATTTCACAAACGTTACTAAATTCAAATTTTTAGGTGCAAATTTCAGTATTTAAGCTACAAACAAGTACGCTAGGCAAATAGCAATGTGATTTAAGGTAGATATTAAGGTAAAAAAAACATATTTTTGTTATTTTCGATATAATAAGGGCAAATTATTTAGTCACATCACCCCCTGCCTCCATCCCACTCTGCCACCAACACCCCCTGCCTTCACCCCCCTCTGCGGTGCCACAATCTCCCCCTGCCTCCAATCTCCCCCTGCCTCCAATCTCCCCCTGCATCCATCATCCCCTGCCTCCATCCCCCTCTGCGGAGCCACCATCACCCCCTGCCTCTAATCACCCCCTGCCACTAACACCCCCTGCCTCCATCTCCCTCTGCAGTGCCCCGCAGCCACCATCACCCCCTGCCTCCAATCACCGCCTGCCTCCAATTTCCATGTGCAGTTCCAAGCCGAACCGATCTCGGCTATTTTTACTGGCACGTTGCTGCAACCACGGACATTTACGAACGGGGGAAAAAAGTGCCCGTTTTTACGAACTGTACGTAAAAATACGGCCGGTTGGCAACACTGACAGTAATACGCTTCCTGTCTTGGGGGGCCCCACTCTGGAGCAACAGAGACACCTTTGGACAGCAACATTGTCAATCTGGCGAGGGTGTAGGGTTAGATGCTCTTGCAGATTTAGATGGACTTGACTAACAAATTAAAGTTGAACTCCAGCTAACAATTTTTAAGCAGATACAGCCTTTTAGGATAAAGGTTTTACATAAGAGATTACCATGTGACCTTTGTAAGCACCCCTGTCAAAGTTAGAGTGGTTGCAAAGGCTGTAGGTGTCTACCACCTTCTGTGTGCTGCTCCCCCCAAACCCCACTAATGCTCAGCTGAGCCCCAGCGATGTGCATGAGAGTCTCGGCTGTCCCAGGACTCCCTCTCCTCATTGGCTGACACAGCAGGGGGAGTCATTGGCTCAATCACAGCCACTGAGCCAATGAGGATAGAGCAGGGGATGTGACTCTAAAGCCCTGTACACACGATCGGTCCATCCGATGACAACGGTCTGATGGACCGTTTTCATCTGTTAACCGATGAAGCTGACTGATGGTCAGTCGCGCCAAGACACCATCGGTTAAAAAAACGATAGTGTCAGAACGCGGTGACGTAAAACACAAAGACATGCTAAAAAAAAATTAAGTTCAATGCTTCCAAGCATGCGTCGACTTGATTCTGAGCATGCATGGATTTTTAACCGATGGACGTGCTTACAGACGATTGTTTTTTTTTCTATCGGTTAGGTATCCATCGGTTAAATTTTAAACAAGATTGCTTTTTTTTAACCTATGGATAATTAACCGATGGGGCCCACACATGATCGGTTTGGTCAGATGAAAACGGTCCATGAGACCGTTGTCATCGGTTTGACTGATCGTGTGTACGCGGCATAAGTGTCTTATAGATGCACCAGTGCCACCACAGCAAGCAGTTAGCTATTGGGGCCACTGGTCAAGGGGGAAGAGCCAGGAACGCCGGCAGGTAACCTGAGAAGAAGAGGACCAGGGCTTCTCTGTGCAAAACCAAATAAGTATAACATGTTTTTTTTTTTTTTTTAAAGTGGAGTTCCACCCATAAATATAACATTACATCAGTAGTTTTAAAAAAATTTCATTAGTCCTTTAAGATTTTTTTTTTTTTTTTTAGATGCCTTCAAAGTGTTGTTGCTAGGCAGAATAGTTAATCTTCCCACTTCCTGCACCTAGGTGCTTAAGCTTCCTAACCTACACCGCACAGACTCTTGGGAATGTAGTGGGTGTAACTTTCCAGGAGTCTGTGCACTCCCCAGTCTAGAAAAATCATGTGACTTGGACAGTACAGGTGCTGAAACCTGATTTGAAACCTATTACACTGCTTGTGCAGCACTGAGCATGTGCGAGATCTACAAGGCTGAAATCCAGGAAGTCATACAGTCTGGCTTCATGATGCCCACACTTAAGATGGCCCCAGTCAATTTCTATTTTATAAAGTGTCTAAATGCTGCAACAACCTAACAAAACGGACCTTAGTTTACAGACTAACTTTACTAGAATACATTAAGCTTGTGTATTACAGGGGTATTTATATTTAAAAAGTGAAATTGTGGCCGGAACTCCGCTTTAAGCCAGACCTTTAATGCCACTTTAAATGGTTTGCCCCAACCCTCTCATTTTCACTTTTGCTAGACAGCTTGGTCTGTTAATGGAAGTTAAATAATACAAGACTTATTGGCTGGATCACCAGGTGAAAAATAAAAAAGCCTTAAAATAGAAAATAGTTGCAGACACTGTATCTAGGGACAGTAAAGCTGCAATAAAATATTTTTTTTTGGGGGAGGTTTAATACCACTTTAACCCTCCCCGGTGTAGTTTCCAAATCTGCTTTCCCAAGTTTGAGGTCTCAAGACAGAGAGGGTTGGGTTAGGTTTGTAGAACTGAAGGATCATACTGTAGTCATCAAGAGCACAGGTGGATGAACCATGTATAATTCTCCAATTGCTCCAATTTGTAATGCACATTTTCTACAGCCACTGCCAGCAGCTGTTTACCAACAATTAGGTGTTCCCATCCACAAATCCAAGGTAATCATCACAGTTGCCTCCAGGGTCAGGTGCAGGGGTAGGCTGCTTCATGAGAACCTAACTGTGTCCTCCTGGGGGACTAGACTCAATGGGACCTGCTGCAATTTAGCAATTCCACCATGTACTGTAAATCCATTAACAGCATATCTAACCCGATCCGATCCGCCATGGACGGATGGGGACGTATCGCCATCCGTGCAATTTTGGCTGATGGAATTTCAGTGGACATGTCTCCGCTGACATCCGACGCTCCATAGGACTGGATGGAGCGGCCGTTCAGGTCCGCCGTCAAAACTGACAGGCGGACCTGAACGGTCCGATTGTGTGAAAGGGGCCTAAGAGCTGTAAGTTAGGCTTGCAAGTTTAAACAATTAAAGATAATGTCTGATTTGTTGGTGGCTTTAAAACCATTTTATAAGGTGGCAGGTTGGCACATTCCCGCAAATTGCCATAGGTGTACGTCGGCTCCTCTAAGGAGCCGTAGGTTGCCTGCTGTATGGCGGGGGACAGGATGCAAGTGGCCTGTGGCCGTGATGTCTGCTGGCCACCCACGGTCGTGGGAATGAGAGCCAGAAAGGGGATCTGTCAATGTAAACAGACAGATCCCTGTTTTGACAGGGGTTTTAGAGAGAGATCTGCTGTTCCTAGTGATTAGAAACAGCGATCTTTCTCCTCCTCCAATCAGCCTTGCCCCCATACAGTTAGAAGTACTCCCAGGAAATGCACTTAACCCCTTGATCGCCCCCTAGTGTTAACCCCTTCCCTGCCAGTGACATTTATACAGTAATCAGTGTTTTTTTTTTTTAGCTCTGATGTCCCGTACACACGACCGTTTTTCGGGTTATAAAAAATTATGGTTTTAATGGTCTAGAAAAAGCAACGTTTTTTTTTCAACTCGATCATTAAAACGGCCTTGCCTACACACGATCGTGAAAAAAAAATGCTCTAGCAAAGCGCGGTGACGTAAAACTGCACTATAAAGGGGAAGTTCCATTCGGATGGCGCCACCCTTTGGGCTGCTTTTGCTGATTTTGTGTTAGTAAAAGACGATTCACGCTTTTCAGTCTGTTACAGCGTGATGAATGTGCTTACTCCATTACCAGAACGAGCGCTCCCGTCTCATAACTTGCTTCTGAGCATGCACGTTTTTTTCACGTCGTTAAAGCCCACACACGACCATTTTTTACAACGTTAAAAATGACAACGTTAAAAACGACGTGAAAAATTAGAGCATGTTCGAAAATTTTAATGCCCATTTTTTACATCGTGAAAAATGCTCTGGAGCCCACACACGATCGTTTTTAATGACATTAAAAAAACGAAATTTTTTACAACCCGAAAAACGATCGTGTGTACGCAGCATCATTGCTGTATAAATGTCACTGGTACCAAAAAAGTGTCAACAGTGTGTGATTTGTCCACTGCAATGTCCCAGTAAAAATCACAGATCACCACCACTAGTAAAAAAAATAACAATAAAAAAAATGCCATAAATCTATCCCCTATTTTGTAGATGCTATAACTTTGCACAAATTAATTAATATACGCTTATTGGCCCGGATTCACATACATCGGCGCATATTTATGCCGCCATAGCGTATCTCTTTTACGCTACGCTGGCGCAGCGCACAGAGGCAAGCACTGGATTCACAAAGCACTCGCTCCCACTCGCTGTTAAAGATAAGCTGGGTTTCCTCGGCGTAAGCCAGCGTAGGTGGAAGTGGGCGTGAGCCATGCTAATGAGGCGTGACCACATGCAAATGATGGGCCAAGCGCCATAGAAGTACTTAAAATGAACGGCGTATGCGCCGTCCCGTGGCCGCATCCCAGTGCGCATGCTCAGAATCACGTCGAAACAACTGCCTAAGATACGAGGAATCACTGCCTACGACGTGAACGTAACCTACGCCCAGCCCTATTCACGTACAACGTAAATAACAAAAGATACGACGGATTGTGTTCCCTGGTCCATACCTTTGCATGAGTTGCGCCTCATATATGGGAAATAACTTTACGCCAGACGTACGACTTACGCAAACCGCGTATATTATGCGCCGGGCGCAACTACGTTCGTGAATCGGCGTATCTCCCTCATTTGCATATGTGCATAGAAAATCAATGGGAGCGGCAAATGCGCCCAGCGTAAATATGCGCCCACGATACGACGGCGTAGGCAAGTTACGTCGCTCACAGGAAGCCTATTTTTAGGCGTATCTCAGATTGTGGGCACGGTGCATAAATACGACGACGCATAGTTATACTTACGCGGCGTATCTAGAGATACGTCGGCGTAAGTGCTTTGTGAATCCGGGCCATTGTTTTTTTTTTTACCAAAAATATATAGAAGAATACATATTGGTCTAAATTGATGAAGGATTTTTATTATTATTTTTATTTGGGGATATTTATTATAGCAAAAAGTTAAACATATAATTTTTTTTTACAAAACATATTTTTTTCACTATGGACAAAAAAAAAAACGTAAGGGGGTAGATTCAGGAAAGAATTACACCGGCGTATCCATAGATACGCCGCGTAATTCCAAAGCTGCGCCGGCGTATCTATTTTCTGTATTCAGAAAGCTAGATACCCCGACATTAGCCTAAGATACGACTGGCATAAGTCTCTTACGCCGTCGTATCTTAGGGTGCATTCTCACGCTGGCAGCTAGGTGGCGCTTCCGTAGTTGTCAGCGTAGAGTATGCAAATTACATACTTACGCCGATTCACAAACGTACGTGCGCCCGGCGTTCGTTTTTTACGTAGTTTGCGTTAAGGCTTTTTCGGCGTAAGGCTGCCCCTGCTATTAGGAGGCGCAGCCAATGTTAAGTATGGACGTCGTTCCCCCGTCGCGATTTGAAATTTTTTACGTTGTTTGCGTAAGTTGTCCGTGAATGGCGCTGGACGCCATTTACGTTCACGTCGAAACCAATGGTGTCCTTGCAAAGTCATTTACCGCAATGCACGTCGGGAAATTTTAGGGACGGCGCATGCGTAGTACATTCGGCGCGGGAACGCGCCTAATTTAAATGATCCACGCCCCCTACCGGATCATTTGAATTACGCACGCTTACGCCGGCCCCTTTTACACTACGCCGCCGCAAATTACAGAGCAAGTGCTTCGTGATTACAGCGCTTGCTCCTGTAATTTACGGCGGCGTAGCGTAAAGACGATACGCTGCGCCGCCGTATCAGTGCACGCCCCTACCTGAATCTACCCCAAGGTGATCAAAAAGCACCAAAAGAAATCTGTATTTGTGGGGAATTTTTTTGGGGGGGGGTACAGCGTCGCATGACCACGCAATTGTCAGTTACAGTAAAGCAACTTAGTGCCGTATCACATTAAAATGGCCTGGTCATTAAGGGGGAAAATCTTCCGGTCTGTAAGTGGTTAAACTCAAGAATCATTTTATCACACAGCATCTCAGCAGCACAATATCCTTGACAAAGCATAGATCACATAAACAGCTTATTACAAAGCCGGTACACAACATCCAAATGCTCGCTGTGTCCCCTTTGACTTAAATAGAAGCGTATTATTCCAGACAAGCAGCAACATATTGCAAAAAAAAATAAAAAAAAATAATAAAATGAAAAAAAGAAGAGAGCAATACTGTCACTATCTGTATAAAAATCACTAAGCCTCAGACATCTGCTCCTTTCAGACATATTACTGTGCCAAAGAAATGCTTAATTGGCTCGTATTAAGACCTATTAAAGGCTGTGTGTTAGTCAGCAGCATCTGGCTTTCATCTGGAGCTGGAACCAAGCGTGTTGCCTTTCATACGTGTGTATGTGATTGTATGCGCGTGCCGCTCACTGCCAGATTGGCACATGGACTCTATATGTGGTGATTATTTTGGTTTCCCAGCCACTACTTCTGACAAAGGAAGCTTCAACTGGCTGTTAAAATAAATCTAAATTAAAATGTTTAAGTACATTGGGCCAGATTCTCAAAGGGCTTACGACGGCGCAACGCCATTTGCACCGTCGTAAGTCCTAATCTGGCCCGGCGTATCTATGCGACTGATTCTTAGAATCAGTTATGCATAGATATCCATTAGATCTGACAGGCGTAAGGCTCTTACGATGTCAGATCTTAGATGCTAATTTTTTCCCGCCGCTAGGTGTCGCCGACGTCGTTTTCCCCGTCGTCTATGCAAATTAGCTATTTACGCGAGATTCCCGAACGTACGCGCGGTCGACGCAGTGAATTTACGATGTTTCCGTAGCATTTGCGACGCGTAAAGTTGCCCCTGCTATATGAGGGGCAACCAATGTTAAGTATGGCCGTCGTTCCCGCGTCGAAATTTAAAAATGTACGTCGTTTGCGTAAGTCGTCCGTGAATGGCCCTGGACGCCATTTACGTTAACGTCGTAACCAATGACGTCCTTGCGGCGTCATTTAGCGCAATGCACGTCGGGAAATTTTAGGGACGGCACATGCGCAGTACGATCGGCACGGGAACGCGCCTAATTTAAATGATCCACGCCCCCTACCTGGATCATTTGAATTAGGCGGGCTTGTGCCGTAGGGTTTACGCTACGCCGCCGCAACTTTACAGGCAAGTGCTTTGTGAATCAAGCACTTGCCCGTAAAACTTGCGGGCGCGTAGCGTAAACGAGATACGTTACGCCCGCAAAGTTTTACGCCAGGATACGAGAATCTGGCCCATTGAAACCCAATGAAATTTCTCATATGAGCTTTACCATATCATTTCAAAAGTCATTTTAAATACTTTTAAATATGCTGCTTTTTTTTACCCCTTCCCACCCAGCATCCCTTTAACAGGGTCTGTGCACCTGGGGGGGGGGGGCTGCCCCAAAACATGACCACTCTAATTGGCTTTCACAGTGGTCACATGATCAGGAGTTGGTCTTGTTAGCTCCCGACCATTGTTCTTTGAAAGCTTGGTCACTTGGTGCTGGGAGAGCGCAATGAACACACTCTCAACACAGAAACCTCGGCCCCCAATAGACGCATATGTGCGGCATGTGGATATTAACCAGTTAGCGACCGGCCCACTCAGATATACTGGGGCAGGGCGGTCACTTTGTGCTAGATCACATACCTAGTACGTGGTCTGACACTTCGGGGCCTGGAGCGCACGCCTGGCGGCCCACTCCCACTGTGATTGGACAGAATCAGCCTGATGTCTGACGGGACCCGCCAATCATTCCAGAGGTCAACAGAAGGGTGGCCTGCCTGTGTAAACAAGGCAGATCGCCGTTCTTTGAGAAGGGAAGACAGATATCTTGGGTTTTTGCTAAGAAGCAACAGGTATCTCTGCCTTCACACAGTAAATGCACCCCCCACACAGTCAGAAAGCACTCCCAGGGAACACAGTTAACCCTTTGATCGCCCCTGATGTTAATCCCTTCCCTGCCAGTGTCATTAGTGACAGTGTATATTTTAAGCACTGATTACTGTATTAATGTCACTGGTTCCCCCCCAAAAAACATCAAAAGTGTCACTTAGTGTCCAATGTGTCCACTACAATGCTGCAGTCTTGCTATAAGTCGCTGATCGCCGCCATTACCAGTTAAAAAATAAAAAATAACAATTCCATAAAGAATATTCCATAGTTTGTAGACACTATAACTATAACTTTTGTGGAAATCAATCAATATACGCTTATTGGGAAAAAAAAATACCAAAAATATGTAACAAAATATAAATCGTAATATGTGAAAGGGGGCACTTGTTAAAGTGTAAAATCAAAAGTGACTAAATAAATCTGTCTGTGTCAACAACCGAAGCTTCCTGACGACGTGTTTACCACGAAACGTACGTCGATGTGCCCAGATACGTACGAACGACGCACTTCCGGTCCCGCTGGCTCTCGTGCTTGGAACGCACAACGTCTACCCAGCGAGGAATCTCCTCCACACACGCCAGTTCCCCAGCAAGGAACCCTCTTTGCAGTACACCTGCCTTGCCGACTAGCCTCAGTGCCAGGTCCCAGGCACTACTCAAAGTAAGAGGCCATCTGGCTATGTTGTTATCTTTTACAATTTAATAAACAATACTTTACTATGGCGGTTCTCCTTCTCCCTCTTTTATGAGAGTATCCGAGTCCAGGAGACACATTGCTGCATAGCTGAATCCTATATCTGGTTTAGTGACCAATCGCTGTATGTGACCTTTTCTAAACAATTAGGTCAACTTCCTGCGGTAAGGAGCCATCTATTAGAGCACTTTTGGGGGATCCTTTTTCTTGGTGGAGGATGACACCTTCCATATGAACTTTCAATATTGTTCTTCCAGATGAATCTATCTAGGACCTATTTGAATGGATTTCACCCAAATCACTATTTGAATGGACTTTATTAATTCACTATTTATTATTTTTATTCTTTTTTGATCTATATATTGTTATATATATCATTCATATTTAACTCAATTTATTTTATATTGTTCACCATTTGTATATATTAGGTTGTTGGCACAGATGGATTTATTTAATCACTTTTGACTTTACACTTTAACAAGCGCCCCCTTTCACATATTGCTATTATCCAATTTTGACCTTTGACCTCGGTCTTAATTTCAGGGGAGCAGCCTTTTCACCAATAATATTTATGTCATTATATTTATTCACTTATACCTCACTTTATTGGCGTGACATACCATCTCTTTCATTTTTAAAATATAAATCGACCTAAATTTAAAAAAAGAAATTCGATTTTTTCGATTTTTTTTATTGGATATGTTTTATAGCATAAAGTAAAAAATATTGTTTATTTTTCAAAATCTCAGTCTTTTTTTGTTGATAGTGCAAAATATAAAAAACACAGAGGTGATCAAATACCACAAAAAAGAAAGCTCTATTTGTGGGAAAAAAAGGATATCAATTGTATTTGGGCACAGATCGTCGCACGACCGCGCAATTGTCAGTTAAAATAACTCAGTGCCGTATTGCAAAAAATGGTCTGTCAGGAATGGGGGTAAACCTTCCGGAGATGAAGTGATTAAAGGCCACCCTCTTTGCTGTCCTACATATGAGTTACATGGGCAATAAGAGCTTACAAAATATGTCTGGTGATCCTGCCATAAGGATCCTTGTTTAGGTACTTCATGTTATAGGGTGACAATGTTCTGTCCCTGACTTCCAAAAGCCCTACTGCTTTGTCAACCTATCACATAGGCTCAGGCAATCCTATCACCCTATTACACAACCTCAAGGCTGTTTCAACACATGATATGAGGCCAATGTCCACTGGTGTCACCCTCAGGAAAGCCGCCCTGATGCCATACAGACATCGCTGGAGTACATGTAGGCAGTAAAGAGGCTGCACACGACCAGCAATACCAAAGGATGAAAAATGATGAAGAACAAGGATATTATTTTATACAGTGTTATTTTATACAGTGTTAATTGTTTATGATAGTCAGTGTTTTAACAAATTACATTTTTTTCATTTATGGTTTACATCTACTTTCAAGAACAACTGAAAGACATACATTTAGTCTTATGATTCTGTAGTCCTGAGTCTATATAGAAATGACAAATTCGAGGAAGGTAACGTAAATGGACAGAAATATATGAGCAGGAATTGCTGACCATTTGTTTTAAAAATTGCTAGTTTCCCTGTTGTCACGTTAGCCCAATGTTCTCAGTACTTTTCAAGTAGAAATGTGCACAACAAAAAATGCTGTTTTGTTTCATCTTGTTTCCGTAGGTTCGTAAAGATTCGTAATTTCCTAAGACGCAAGGTTACATATTCGGACTCGTTCGTATTTTTGTAACAGTTTTATTTTCGTTGATACTGAATGATTCGTAATTATGCCTAATTTATTTTCTTTGATTCGAAATTCGTAATTTGTTTAGATAATAATTTCCGTTTATTTGGTACACTACTCGTAATTTAGTAATTGTTACTTTTGTGAGATTGCCTTTTACGTTGATTCGTAACATTGCTTTGTTTTCGTTGATTCGTGTCTACTACCGTGCTTCGAATGGTTTCGTACTTTCATACATTTCATCAATACATTGTGGTCATTCGCAATCTCATATTTTAGTTTTGTTTTCAACACGCGGCTATAGCCTTTTGAGAGGGTGTATCTTGCTTAATTTCTAATAAGTCCTGTACTTAATCCCAGTCCATGCCCTCATTCGCGAGACCTGACTCAGTCTCTTTCTCAACTGACTCTAAAAAGATTCAGGAATGCATTGTGACTCATTCGAAAGAACGATTCGAGAACGCGAAATTCCGAACAAAGAAACAAATTTACGAACATACGAAATTACGAACATACATATTAAGATACACTTTCTTACACTGTCCATTCAAAAGAACGATTCGAGAACACGAACAATTGAAATTACGAACATACAAAGAAACAAAATTACAAAAACACGAATGAACTACGAACAAACAAAATTACGAACAGACAAAGGTTTGAAAATACGGAATGGAAATCATTCGTTATAGATGTCATTTTCATTATTTTACTGTTTCAGTGATTCGTATTTTCGTAAGTTCCTATTTTCGCATGTTCGTTATTTTGCTTATTCGTAAATTTCATATTTTAGTTCATTCAGCTATTCAGATGTTCGAAATTATACGAATGTACGAATACTAACAAATTCGTACGAAAATCCATTTGTTACAAACCGAATCGCACATGTCTATTTTCAAGACAATGACCCATAAAATCAGGAGGATGCAGATCATAAGTTCTACAAAGAGAAAGTAGCCCATGGGATTTTAAATGAGGCAAGCATGGGGGCCAACAAAGTAGAGTAAAACTAAGTATGTCCTCCATGTGTAGGATAGAGTGGCAACCCGGTGGCATCTGTGTGGGGGGGATATAGTTGTAAGGACAGACATGGGGGTTTCCTTCTTTTCATTTTGCCACGTTATCCTACACATGGAGGACATACTTATTGTGATCTATCCTGAATGCTGAGACACATCAGTGGACACTACTGTCACTCTAGAGACATGTCTGTCCCTCGCATATTCCCCCGGCGGTTTGCTGTTGGTTCCATCCCTCCAGCTCCCAGGCCAAATGTATCCCGTGGCCACCTCCTGGGGGATCACTGTTTGGAACCTCGGCTTCGCCGATTTGTAGAGATACTGCACCTAAAGATCTACATCTGAAGAAGCGAGCAGTGGCTCATGAAACACGTTGAGTTATAGCTGCTAGTATGACTCTAACATTGTATATTACAACATGTGCATGTTTTTCAAGCAATTTTTCATCATGCTAATAGCTTGGCTTTTATGTCCATGTATTTACTCAGGTTTCAATAAACCACGTTACTATGTTTTACTCTACTTTGTTGGCCCCCATGCTTGCCTCATTTAAAGTCCCATGGGCTACTTTCTCTTTGTTGCATTGTTTAGGAATGGAGTTATGTCATGGGTAGTATCAGACCTGTCTCTCCTATCAGATAAAAAAAGTTCTGACGTCACTGGCCACATGTTTGTTTTAGTTCAGTGATACAACAAGTATTGAATGCAGCATGACAGGCAGGCAACTAGTATTTTCAGCATCAGCTGAAGGATCAGCAATGGCAGCCTATCCTATATTTTCATGCATGCTTAAAGCTGAACCTCTGGCACAGACACCTCCCTTCTTCATTGTCTGTAATCCCCCCCAATAAATAAATAAATGCTAGGTTATGGTTTTTAACAGTTTCTATCCCAGAAATATTTACCTTTGTCCATGGTCACAATGTGCTCCAAGTCCCACGTCCTCCATCCTCTTCCTAGCAGGTCCGAAGGTCCTGTTTAAGGTGTTCACGTCACTGATTGGGTGTCTAGTGGGTGTCCAATGGTGGGGTCTTCTGAAGATTGTAGCAGCTGAAAAGGTCTGGAAGATGTGACTGGTCTTCTGCAGAGCTGGTTCTATCGGCTGTGACTTCTGGAAGCGGTGATGGACATGAGCGGCAATAACAATAAAAGAGCCTCCTAATTATTTAACATCTACTTTTGATGGATAAGAGAGGTATACCTCAATGGAAAATTTTCCCCATATCAAAATGCTGCATAAACACATGTCACCCATCGTAGCTAAGTCTTCCAAAGCATTCTCCTTTATAAATCATTACCATTTTGTTTCCAGTTGATGTATACTTCTGCATGCCCACATTCTTGGCATCCTTGTCATACTGAGACCTCAGGATATTTCTCCTTAACACAAACTTCATGTTTGCATTCAAAAGGCATCTACAACTGTGCCCCAAGCTACATCACCAATCTTACTCAATATAGCACCTAAACCAACCCCTCCTTCCAGAACCTCTAGCCCCCTTGTATCCTCCTCCCATGTTTACCCCCCAGGACTTCATCTGAGCTTCTCCCATCCTCTTGAACTTCCTTCCTCAATCTGTCTAGCTATCTCCTACTCTGTCCACCTATAGGCGGTTCCTGAAAACTCACCTCAACAGGGAACCCTGTACTACCTCACCTAACTACTGAACTTTTACTTTCTCCATCAGTTCATCCCTCATAGTTGTTATCTTTTGTATTACTTGCCCCTTCCTATTAGATTGTAAGCTCCCATGAGTAGGGCCTTTCTAACCTTATTGTAGTGAATTGTTTTGTAACTGTTCTGCCCCCTTATATTATTAAGCTCTGTGTGGGATTTGTTGCTGGCGTCAGTGGTGGGCAGAAGGAGTGATTGAGGAAGTAGGTGCCAATGGATGGCTGAGTTTACTTCTGCTTTAAGGAGTTTGCACAATGGCTAGTAGATTAGCGTGACCAGACATCTTCGGTTTCCGGGGACAGTCCCCGGATTGAGCACACTGTCCCTGGACCAAGTCTTTCCCCGGTTTTGTCCCCGGATTGGATTTAAACAGGGGCTGGGGCAATTTCAAATACAGTCAGTGCAGAATTAATAAGAAAATAAATGAATTACACACCCCCGCTCCTACTAGCTTAGGGGGTGTAATTTTTCCATTATCTGTGCACCTTTCTGATGATCATGTGCTGGTCGGAGTGGAGGGAATATTTCTTCAGTTTCAGGTGCATGACCATTCAGCTCCGCTCACATGTTCTTCTGCCTTGGCTCAATTCCCGGCTAGCCGCCTGCATGTTTATCTCATTGCCTTCCCGCTCCCCACCCAATAGTAGCCGTGGTCCCAGAGAGTGAGACTTGGCAGACTGTGAGGCTGGTGGCGGCAGGCAGAGAGTCGCTGATTGCTAGTAAAAAAAAATATGTCCCTGGATTTAATTTTAAAAATCTGGTCACCTTATAGCAGATAGGAGCTGCATAGTGATACTGAGTAACTGGAGAAACCCACAAAGTATCGGGGGACTGTCTGCTTTAACACTTTGAAAACCTTTATTGGATAAAGATACTGGTGCTGTAAAATGGAATATAAAGTTATAAAGTTGAGAAACACTCATATAAAATAAATGTTATGTATTCAGATAGAGAAATATGCAAATGGCTGTACTTCCCTCCGACTCTCTGAAAAACAGTTTGCTCCATTCTCCAGAGAAAGCTTTCTGCATTAAACTGAAATAAACACACTTTCACTGGGTACATTATTTAAACAAATTTCAGTTTCAGCACTGTTGCCCTTTGGAAAAAACACCCTTTAATCAAATTACACCATTTTATAATCCTATTATGAGTTTTATGTGCAATTATAATAAAAATCTTCAAATATGGAAGCCAACGTGTGGCAAAGCAGAATGTTAATCTGTTTAATAATGTTAGGCTTGATTCAAAAGCAGCATAACCTTTCCATTAAGACGAGACTGTGGGCTGTAAGAATTCTGAGCTCCTATTGCATAGTTCTGACAAAGACGGACATCTGAGGGCTAAAAATCTATTAAGGGGAACTGGTGTATCACTTGAAGTAACACAAAATATCTATAGGGATCATTTAAAGAGACACCAATGGCACCTAAAAAGCTTAGGGAAATACAGCTTTGTAAAACAGTTATATTGCTATTAATGTCTGCAAACCAAGTATTCTTTTTTTTTTTTAGCAAGTTAAAGGTGCCAATTGATATTTGATGTCTTACACTTCTGGGTGTGTCAGATGCGTGCTTCCCACAGTCCCTTCACCCTTAGTTACTACATCATCAGTGTGTCCCTTCAGAGATACAATTCATCTGCCCATTGTAAAGGGGTCATAGCATCATTCTCAGCTTGGTGGTGCCCTCTGTTAAGCTATAACATTTTGTGTAGAGTGAGAACTTCATTTGGGAAGAGTCATGGGCTAGAGTGGGGGCATGGTATGGAGTTGACCTCCATGGGACTGGATGGGGCCCTAGCTGCAGTCATGTAGCCCTGAAAGTATGAGCCTTTATCTGGCCAGGGAATGCCTGGATAGGTCCTGGTACACTAGTTGGGAGTAGTAGCAGGTACAGGATGAAGTATGGCCGCCCTAGGTAAGTTCTGTGAAACTTATGAGAACTTGTCTGCCATGCCATTCCTGGTGCAAAGCTTTGAAAATCTATTGGGCTTTTCTCTTCCTTGTCGCTGGCCTCTTCTGATCTGGTACCTAGCTAGGAAAAAATGTGGGGTGAATAAATGCAATGATGACAGGGGAAGGTTAAGGCAGGGCCAAAAGAATGTTTGAATAATGTTTCATTCTTGGGTACCACCAACAGGCCTCTTACACCAGTTTCCCTGTTAGTGTGAGAGGGAGCCATTAAAGTCACCACCATAGGTACATTACCAAGCCACAACACTTCACCCGCCATTTTTAATCTGCTCTGGTCCTTTCACATGTTACTGCAGCTTCAACTCAGGGAGCGTTCGGCAACAGCTGAGAATTTTTAGGAGTTGTGACGTCACCCATAGACTCCCATAGCCCAATGGCTGTTGACGCTCCCTCTTCTTCCCTGCAGCAGAAGCTACCTGACATAGAAGAGCCAGAGCTAAAAGATCATGTGACCGGGACTGGATTAAAAATAGGTAAGTACATAGATCCTTTATATACCGATTAGACAGAATAGGTAGGAGAATAGTTATAGTTGGGCTTTTCTTTCACTTTAAAGCCCTATTCACACCTGAACGTTTCCAAAATTAGTGAAAACACTGTAAAAGGCAGAACGCATGTTTGAGTGCCCTTCATTCTTAATGGCATTCCAAACACGCCAAAAAATACACGTTTTGTTCCACAACAAAAAGCATGAAAATGCCCTGTTTGAAAAAGCTAAAAAAAAACAACAAAAAAACAGAATAGGAGCTACTTTGGAATGCTTACTACAGTCCATTTAAGTGAATGGACTGCCCTGCATTGTCACATGAAAAACATGTGTAGCACCCTCTAGTGTGTGCTACTAGAAGTGAGAGTAGGTAAAAGCATTTGTCCAGCTCAGGGATAAACCTGAATCACTAAATCTGGCCCAGGTTTATTACAGGCCAGGGCTGGATGACTGGCAGCTCTCTGGTGCCTCCAACTGTTTCTAGAGTGTTGGAAAATATTCTAGAATATAGTGGTTGGAGCTAGGAAAGGCTATCTTGAAAATGTATGGGCCCTCCGCCAATCCCCAGGATTGGGACTGGCAGGGGACTGGGAAGCCCATAAATTGATATGGGCCATGCCAAAAGGAGAGGCAGTCCAGAGAAGAGACTGTCATTGACCTTAAGGCACCCCTGCTGTAGAAGGGTTTTACATTGGGATGGTTTTACCATGCTGCCCTGGAAGGATCCCACCACAGGAAACAGCTGGAGGGATTCATGTGGGAGAGGCAGCGGGAGAGAGCAAAAAGGAACAGTGAGTAGATCAACACGATGCAGGGACAAGACAAGGGAAAAGACTGTCAGCTGTAAAAGTGCTCTTTTGAAGGCTGTGGTATGCCAAGTCTTCACCCAACCTTGCCCTGGGGAATCTCCATGTGTGTGTTCCAGTCAGGAGGACTGGGGGAAGCAAGCAACCAGGCGGCTGGTGGCAGCCAGGTGGGCTGGTCTTCCGCAGTGGTAGAATTGAGTTACAGGGAGGCAGAAGGGGGTGCTGTTCACTCCACAATGTGCTAAATTATTCACAAAGGGACGGGATGTTCCTAGCCTGTAATGGGCTACTGCTGAATTGACAAAAGACTGTTAATTCCATTGGAGTGATCAGCCGGTACTGCATAATGAACCAAGTTTGTGCAAGAGGAAGGAAGAACAGGATTTCTTTGTAAATAGGGAAGAATTTGTCCCTTTTTTGTTCTGTGTTCTGGAAATTTTTAAGTTGGGCATCCCATAATTCCCTACCCCCAACCAAGTTCTCATCCTCTAAATTAAACAACAAAAACAAGCCAAGGACTGTTTACTGCATTTGGGTGAATAAAGGAAATGCCGTGTTCCTGGCTATGCAACAGTGGGGACCCGGACATCAGTGACTCCTATGGAGATGCAATATAAGAAGAAAAAAATGCATAAAAATGCAGTGCTGTGTCACGCAGGAGTGAATGGCCTTAAAGGAGAGCAGGTACACCTTAAAGGCTTGACATAAACATTGATAATAACAGTGACAATTTCAAAACATATTTAACAGTTTTCCATCATTCAGTCTCTTGCCCAGGCAGGTGCGCGGCATCTCACGGAAGGTGTGATGTGATGGTCATGGAATCGTCACCTGTTTAAGTGAAAGAAAATTGCTCCTAATGATTGAGGCATGGCCTTTTTTGCAACCCACTGACTACAGTTTTTGGCATCAACGTTGTGCCATGCCTGCCAAGGTGTGGATCTGCCAGTGGCCTGGAAGTCTATCAGCGACTCGGTACATAAACTGAGTTGGAATGTATGCAAGGCCAGGAGCCATATTGTTCAAACTGCCTTCTGAGCTACTGACAGCATTAGGCTGGTAAAACTTTCATAAAAATAATAAAAATACAATGAAGATTTAAGTTACAGTGACCTACAGCACCTAAAAATGTGTTCTTTAAAGTGTAATGTGATGAATATCCCTTTATTGCTAATAAGCATTCCAAAGTCTTTTCATATCATAAAGAATAATTTTTCAATCTTTATACCACAGAGGAACCTTCAAAACAAGATTATGTATTGGGCAAACTTTACTAAAAATATATTTTAGGGGTCAGGTCAATGTCCCGTATAATGGTGGTCAGTAGGAATATTGCAACTCTACAGTTTTGGTTAGAATGCAACCATTATGGACAGTTAAAATGATAATTGGTGTCATGATGCTGGCTTTGCAACTATGCTGGCACCATCATATGGGAACCATCATATGGGAACCATCAGATGGGATCCCTTACTAAAACAAATTCATTTGGGGGTCAGGGGGAAACATGTCCCCTATATTGGTGATCAGTAGGAAGAATGAAGCCTACGTCGGTGGTCAGTAGGAAAAATGTACCCTACTTTGGTGGTCAGTAGGAAGAAGTAACCCTACATTGGTGGTCAGAATGCTACCCTTACAGACATCTAAAATGGTAACTGGTATAATGTTACTGGCTTTGCCAAGTGCCAATAGCCCTGCAACTATGCTGGCACCATCAGGTGGGAGGTTAATTAACCTTAGATCAAGGAACCCCTAGCAACCCCTAGAGTTCCACAGAACCCTGACTGAAAATGGCTGCTAGAAGGGAACCCAAATGTTTCAAAGAATGCTGGTTAAGAATGGCTACTTTAAGAAGTAACTGTGAGTTAACCATCTTAAGATGTCATTAAGGATCACAGTTTCACACTGTGGGCAGATGACAGTTGCCTTTGCCATGAGGTACCTCAAAAAACAGGTTTAGTGACCATAAAATGGGACTTTTTTTCCACCTTCTTCTTTAAGAATAATACTAAATAAATTACAAAATGTTTCACTGGCTCCTTCTATATTTTCCACATAGACAGGTTAATTGTGTCATATTGCTGGCTTTGGCAAGTGGCAATGGTCCTACAACTATGCCAGTACCATCAGACGGGAGGTCAAAAACCCACAGCTAACCTAGAAGCCAAGGATTCCACACAGGGGTCAAGTCCTGGGAAAAAAGTGTGGGAACTCCCACCCAAGATCCACTCCCCCATCAAAAAAAAAAAAAAAAAAAGATGATACGCTCATATGCATAATTACTAAACCGCATGTTTTTATTTTTTTTACCCACTGTACCTTAGTAATCCTTTATGTTACTGCCCGCTTCCTGTATATGGATTCATCGGGTAGTGTGTGGGTATTTTGTCACTTCCTCGATGCCGCAATGTCTCCTGGGAGCTTTTGTCATGCTTCTTTCTAAATCCCGCGATAACTCACGGCAGACCTCCGCAATGTCTCCTGGGAACAATGACAAAAGCTCCCAGGAGACATTGCGGCATCGAGGAAGTGACGGAATACCCGCACACAATACCTGATGAATCCATATACAGAAAGCGGGCAGTAACAAAGGATTACTAAGGTTCGCCTGCCCCTGACAGTGACTCGAGCTGGGCATCGCCGCTTAGTGAAGGATTGGCTCGGGAGGCTCGGCTGTTCTCAGCTGCTCTAGTCCTGCAAAGGGAACTGCGTTCCTGCTGTGAAAAAAGTGCAGGAACTCTGTTCCCACGCGTTCCCGCAAGACTTGAGCCCTGGTTCCACACAACCCAAGTTGAGAATAGCTGCTCTTGAGGAACCCAAAGGTTCCAAAGAACCCTGGTTGAGAATGGCTACTTTACCAAGTAACAATGATGTTCATCTTGAGAATGCCTATAATAAAAGAACATAGTTCCATGCTGTGGACAGATGACGGTTACCTTTGCCACATGAGGTACCTGAAAAATGTGGTCTAGTGACCATAGCATTGAACTTTTTGCCTCCTTCCCCTTAATAATAATAATTATAAAAAAATAACTCTACCAACATGCAATGTATACAGGTACAATGTGTTCTAAATGATAATACTTTCGGTCTTTATTTTGCATTTTACTGTGTTTGATGTTAATAACTATAAAGTCATTTTCACGGGGCAACTGTTAGAAGGCTCCATTATTATAACATAAAAAAAAAATCCATTACGGTACATGTATACATTCCCAATGTATATAACTGTTCCCACTCCTTCTCCAGTAGAGATTTTAAATATATCTGTTGGAAAAAAGAAAAAAAATGTTCTGAACTAGTTCTCCTGCCGCGAGGAACATTTGCTACTTATTACAAAATGTCTCCCTGGCTCCTTCTATATTCCACATAGACAGGTTAATTGTGTGAATTGCTGCATACCCAGAAGCGCTATAAAATAAACATATATAAATAATTGTATACCAGCGCTCTAAAGAATGGAAATCCCAAAAGGTGTAATAGTTAGTAAAAAAGAAACAGCAGGTGGTGGTTTATAAAGACGATCTGCTGTTTAATGTGAAAAATATAAGTGTATTTTGTACGGGAAAAGCTAAAATCATGCAAAGTATTCAGTATTAATCATACTGAGTGACACACAATGCAGTCCTGTATGCCACCAGTCCTGTTCCTTACTGTTGTAAAGGTTTGTAACTTTGCTACAAAATATCATCTTAAAGTGTTTTTTTTTTCCACTTTTGCAGCCAAATCGTGATACCACCCACTTTATATTTGATACATGTTTTCACTCATATAGCAAAACTTAAAAAAATAAATAAATAAATTCAAATTGTTTCTTACATTTTTGATTGTTCTTTTCTTATAACTCCGGCATCAAAAAATCCTACTTAGTTATTTTTCTTAATGAAGGGGGTTGGAGATCTGTGCTTTACCACCGTTGATGACCAGGCCATTTTTTGCGATACGGCACTGCGTTACTTTAACCAATTGTGGACCGCCCACCGTAGATATACTGCAGCAGGGAGGCTGCTCTGCGCCAGATCACGTACCTAGTAGGTCTGGGGCGTGTGCATGCAATGCCGGGGAACCGCTCCCACTGTAATCACACACAGCGGGAGCCTAGTGGCGGGTACTATGGACTTGATGTCGACACCCACCGATTACACAGGACACAGGCATAATGACAAGCTGCCTATGTAAACAAGGCAGATTGTCGCTCTGTCAGAAGGGATAGCAGTGATCCTGTGTTTCTGATAAGCAGGAACACAGATGTTTGCCTTCCCCTAGTCAAAGCACCTCCCCCACAGTGAGTAAGCACAAACTAGGCTCCTGATTGCTCCTGATATTATCCCCTTCCCAGCTAGTGCCATTAGTACACTGACAGTGCATATTTATTAGCACTGATCACTGTATTAGCGTCACTGGCCCCCAAAAAGTGTAAAAAGTGTCAGTTAGTGTCAAATTTATCCGCCACAATATTGCAGTCCCGCTATAAGTCGCTGATCGCTGCCATTACTATCCCATAGTTTGCAGATTCTATAACTTTTGTGCAAACCAATCAATATATGTTCCTTGGGATTTTTTTTACAGAAAATATGTAGCAGAATACATATTGTCCTAAATTGATGAAGAAATTTGATTTTTTACATCTTGTTATTGGATATGTGTTATAGCAGAAAGTAATATATATATATATATATATATATATATATATATATATATATATATATATATATATATAAAAAAATAAAAAAAATTCTAGTGAAAAAAATAAAAACCGCAGGTGACCATCAAAAGAAAGCTCTATATGTGGGGAAAAAAAAGGGCACAGTGTTGCATGACTGCTCAATTGTCAGTTAAAGTAACGTAGCGCAAAAAATTGCCTGGTTAGGAAGGGTATGAAAACTTTCAGAGCTCAAGTGGTTAACTGACAATGTGGCGCTGTACCCAAACAAAATCTATATCATTTTTTCCCACAAATAGAGATTTCTTTTGGGGGTATTTCATTACTAATGCGTTTTTTTTGTGTGCTATAAACAGACAAAGAGTGACAATTTTGAAATATATATATATATATATATATATAGTTAAAAAATTGAATGTCTTTATCAATTTAGGCCAAAATGTATTCTGCTACATGCTTTTGGTAAACAAATATCCCAATAAGCGTATATTGATTGGTTTATGCAAACGTTATAGCATCTACAAACTCTGGCATATATATAAAGTTTTTTTTGTTTTGTTTTTGTGCTGGTAATGGCGGCATTCAGCGACTTATAACGGGACTGTGATAGTGTGGCGGACAATCGTGTAAACATCTTGGGCAATCAAAGTGTTAACTGTGTGCCTAGCCAGTGTTTATGTGTATTGTGTGAGGTGCTTTTACTAGGGGAAGAGATGGGTTTTGTTCCCTGCTTGAAAGGAACACAAAATCCATCCCCCTTCATCCCTGTCAGAATGGAGATCTGCCTTGTTTACATAGGCAGATCCCTGTTCTGTGTGTTCTGTGTGTTTTACCAATCCTCCACCAAATATTTATGGTGTTCATTGCTGCCTGGTGATGGTTGCTGTCTGGTGTGTGATGTTGATACAATGGGGCTGGCAACATGTCTGGTCAACGGGGGGAATGGGGGGCCTGGACTGCAATAGAGGATCAGCAGTCTTCAATACCATAAACAGTGCTGGAGAGGGTTATGTGTTGGCATACTTAGGTAAGTAAAAAAGGCTTTTGGAAGGTTTCCAAAAATGTGAATAGGTGGAAGCACCAGTATACCAAAAAGTTGGGTTATTATTTATTTTTCCCAAAGATGGACTTTAAGGAGGCAACAGGACCAGTCAGCAGGGGGCCTGGACTACAATGGAGAAACAACAATCCTCAATACCATAAGAGGTGTCTCAATGGGGGATGTGATGGCATACTTTGGTAAGTAAAAAGGGCTTTTGGAAGGGTTTAGAAAATATGATTGGGTGGGAGCAAGAACATACATTGTGGGTTATTTTGGGCCAGATTCAGGTACATCTGCGGCGGCGTAACGTATCGCATTTACGTTACGCCGCCGCAAGTTTTCCAGGCAAGTGCTTGATTCACAAAGCACTTGCCTGTAAAGTTGCGGCGGCGTAGCATAAATCCCTCCGGCGCAAGCCCGCTTAATTCAAATGATCCGGGTAGGGGGCGTGGATCATTTAAATTAGGCGCGTTCCCGTGCCGAACGTACTGCGCATGCTCCGTTTTGAAATTTCCCGCCGTGCTTTGCGCGAAATGACGTCGCACCGACGTCATTTTTTGAACGTCAATTTGAGTTATGTCCTTTCCTATTCACGGACGACTTACGCAAAAAAAAAAAACAATTTCAAATTTGACGCGGGAATGACGGCCATACTTTAACATGGCAAGTCTAACTATAGGCCACAAAATAGCAGCTTTAACTATACGCCGGGAAAAGCCGACTAGCGACGACGTAAGAGAATGCGACGGCCGCGCGTACCTTCGTGGATCGCCGGAAAAAGCTAATTAGCATACCCGACGCGGAAAACGACGCAAACTCCACCCAGCGGGCGCCGAAGTATTGCACCTACGATCCGAAGGCGTACGAAGCCGTACGCCTGTTGGATCGAAGCCAAAAGCCGTCGTATCTTGGTTTGAGGATTCAAACTAAAGATACGACGCGGCAAATTTGAAAGTACGCCGGTGTACTTGTACTGTGAATCTGGCCCTTTGTATTTTGCCCAAAGATGGAGGAAATGCTTCCGTCTTCATAAGTACCGGTACATTACAGCAGAATGACAGCAGTAGATTTAACCCAGGCTCAGATGTATAAAACATGCTCTGAAATACTAGGCACACCTGATTCTATTGGCATATCAGTGTAAATAAATCTACCAGAAATCACAGTAGGGACAAAAGTTAATTCACCCACGTTTTGGAATAATAGAAACTAACAATGTTTCTACGCCGAGCTAACATCTCCAGTGAACCGCGATAAATGTTTCAAACGGAAAGATTGGTTAAGAACCGCCTGGGGAAAATGGAATATTCTTTTAAGGACACGCATCATACTCAATGCTTCTTCTGTATAACGTCTTACTGGCCTCATGGAGATTCGGGCAACTTTATAAAATAAGGAAGAGATGTTATCTCCTGAAAACATAGGCGCAATTCAGTATGGTTAACTAAAACCATGACAGGGTGTTCCAGGGACTCAGCTGTGACATTTTGCCCGGGGAGTTATGTTGCTTGATGATAAATACTGTCATGCCTGCCATAGGTCTGCAGTCAGTGTGACAGATTTATAAGAACCAAAGTATAGAAATGCAAAGCTAATGTAGGACTCAACCTGATTTTCTTGCAGTTTTCCTAGTGATAAAGATAAAACATTTTTTTTGTCTACTGCCAACGGCTCCACTTTTTGCATTAAATTTGCCCAGGTGTGAAGAAATCAGCCCTATTGACTTCTTGTAGTGTGATAGATTATACTAAAATTCCCATTTTATGTTAAGTCTAATTTTAGTTATTAGAACCACAGAAATGTTTTATCTTTTTATATTATTTTAATTTCTTTTTATATCTTTTTATGTAGTTATATTGTTTTTTATATTCATTATATGCATGTGTGAGATATATGTATCACAATAAGTGTTATTTTCCTTGAGGATTTTATATCAGATATTGTTTTAAAGTAACAGGCTAATATGAAGGACATTATGCTTCTGATGTGTTCAAGCCTCCTTCTTGTCTTCCTCCCCCACCAAAGGAATGTCTCGGGACTGCTTTGTACTTTTGAAAGGAAATCTTTGCCTTTGGATGACATAAGGAACTTTGAATCTTGTAACAAGAGCTGTTTATGCTAAATATGAAACTCTACTCCTACTCTCTTTTTACATGGGTTTGAGGAGAGAACCCTTGCAAAGCTGACCAAGGAACCCCCGTGTTTTAGTATTAAACAAAGACTTGGACATGTGCTCACGGGGGGGGGGGGGGGGGGGGGGCGTGTGAATGGGAGGGTGAGGGGGGGGGGGCAGTGGGTGATTCGGAGGGTAGAGTGGGTGTGGATGTACAATGTGAACCAATCAGCATGCATATGTCTTGTGATGTCATTTGGCAATAAAATTGGTCCCCGGCTGAAGTTCAGCCTCTTTCTACTTTGGCAACCAAGGAAAGCAGTGTGTGTGCATTTCTTGCTATAGTGTCTGAGCCGGTAAAGCAGTGCAGGTTTACCCTGTCTTGTGTCAGGAAATTAATCTTTGACAGTAGCCTAATATTACTTTTTTTTATCGGTCTGGGCAACACCTTAAGCTGTTGCTTTGCTACATACAATTGTCTTTCTTGGCACTTCCAGCGAATATATATATATATATATATATATATATATACTGTATATATATATACATACATACACTATATTAAAAGTATTGGGAGGTCTGCCTTTACACATATGTAGCACTACCCCTGTAGGAGCGGCTGGTTTAGATTTTGGGTGGCACGTTACCTCTATTCTCGCTGTCCAGGGTGAAAGGAGAGTCCAAAGAATTTCAATGTCCACACACAATGTACCTCTTTTCTCTTTGGGTTCATTTTGGAGAACTTTAGTAGAAAAGAGGAGTAAGGGGTGGAAGGGTAGGTAGGTTCAGGTGCATAGTCACAAAGTAAGGAAACACTATTGTTTTTCAGAAAACAGTTCTCGTCGCCACTCTAGCCAGAGTGGGGAATTGCTCACCCGGATAGGTCCCTCTCACTGGCCTAGCAGCCGTAATGACGCACAAAATAAAGTACAGTCTCTGCCACAGACCTTCCTTTCTCGTCAGATGTTTTGGTCCGGAATCCTCTGCCACAGGATTCAGCACCGGGATCTCTTTCGTTTTTCTCACTAGAACCTTTAGACCCGACGGGTAACACTGTCAGGCCTCTCGGTATACGGTGCATCCTTTGATGAAGCTTTCAGGCCTTCTCCTAAGGTACCAGCCTCTTGCATGGTCCTTACCAGGATAGGTCCTCCCCTGGTCTCCTCCATCAAGTGGCTTCCTCCCGCAGGATGGACAGCACAGGATCACCTCTGCAGTACGGGCCCCAGTCAGACAACTGGGCCCACCAGACGAAACCACAGCCCCGGGCCAACATGGTCCCGGAGCTAGGATTCACAACACGCACCCCCGACCAGGCGGACCACGAGGCGCGAACGGGCTCCGCACCAATGGCGTCTGTCACTTAAGTAGCCCTTCCCAGAAAGCACAGCGGGGTAACCACTCCCACTAATCATTGCTTAGGGGGACAGTTGATGTACCATGAGCTGCTGTTGCCACCCTTGGCCTGGGGTGGTAATAACACCCCCAGGCGATCAATGGTGGATCACTCCCAGCACAGCCATGGCTGGAACAGAGGCTAAATTGCCCTTTAATCACTCTGGTCTGAGCCAAATAACAGCTCAGACCACCATTAAATTTGAAGCAGTGCCTGTTCATCAGGAGCAGGGCGCTACACGTACATGAACTTTAATGGCATCCCAGTCTTAGTCCGTGGGTTCCATATCGGCCCCTTCCTGTTCCAACATGACTGTGCACCAGTGCACAAAGCAAGGTCCATAAAGACATGGATGAGCGAGTTTGGGGTGGAGGAACTTGACTGGTCTGCATGGAGTCCTGATCTCAACCCAATAGAACACTTTTGGGATGAATAAGAGAGGAGACTGTGAACCAGGCTTTCTCGTCCAACATTAGTGCCTGACCTCACAAATGGGCTTCTAGAAAAATAGTCAAACATTCCCATAAACCTAAGAATTGAAGAGAAAATGGATAGCCGCACTCCAATAACCGTTGAGGTTGTCTTTATTAAACGAACAGCAGATACATCACAGGGTTACAGCAATGGGAACCACTGATGCGTTTCGCACTGGATTAGTGCTTATTCATGGCTTCAGCCATGAATAAGCACTAATCCAGTGCGAAACGCGTCGGATGTTCCCTTGTTCCCATTGCTGTAACCCTGTGATGTATCTGCTGTTCGTTTAATAAAGACAACCTCAGCGGTTATTTGAGTGCGGCTATCCATTTTCTCTTCAATTCTTATACTTGCCTAGTGCACTGCCAGCACCCTCGGTATCCTGAGTTAGCCTGTGATTGCATAGCAGACCCACCTGGAGCGGTGATTTCCTTCCTTCAATTCATTTTGGATTCCCATAAACCTAAACCTTGTGGACAAGAAGAGTTGAAGCTTTTAAAGCTGCAAAGGGTGGGCCAAATCAATAGTGAATAGTGATGAGTGCGAAGGGTATGACGGGGGCAGTATGTACAGCAGAGGAGTGTGGGGGGTATGACAGGGGCAGTATGTACAGGAGAGGAGTGTGAAGGGTATGACAGGGGGCAGTATGTGCAGGAGAGGAGTGTGGAGGGTATGACAGGGGGCAGTATGTGCAAGAGAGGAGTGTGAAGGGTATGACAGGGGGCAGTATGTGCAGGAGAGGAGTGTGGAGGGTATGACAGGGGGCAGTATGTGCAAGAGAGGAGTGTGGAGGGTATGACGGGGGCAGTATGTGCAAGAGAGGAGTGTGGAGGGTATGACGGGGGCAGTATGTGCCGGAGAGGAGTGTGAAGGAAATGACAGTGGCAGTATGTGCCGGAGAGGAGTGTTGAGGATATGACGGAGGCAGCATGTGCAGGAGAGGAATTTGAAGGGTATGACATGGGCAGTATGTGCAGGATAAGAGTGTGGAGGGTATGACAGGGGGCAGTATGTGCAGGAGAAGAGTATGATGGGGGCAGTATGTGCCAGAGAGGAGTGTGAAGGGTATGACGGGGCAGTATGTGCCAGAGAGGAGTGTTGAGGATATAACGGGGGCAGTATGTGCAGGAGAGGAGTGTTGAGGGTATGACGGGGCAGTATGTACAGAAGAGGAGTGTGGAGGGTATGATGGGGGCAGTATGTGCAGGAGAGGAGTGTGGAGGGTATGACAGGGTGCAGTATGTACAGGAGAGGTGTATTGAGGGTACAGAAGGTTGGAGAGAGTCAGTATATGTCGGAGAGGAGTGCGGAGGGTATGATGGGGGCAGTATGTGCCGGAGAGGAGTGTTGAGGGTATGCAGTATGTCCTGGAGAGGTGTATTGAGGGTACAGAAGGTTGGAGAGATTCAGTATGTGTCGGAGAGGAATGCGGAGGGTAAGACAGGGGCAGTATGTGCCGGAGAGGAGTGTTGAGGGTACAGAAGGTTGGAGAGTGGCAGTATGTGTCGGAGAGGAGTTTGAATTGTACATCTGCAGCTTGTACTATTTGAATACTAATCACTATCAGACATTATTGTGCTGGTAAATGACTAAATATAGATATACAGCCAGCTCTGTCTCAGCCCGCATATGAGGCTCACACATGACACTTTTAGGAGGTTAATTGTATTTCTCCACATTTGACATCATCTATGACATCAACCGATGGTGACCCTGAATAGATTCACCGGCCTGTGTTAATCATCGAAAACGCTCAGTTTACCGCACCGGGTCTCAGAGATGCAAAAAAAAAAAAAAACACAACAAGCAGAGCAAAAATCTACTGGTGAAAAAAAGAACAAAAGGTCGCAGGAGGGCAAAAAATTGCTGATTGTTTAGCTACATTTAAAAAAAAAGTCTAGCGATGAAAACGTAGACAAAAGGCAATATAGTGAGCTGGCGCTGTGGGCTCCTGCTGGCTCTAACATGTGCTGTTTATCTTTCGCTCACTCAGAGACAATGACTTGACTGACTTATAAATAAGAATGTGTTTGTATTTGTTTATGCGGCAGGTGAAGAAATACAGCTTTTGAAAATTAAATTGGCCGTGCACCAGGCAGTCACATCTGGGCCCTATTTACCATGAGCGCTATGTTAGTTGTCGCCGCTGGAGATCACGGCATGGAGATATCAGCGGCGGGAACGTGTGAAAGTCCTGCGGTGAACCTTCTTTCTGTATCGCACTGTCCCCGACACTATGCCACCCTCCCACATACCCAAATAATAAACATAATCAGTAAAATCTCATAGAAGCTTTCAAATGGAACTAAACTCAGTCAAAATTAACTATTTTAACCCTTATGTTACCAGAAATAGTAAATATATAGGAAGGAATATTATATGTACTTAAAGCGAAGCTCCACCCTAAAGTGGAACTTCCGTTCATCGGAACCCTCCCCTCCTCCGGTGTCACATTTGACACCTTTCAGGGGGAGGGGGGTGCAGATTCCTGTCAAAGACAGGTATTTGCACCCACTTCCGGGAGTCCTCTCTGCGGGGATTCCTTCGGGTAGTGCGTCACTTCCCGCCTTCGCCCGTTGTGTTCTGGAAAACACTCGGCTCCCAGAACACAGCGGGAACCAGTGCGTGACTCGCGCATGTGCCGTAGGGAATCGGGCAGTGAAGCCAGAGCGCTTCACCTCTTGATTCCCTCACCGAGGATGGCGGTGGGGCAGCAGAGTGATGAGCGATTGCTCGTCTTCTGCTGCAGACGTCGCTGGACTCCAGGACAGGTAAGTGTCCTAATATTAAAAGTCAGCAGCTGCAGTATGTGTAGCTGCTGGCTTTTAATATTTTTTTTTACAGCGGAGCTCCGCTTTAATTTAAACTTTTTTTTCACTTTTCTTCAGTTACTTCCTGGTTTCTGGCCTTGGCCAAAATTATTTAATACTTCCAAGGAGTCTTCAGGAGAGGAGAAGGGGTATCCTCAGCTAAGCACACACTCCTATTTTCATGCCTGAGCAAAGGGCAGGTAGATTCCAGGAAGTAAATGCTACATGAATCATCTGCCTTTACTTACTAGCCACGGCTAGAAATGCTAGGGGGTGTTCTTCAAAGTGATTTCTCAACAAAATAAAGCATGGAGTTATGTATTTTGGGGTTGAGCAGGGGCGGCCCGTCCATTAAGGTCACACGGGGCAACGCCCCCCCCCCTGCCCATTGCCTCCTCCCCTATCCATGTGTCCGGCCCCTTTCAGGACATCGGCGCATGGATTCCAATGCTGTTTTTTTGAAGCACCAATTAGATCCAGAGGCTCTAATAGCCTTCAATATACGGTGGGCTCAGGTCGTAGAGAGTGCACTCTGAGCCCACCCAGGTGTGTTACAATAGCAAATCAACATTCGCTGTTGTAACACTGACCCCACTCCCGGCCAATCAGGAAGCGGGTTTTGACACCTGTCACCTGATGAAAGGACAGGCGATCCTATTTGACGCCTAGGAGGAGGAGGAGATGAGCTGGAAGCCGCCATGGAGGAGAGGACTCGGAGCCAAGCCGCTACACATTGCTGCCTGCCACTTGCCCGCAGGACCGCATTTGGTCTGAGGTGGGGTGCCTTTCGGCAATGTTCCGAAATACACGGAAATACACGGACATACTCAGTTTCCAAGCCTTTCCGACGTTTGCGGAGGTCAGCCGACATGTCCTCTGGCCTTTCTGGACGTTTCTGGACGTTTCCGAGGCTCTCCGGCGCCCCCCCCCCACCTCTGGCTGCATGTGGTATTGCATCCCATTGAAGTCAATGCGGAACAAATAATTTTTGTTTCCATTGACTTCAATGGGGAAACTCGCTTTGATATGCTAAAGCTGAATATGTAAAAAGGAGACTTGTATACCATTTGCTAGCTGGAATTTTTATATTTTTTTGAAAAATTACAAACATGTTATATTTACCTCCACTGTGCAGCTCGTTTTGCACAGAGTGACCCCGAAGCCTGTCTTCTGGGGTCCCTCGGCGGCTGTCTCAGCTCCTCCTCGCAAGAGCTTTCCACCTTAATGCGAGCGAGCTTGCATGATGAAAAGCTTTTGCGGGCGCGCTCCCGTGATACCGCCCCCCGGCGCCCCGTGTCATCGGATGTGATTGACAGCAGTGCCAGCCAATGGCTGCTCTGCTATCAATCCGTCCGGCCTAGCCAATCAACGGCCAGGCTAGGAACCGAAGAGGATCACGGGGAAGCACGCGGGACTTTCGAGGGGTGAGGTAAGGATGTATTAAGGTGAAAAAACTTTTACCTTTACAACCCCTTTAAGACTGCATATTATTAATACTTTATATTTACATTATTTAATATTTAAATATGTTTTACAATTGTATTTGTTTAGTCCTTACTGTAACATATAAGAAATATATACAAAGCCACTACATTAATAATAATAATAATTTCTTTGACCTTTGCTTTAACTGTTGACACTTAACCCCTAATATTGCTCTCACACTAAGCCCCAACACTAAGGCCGCATACACACAAACGGTCAAAACCAATGAAAACGGACTGAAGGACCGTTTTCATCGGTCCAAACCGATCGTGTGTGGGCCCCATCGGTCAGTTAACCTTCGGTCAAAAAAATTAGAACTTGCTTTAAAATTTAACCGATGGACGCCTAACCGATAGGTCAAAACCGATCGTTAGTATGCAAAAGCATCGGTTAAAAACCCGCGCATGCTCAGAATCAAGTCGACGTATGCTTGGAAGCATTGAACTTCATTTTTTTCAGCACGTCGTTGTGTTTTACGTCACCGCGGTCTGACACGATCGGGTATTTAACCGATGGTGTGTAGGCACATCAGACAGCTTCATCGGTTAACCGATGACAACGGTCCTTAGGACCGTTCTCATCGGATGGACTGATCATGTGTAAGCGGCCTTAATGAGGCATTTCTTCTGTATACTCCCCCCGTCATGTTTCGGGGGCCAGCTGTGCTGAGTCTTTACAGCTCTGCATTGAGAGATGCCAATAGCTACTAACCCGAACCACAAGGGCACATTTGCAGTTCTGAGAAGTGATGGGCGAACACTTGAAAAAAACCTGTTCTGAGAAATGTTCTAGCTGGAGCTCCTTCTGAAAATGCCAACAGTTAGTCGGTCGTGGCAAACCACTGAGCGATTTCAATGCTCTCAGTCTGATTAACCTTGAACAAATGTAGAGATCAGAAAAGTCAAAGAAAAATCAGAAGTTTTTGTGTAAGTGATTGTTCTCCTGGGCACTTCTTTTGGTTTTGAGTGCATTTGATTTCCGTTTAGAGGCCCATCTCTAAAGGTGAGTACCGGTCAATGTGCTGCAGTGAATGATAATGCTAACACATGGGCAAGGAAGGACTTTTTTAGGGGAATTGCTTGAAGTTTTAACCCGGTGGATATTTTTTTTTTTGCTGCAAACTCTCCAAAACAACTTTTCTGTGTTTCCATGATAGAGAGTGCTATGATTACTATTAGGTAGATTCACAAAGAGTTAGGCCGGCTTATCAGTAGATAAGCCGACCTAACTCCGAATCTACACCGCCGTATGTTTAAGCGTATGCTCAAACAGAGATACGCTTAAACAAAGCTAAGATAGGACGGCTTGCGCCGTTCTATCTTAGCTTGCAATTTTTTGGATGGCCGCTAGGTGTCGCTTCCATTGCGGCCGGCGTAGATTATGTAAATGAGCTTGTACGCCGATTCCCGAACGTACGCCAGCCCGCCGCAGTCAAATTACGTCGTTTCCGTAAGGCCTTAGGCGACCTAAAGTTATTCCACCTATGAGGTGGAATAACATTGTTAAAGTATGGCCGCCGTTCCCGCCGCGAGGTTCGAATTTTTTACGTCGTTTGCGTAAGTCGTCCGCGAATCGGGAGTTACGTCGTTTACGTCCACGTCGAAATCAATAGGCCCGTACGGCGTACTTAGCCGCAATGCGCACTGGGAAATGTAGGCGCCCGGCGCATGCGCAGTAGCAAATAACGTCAAAAAACGTGAGGTCAGACCTCATTTCCATACAACACGCCCCCCTCCAACCAATTTGAATTAGGCGCCCTTACGCCCGCTCGTTTGAGGCTACGCCGCGGTAGATTAGCAGGTAAGTAGATTGAAAATCACTCTTAGCCTAGCTAATTTACGGCGGTGTAGCCTAAACAGGCTAGGCTACGGCGCCCTAAAGTTATTCCAATGTACCTTAATCTACCTATATGTGTAGATGGGGTTCTTTGTGCTCCAGAGAACAGCAGTTGAGAGAACTGTTAGGCCTCGTACACAGGACCGAGGAACTTGGCAGGCAAAACACATCGTTTTCCTCGTCTAGTTCTTGTTAGGCTTGTCGAGGAACTCGACGAGCCAATTTTCTCCATTCCCGTCAAGGAAAAAGAGAACATGCTCTCTTTTTTGCTCGACGAGTTCCTCGACAGTTTCCTCGATGAAAAATGTACACACGACCGGTTTCCTCGGCAAAAAATCTCTCCCACCAAGTTTCTTGATGGATTCTGCCGAGGAAAACGGTTGTGTGTACGAGGCCTTACACCAGAGCACTTATCTAGGTTCTAGTAGCAGAACTTTGGGTTATGCTGCGTACACACGATCGGAAATTCCGACAAGAAAACCGTGGATTTTTTGCCGACAGAATTTGGGCTCAAACTTGTGTTGCATACACACGGTCACACAAACGTTGTCGGAAATTTTGACCGTCCGAGAACGCGGTGACGTACAACTGTACGACGAGCCGAAAAAAATGAAGTTCAATGATTCTGAGCATGCGTAGGATCTATTGTGAGCATGCGTAGGATTTTTGCGCTTCGGAATTGCATACAGATTGCATACGGAATTTCCGACAATAACTTTTCTGTCGGAAAATTTGAGAACCAGCTCTCAAATTTTTGCTGTCGGAAACTCCAACAGAAAAAGTACGATGGGGCCTACACACAGTCAGAATTTCTGACCAAAAGCTCACATCAAACTTTTCATATCGGAAATTCCGATCGTGTGTACGCGGCATTAATAGCAAACCCAGAGGAATTCCTTTGATACTTTTGTGTCTCTGCCAGAAGAGCCCTTCTCGTGCAATGACTGCAAAACTTAGTTGACAACTGACCATCAACTGGTCCTTCACGTAAGATGCCCAGGACTAAAAACCAAGTTTGTTTTTTTTTGTTTGTTTTTTTCTGTCATGTAAACATACACATTTTCACATGTATCCAACTTTCTTCTAACATTCTATTGTAAAAACTCTGCTGTTTATAGGACCCAGTAGCTGAAGCTGAAATTACACACACAAGAGAATGAGTACAGTGCCTCCTCCCTCTCACTTACCCCTTTCACGCAGTCCCATCGGAGGTTCAAAGCTGAACTCTGGGAATGTGGTAAAAACAACTCTTGCAGTGGTCCTAAACTGCAATTGTTAAATGCTTGTTTAGTCTAAGGGTAGCTGAACAGGCATTATTACCTAATTGACTCCTTTCTCCGGTCACCTCCAGTGCTATCCTCCTCTCCATGAAGCTCATAAGTGTGGCTGGGCCCTCGGCGTCATCACCTGTATTGCATATGGTGAGGGCGAGTATGTGACCCATGCAAAGCATCCTAGAGCGCAAACTGTGGGGGACAGGTAGAACAGATCGAGGAATCTTTTTCAATGTGTACCTAGACTAAATGACTATTTAACCCTTGCGGTGTTAAGTAGGGGCCCATTGCCAGCTTGTTTTTTGTTACGTTCCTGGAGTTAATCTTTAAATGAGAAAAAGCATGTCTGATAGCAAACAGCCTTTGTAGTGCTGTCTTTTTAGCCAACCCATTGTCCTCTGGAAATCCTTTGTCACATATTAAAGGTTCTCAGGTAGAATGGGGAATGGAAACAGATAGATAGATTGATAGATAAATAGATAGATACATAAAGCCTCATAGTGCTATCTTTTTAGCCCACCCATAGTGCTCTGGAAATCCTTTTTTACATATTGAGAGAACAAAGAATGGAGAGATAGATAGATAGATAGATAGATAGATAGATAGATAGATAGATAGATAGATAGATAGATAGATAGATAGATAGATAGATAGATAGATACAGATGTACAGTACATCCGTTTAAACCTCATATACTTTTTTATTATTGTTAAGATAAAATTGACCCAAAACCATTAGAGCCCATTCACACAACCAATGGCAATGGCACTGCACCTTGCATGTGTTAGTGCAGCCCAGCACAGTAAGACAACACATCTCTGACACACGTCCATTGCAGTACGCTACTTAGGGAAAAAGGGTGCTTGCCAACTTTTAAAATAGATACAAACGGACCTTCGTATTTCCTTAGAGCTCCCGATCAATCAAATATGACTCACCTTTGCTGATATATACTGTTTACTTTTTTATACAGTATCTATCTCACAAAAGTGAGTACACCCCTCACATTTTTGTAAATTTTGTATTATATCCTATATCAGAGGTTGAAGTAGTGGGGGGTTCAGCCTGTCAGTGCTCAGACCATACGTCGCACACTGCATTCAACTGGTCTGCATGGCTGTCGTCCCAGAAGCAAGCCTCTTCTAAACGTGATGCACAATAAAGTCTGCAGTTTTCTGAAGAAAAGCAGACTAAGCACATCGATTACTGGAACCATGTCCTCTGGTCTGATGAGACCAAGATAACTTATTTGGTTCAGATGGTGTCATGCGTGTGTGGTGGCAACCAGGTGAGGAATACGAACACAAGTGAATCTTGCCTACAGTCAAGCATGGTGGTGGGAGTGTCATGGTCTGGAGCCAGCACTGGGGAGCTACAGTTCATTGAGGGAACCATGAATGCCAACATGTACTGTGACATACTGAAGCAGAGCATAATCCCCTCCCTTCGGAGACTGGGCCGCAGGGCAGTATTCCAACATGATAATGACCCCAAACACACCTCCAAGATGACCACTGCCTTGCTAAAGAAGCTGAGGGTAAAGGTGTTGGACTGGCCAAGCATGTCTCCAGACCTAAACCCTATTGAGCATCTGTGGGGCATCCTCAAATGGAAGGTGGAGGAGCACAAGGTCTCTAACATCCACCAGCTCCGTGATGTCGTCATGGAGGAGTTGAAGAGACTTGAGTGGCAACCTGTGAAGCTCTGGTGAACTTCATGCCCAAGAGGGTTAAGACAGTGCTGAAAAATAATGGTGGCCACACAAAATATTGACACTTCGGGCCCAATTTGTACTTTTTCACTTAGGGGTGTGCTCAATTTTGTTGCCAGTGGTTTAGACATTAAAGGCTGTGTGTTGAGTTATTTTTAGGGGACATCAAATTTACACTGTTATACAAGCTGTACACTCACTACTTTACATTGTAGAAAAGTGTCATTTCTTCAGTGTTGTCACATGAAAATATATAATAAAATATTTACAAAAATGAGAGGGGTGTACTCACTTTTGGAAGATATATACATATATATATACATATATATATATATATATATATATATATATATATATATATATATATATATAAAAATATACATTGCACTGACTCTGAATTGAAGGTTTGCATTTGCCTTCCATTTTGTAGGAAGAGAACTCATAATAGCTGTAGATAACTGCAACACTAATTGCTGTGAATGTATTTGATGTGAAGCATCCGTAATGGATCAGCACAGCGGTGGAAATGTTCATACAACCATTCATCAATACTCCCCCCCTAGAAGATGGATGGGCAGCCTTTCAGATAGAAATCAAGTGTGACATCTAGGTGGCTATCACAGCATCTGCTTAAAAAAGCTCCTGCCTGTTAAATCTTCCAGCTCAGATGATACAGACTGAGGCTCTTTCATACAGTAAAGTATGTGCTTATAATGAAAATGAATAATCAGAAGCATTCATTTTATCAAGAATTAACGGGCATTTAAAATAGAAATGTAGACTATCATAAAGGAGGTATTGTATAAAGCCATATTTTGAATCAAAAAGCTGAAAGTAATAACCTTATAAGCTTTATCATTCTAACCCTCCACGCCACGGACACAATGGAGCCAGGAGAAAGGGACACTTCTGATCCAGAGATAACATAGCTGGGTCCGCCTAGTGCCAGATATCATCAGAAATGTGCATCCTTTTTTTCCCATAAATAGAGCTTTCTTTTGGTGGTATTTGATCACCTCTGCGGTTTTTATTTTTTGCGCTATAAACAAAAATATAGCAACAATTTTGAAAAAAATGCAATATTTTTAACTTTTTGCTATAATAAATATCCCCAAAAATATATATAAAAAAAAAAAATTCCTCAGTTTAGGCCGATACGTATTCTTCTACATATTTTTGGTAATAAAAATGGCAATAAGCATTTATTGATTGATTTGCGCAAAAGTTATATAGCCGGATTCAGGTACAGTTACGACGGTGTATCAGTAGATACGCCGTCGTAACTACGAATCCGCGCCGTCGTAACATTAAGCGTATGCTCAAACTGAGATACGCTTAAATGTTGCTAAGATACGACCGGCGTAAGTCTCCTACGCCGTCGTATCTTAGCTGCCTATTTACGCTGGCCGCTAGGGGCGTGTACGCTGATTTACGCCTAGAATATGTAAATCAGCGAGATACGCCTATTCACAAACGTACGCACGCATGTCGCAGTAAAGATACGCCGTTTACGTAAGGCGTTTTCGGGCGTAAAGATAAACCAATGTTAAGTATGGACGTCGGAACCGCATCAAATATTTCACATTTTACGTCGTTTGTGTAAGTCGTCCGTGAATGGTGCTGGACGTAATTTACGTTCACGTCGATAGCATGGATTATTTGCGGCGTAATTTTGAGCATGCGCACTGGGATACTTTCACGGACGCCGCATGCGCCGTTCGTTAAAAACGTCAAATACGTGGGGTCACGAGTATTTAGCATAGAACACGCCCCCAACCAGCCTATTTTGAATTAGGCGGGCTTACGCCGGCCCAGTTACACTACGCCGCCGTAAGTAAGGCCCCGTACACACGACCGAACATGTCTGCTGATACTGGTCCGCGGACCAGTTTCAGCAGACATGTTCGGTTGTGTGTAGGCCCGAGCGGACAGGATTCCAGCATACATTTGCCCGCCGGGCCTTTTCCCAGTGGGCAAATATTTCTGGACTTGTTTTAAAACCGTCCGCTGAAATCCTGTCCGCTCGGACATGTTCGGTCGTCTGTACAGACCTACCGGACATGTCCGAGCGCCCGCCATCCCTCGCATGCGTCGAATGACTTCGACGCATGCGTGGAAGTAATTAAACTGGCAGGGCCGCCCACGTCGCCGCGTCATCGTCGCGGCGACGGCGCGGACACGCCCCGCGTATTGTTTACGCGCGGATTTCTGTATGATGGTGAGTACAGCCACCATACAGAAATCCCCGGGCAGACATGTACAGTGAAAACGGTCCGGCGGACCGGTTTCATCGTACATGTATGTTTGTCTGTACACGGCCTTAGAGCGCAACTTCTTTGTGAATACAGGACCTGCCGCTCTAACTTACGGCGGCGTAGTGTATCTGAGATATGCTACGCCCGCCTAAAGATAGGCACAGCTCTCTGAATCTAGCTAATAGCGTCTACAAAATAGGGGATAGTTTTATGGCATTTTTATTAATAATTTTTTTTTTTACTAGTAATGGCGGCGATCAGCGATTTTTATCGTGACTGCGACATTATGGCGGACACATCGGACAATTTTGAAACCATTTTGCGAACATTGTCATTTTTACAGCGACCAGTGCTATAAAAATGCACTGATGACTGTGAAAATGACACTGGCAGTGAAGGGGTTAACCTGTAGGGGGCGTTGTAGGGGTTAAGTGTGCCCTAAGGGAGTGATTCTTACTGCGTGGGGGTGTGACATCACTGATCGTAATTCCCTATGACAGGGAACAGACGATCAGTAACACTCTCACTAGGAAGAATGAGGAAATGTTTGTTTACACTTACCTCTCCCCATTCTTCAGCCATTCTTCAGCTCTGTGACCCGATCGTGGGACACCGGCGGCGATTGGGTCCGTGGGTCCCGCGGGCGCGGTCACGAAGCGCACGACCATGTCGTGAGCGTGCGGCCAGCAGCGTGCGCGTGACCCACTGCTGGGCTCTTAAAGGGGATGTACCTGTAGGTCCTTTTGCCTAGCCGTATAGCGTCGGTAAGCGGGCTTTAGCATTTAACTGACAATTGCGTACTAGCTCATTATCAATTACTTACTTTAGATCGAAGGCCCCGCAGCAGTCCTCGCACACATCCTCCGTCGTCACCATGATACCCGGAGTGACTTCCGGGTACCGCCGCTCCGGCGCTGTGACTGGCCGGAGCAGCGATGACGTCACTTCCGCGCATGCACGCGCAACGGCATGATCCCTGCGCATAGGCACATTTCCGTCACTTTACAACAGGCTCCCATTCAAGAGCCGACACGCTCAGTGCGCCTGCGCCGTTGTCTACGGCCTGCAGGCGCCGTAGACATCGGTGCCCAATTTTCTGCAAATATCTCCTTAACCATATAGGTTAAGGAGATATTGCAAGCACCTACAGGTAAGCCTTAATGTAGGCTTACCTGTAGGTGCAAGTGGTTCAAAAGGGTATACAACCGCTTTAAGAAAGCTCACAAGGTACATTAGACAACTACACTGTTTATGTCATGTCTAGTCAAGTAAATACTTCGAAGTAAACAGTTAACTGCAACCTCATTGCGTCCTTCAGCATAACACGCCAGCTACCACAGATCCAAGTTACACAAACATCTCATTTTTCTGTGCAGATATCAGAACTTTTACAGACATAATTGTGAACATTGTTAGAAGTTTTTTTCTTGTTTTACATAATGTATCTTCTGTAACTTTTTTCCCCATTAAATGGCATGCTGCAGTAAAAGAACTTCTTTTATCTTGTTGTACAATGCTAGATAAGTAACCTGCTGAGAACGTCTGCTGTTCGCTAATGTGGCCAAAGAGCCATTAACTGGCGGCACTGAGCATGGCTCATTGCAGCATCCAAAGTCTTTAAAAGCATTTGGAAGCTTTGTTAAGAGGTGAAAGGTCAGAGAATGCCAGGGCTGTGTACGGTAACTGAAGTCATTAGCCCACCCAATCACAAGTTAGTTCTCTACATTCTTTCTGCCTTGTGATTATCGAAAGCTTGGCTTTAAAAACTGAGCCATAATTCTGGATGTGGTGCTTAATATATGTGCACTGGAAAGATGTAAAGAACATCTACAGACACAACTTTTACTTTTTTTTTACTTTTGGAGAGAATGGGGTAAGGTTAGAACCTCTTTCAGGTTTGTATTGCTTCCTGCCCATCTCTTTAAGACCCGATGAAGGGGGGAGGGTTTCTTGTTCAATTGTTTTTAGTATGATGTTAAATATAAGTATAAAGGGAAGAAAAAAAGGTGGAGTAACAGAGGTGTACAGGAAACTTTAAGGCATTTTGCAACATAAAGTCATTTAAAGTTAAGTGTTATCAGAGAGGATTATATGTTACATTATGTGATATGAGAGTATATATATATATAGCTGTCATGGTCAGGAGTGAGGCTCAGAGACCAGTAACTATAACAGTAAAGAGACTCCCAGCGACCAGCAAAATAGGTACATGCTGGCGGATGATGCAGGCTTACCCAAGGTCTAAGGGTCTAAGTAATAACTGGTATGCACCAGGGCTCCTGATGGTGGAGATGAGTTTTGTTGCTTGTTAGTACCAGGTCGCAGTCCTCAGGATCACCCCACCAGCAGGAGGAGAGCAAGTCAGGGTTCATTAGCATATGTAGCAGGTAGGAATCAAGCAGAAGTGTAGTCAGTAAACAAAGCAAAAGGTCGGTAAACAAGTGGTTGCAGATTGGGATCAAGCAGAAGCGTAGTCCGTAAACAAGAAAAAGGTTGGTAACAAGTGGTTGCAGGTTGGTATCAAGGAAAAGCGTAGTCAGTAAACATGCCAAAGGTTGGTAAAAAGTGGTTGCAGGTTAAGATCAAGCAGCAGCGTAGTCAAGAAATAAGCCAAAGGTCGGTAATGAGTGGTAGCAAAGATATGGACAGCAGCAGGAGTGACAAGAGCAAGATATTGGCTGAAGAGAGCACAATAATCTGGCAAACAGGAACTGCAAAGGCATAGTTTTAATATGGGAGGAGCAAAGGGTTCAAGGTTCAAGACAAAAGGTGAGGTTAGCTTAAGAGATCAGACAGGGAAATGTCTCAGGTGTCTTAGCAAGAAGAGTTACAGCCAGACAAAAAAAGAGGTCTCAGGTTCAGATCCAGGTCCTGACAATAGTCACAAAGTTTAACTTACAAGAGGGATACATATTTTAGGTGTCAATGGGGCCTAATATTTTGTTGTTTCCATCATGACGTTGTCAAGACAGACATTAAGGTTTAAATGAGAAGTAGTGTAAAAAATCAGACAAAATGAAAAATAGATAGGCAGAAGAGTAGGGAAAGAGTAGGAGGGTGGTAAGGAGGAAGAAATTAAGGGGGGGGGGTATGGGGAGTGGAAGGATATGTTTCCTGCCCTCCATGGACCATTTAAGTGCATTGGCGATTCAAAGACAGGTTTGGTTAGGAAAAAGAGGCCCATGAGGTCCATATTTTCAAAGATTTGTTGTGGGTGTCTGAAGATTTCATTTGCCATGGTTCTATTCTTTTGGGAAAGTACTTCCAAAAAATTGAATGAGGAGGATTTCCATGAGCGGGCAATTGTTTGCTTCGTAGTATTGAAGATGAAAGTTATAAATTTTGCTGCTGAGTATAAAACGAAGATGGGTTTTCTGACCCCTGGAATGCATTAACTGTGTTTTTAACATTGAACTCTTGAGTTGTTCATTTGAAGTTCTTGGTTTGACTTCCTAATGGTGTCAACAGTAGACTATGCCTGCTCAATGTGCGTTAAAATGGCATTTGTAGGGTGACAATGCAGAAAAGGGATTGGCAGACAGGAATGTGCTGCCCAATGGGCATAGATTTGTTATATATAATACTGTTTCTCTTAACCATTTTCTATGGATGTTATGTTTTGTTTACATGCTGCCATCTAGTGACCTTTTATGGTAATGCAGAGTTTCTGTATTTTCTTTTGTCTGATCTATGACACACTTCCTTTCTGTGCATGCGCCACCCTTCTTCCTGACTTTGCACTTCCTGTCTAATGGAGGAAGCTGCAGGCCTCATGTAACATGGGCACATTTATTCTGCATTGTAAGCTACAGACAGTATCATCTTTTGACTGCACAATACTACAACCTGTTCATCTGATCTGCTGTAACCTGTCATCTGATGTATTCTGATGTTTGGATTAAAGCAACTTCTGTGAATGGAATCGGTATTGGTGAGTTCAAGCTATCTGATAAGGATTGTCCTCAGTGATTATATCTGCTTATACAGGCCAGGCACAGAGGTCTCACAAGGGGAAAATCACTTCACAACAATCGGAGTCAGAGTAAGAAAGATAAACTGGAAGTGTCTGGACAAGGACCTACATTACAGAACGTCCAGGTTATATTTTAATGCAGATTTAAAAATATTAAAAATAACTTTTGAAATGACATTAATATGTCAAGGCTTATATGAGATTTTAGTAATTCAGTTCACATACATTTTATAGTGGAACTATCTGCAAATGTAAGCCACTTAAGCTCCCGCACCTCACCTCATTTAGTAATAACTTTTTCATAAATTACAATGCCAAAGTATTACAAATGCCAAAGTAATTACAATGCCAAAAAAGCAAAATGTAAAAACAATCTAAAAAGTATTATTATTAAAAAAAATAACTAGTGTTTCTACAAATTAGAAGTGAGGATTAGAAGGTGATTTGTCCCCTTTATAATGACACTGAAATTGTGTTTCTGGTGTTTGCACATGATAAAGTAATTTACAAATTAATTAAAGGCAAATTTAAATGTTTTTTTTTTTGTTAATTTTAATGAAGTAAAAGAACACAACAAATGAATATGAAAATAAAAATACAAATTGATAGCAAAAATATCAGCTAAAAATAATAGCCAAGAGGAGGAATGAGTTTTATTTAAAAATAAAGGCTTTTTATTCACTTGTGAAGTTTTTATTTAAACTGTAAAAAATATTTATTAAATATATAGGGCCAGATTCACAGAAGAAATACGCCGGAGTATCTACTGATACTCCGGCATATTTTCAAATTTGCCGCGTCGTATCTTAATTTGTGATTCACAAACAAGATACGACGGCTTTTGGCTAAGATCCGACAGACTTACGGCTTCGTATGCCTTCGGATCTTAGGCTGCAATACTTTGGCCGCCGCTGGGTGGAGTTCGCGTCGTTTTCCAGCGTTGGGTATGCAAATGAGCTTTTACGGCGATCCACGAAGGTTTTCGCGTTCGTTACGTCGTCGCTAGTCATTTTTTCCCGTCGCAAAGTTACGGCTGCTTTAACATGGCTTAAATTTAGACGAGCCATGTTAAACTATGGCCGTCGTTCCGGCGTCGAATTTCAAATTTTTTTTTTTTGCATAAGACGTCCGGGAATACGAAAGTACGTTACGCACGTCGCCGTTCAAAAAAATGACGTCACTTCGCGCAAAGCACGGCGGGAATTTCAAAACGGAGCATGCGCAGTACGTCCGGCGCGGGAGCGCGCCTAATTTAAATGGTACACGCACCATTTGAATTAGGCGGGCTTGCGCCGGACGCCTTTATGTTACACCGCCGTAAGTTTACATGCAAGTGCTTGGTGAATCAGGCACTTGCGCTGAAAACTTGCGGCGGTGCAACGTATAGACGATACGTTACGCCGCCGCAGTTATATGTGGATCTAGCCCATATTAGCTTACCTGTCCATAAATGTGGTCTCTGTATTAGTTTACATTTTTTCTAACGTCCGGCTTCTGTCGAGGGATCATGCCGGAAAACAAGCATCTGATCGGCTCTGGCAGCCAATAGCTGCGAGCGCCAATGAAGTGTGTACTGTAGGGGGCAGGGGGGTGCAGTCCCCCTATCAGAACACAATACCTCAGCAGGGAAGATTGCTGCACTAACATTGCTTAGTTAGTACGGCAACCTCTCAGTTTTAATTTGTTGAGCCCGATGAGTTGAACGAGAAAAAAATAAATAAATCCCTGTGTGTATCTAGCATTATATTGTACAAAAAAACTTGCAGTCAGCCTTGACACCTCCTCCTGAACGAAACAACTAAAGTGTAAGAAATATTTTTTTCTTTTCTTTTAGGCAAGCCATGTGAATGGGAACACAAACATATACAGTACTAGACTGCAAAAGTGGAAGTACACTTTAAGGTCAAGGGGCCTGTAGTGTACAATTTTGTTGAGGTTACGAGTCACCAAGTTAGTGTTATTTTAATAAAATCCACATATTCAACCACTTCCTTACCATAGTCAAAAGACATCCTCGGTAGGAAGTGGAATACCGGGGTTATGGCTGCAGCAATATGCCATAACCCTGCTATTGTTTTTTTCACCCGGAAATTCTCTAACTGCTAAAAGTAATCCAAGTGCTGGATTTGCAGCTGGATCTCTTTTAGAAGCATTGGGAGGGGTCGCCCCCTCTCCCACCACTTTTACCTTGGTTTTGTTTTGTTTTTTAATTAATTAATGTGTATGGTAAAAAAAAATGTAATTGCGTTTGAAAAAACGCTGTGCAAATACAATGTGACATAAAAAATTGCAACAACAACTATTTTATTCTGATAAATATATATATATATATATATATATATATATATATATATATATATATATATTTATATATATATATATATATATATACACATATATATATATATACATACATACAGGTGGTTCTCAAAAAATTGGCATATTGTGATAAAGTTCATTATTTTCTGTAATGTACTGATAAACATTAGACTTTCATATATTTTAGATTCATTACACACAACTGAAGTAGTTCAAGCCTTTTTATTGTTTTAATATTGATGATTTTGGCACACAGCTCATGAAAACCCCAAATTCCTATCTCAAAAAATTAGCATATTTCATCCGACCAATAAAAGAGAAGTGTTTTTAATAAAAAAAAAAGTCAACCTTCAAATAATTATGTTCAGTTATGCACTCAATACTTGGTCGGGAATCCTTTTGCAGAAATGACTGCTTCAATGCGGCGTGGCATGGAGGCAATCAGCCTGTGGCACTGCTGAGGTGTTATGGAGGCCCAGGATGCTTCGGTAGCGGCCTTAAGCTCATCCAGAGTGTTGGGTCTTGCGTCTCTCAACTTTCTCTTCCCAATATCCCACCGATTCTCTATGGGGTTCAGGTCAGGAGAGTTGGCAGGCCAATTGAGCACAGTAATACCATGGTCAGTAAACCATTTACCAGTGGTTTTGGCACTGTGAACAGGTGCCAGGTCGTGCTGAAAAATGAAATCTTCATCTCCATAAAGCTTTTCAGCAGATGGAAGCATGAAGTGCTCCAAAATCTCCTGATAGCTAGCTGCATTCACCCTGCCCTTGATAAAACAGAGTGGACCAACACCAGCAGCTGACATGGCACCCCAGACCATCACTGACTGTGGGTACTTGACACTGGACTTCAGGCATTTTGGCATTTCCCTCTCCCCAGTCTTCCTCCAGACTCTGGCACCTTGATTACCGAATGACATGCAAAATTAGCTTTCATCCGAAAAAAGTACTTTGGACCACTGAGCAACAGTCCAGTGTTGCTTCTCTGTAGCCCAGGTCAGGCGCTTCTGCCGCGGTTTCTGGTTCAAAAGTGGCTTGACCTGGGGAATGCGGCACCTGTAGCCCATTTCCTGCACACGCCTGTACACGGTGGCTCTGGATGTTTCTACTCCAGACTCAGTCCACTGCTTCTGCAGGTCCCCCAAGGTCTGGAATCGGTCCTTCTCCACAATCTTCCTCAGGGTCCGGTCACCTCTTCTCGTTGTGCAGCGTTTTCTGCCACACTTTTTCCTTCCCACAGACTTCCCACTGAGGTGCCTTGATACAGCACTCTGGGAACAGCCTATTCGTTCAGAAATTTCTTTCTGTGTCTTACCCTCTTGCTTGAGGGTGTCAATGATGGCCTTCTGGACAGCAGTCAGGTCAGCAGTCTTACCCATGATTGCGGTTTGGAGTAATGAACCAGGCTGAGAGTTTTTAAAAGCCTCAGGAATCTTTTGCAGGTGTTTAGAGTTAATTAGTTGATTCAGATGATTAGGTTAAGAGCTCGTTTAGAGAACCTTTTCATGATATGCTAATTTTTTGAGATAGGAATTTTGGGTTTTCATGAGCTGTATGCCAAAATCATCAATATTAAAACAATAAAAAGGCTTGAACTACTTCAGTTGTGTGTAATGCATCTAAAATATATGAAAGTCTAATGTTTATCAGTACATTACAGAAAATAATGAACTTTATCACAATATGCTAATTTTTTGAGAACCACCTGTATATATATATATAAAATGTTTGGGGGTAATTTAGCGAAAAAACACCGATTTTTACATTTGAATGAGAGAAGTGTCAGAATTGGCTTGGTAAGCAAGTGGTTAACCACTTCCGGACCGTCGCATGACTATATACATCCCATGCCCTTTGCCGATTACCGGAGCCGTCAGTATCGGCAGAGGCGATCGGGTCCTCTCTGTGGCTGGGTATGAAGACGAGTGCAGGTTAGATGGCCCCCACCCATATCCATACCATAGCAGTGCAGAAGCAATATTTTTTTTATTGCATTTTAGTGTAAATATGAGATGTGAGGTCTTTTTGACCCCCAGATCTCATATTTAAGAGGACCTGTCATGCTTTTTTCTATTATACGGGATGTTTACTGTCCATTCCATGTAATAGGAATAAAAGTGACACTTTTTTTTTCCTTAAAAGAGAAAGTGTAAAGATAAATACATTTATGTAAAATAATTAAGAAAAAAAAAATATGCGCCCGCATATGAAAACGGTGTTTAAACAACACATGTGAGGTATCACTGCAATCGTTAGAGTGAGAGCAATAATTCTAGCCCTAGAACTCCTCATCAAAACATGCAACCTATAGAATTTTTTAAACGTTGTCTATGGAAATTTTTAAGGGTTAAAGTATTTGCCATTCCACGAGCGGGGCGCAATTTTGAAGCATGACAGGTTGGGTATCAATTTAACATTATCTTTCACAATATTAAAAAAATAAAAATGGGCTAACTTTACTGTTATCTTATTTTTTAATTCAAAAAAGTTTATTTTTTACCAAAAAAGTGTGCTTGTAAGACCACTGCGCAAATATGGTGTGACAAAGTATTGCAATGCTCCTTTCATGTTTTTATATTATTTTTCATATTATATTTTATGTATGTTTTTAGTATTTTTAGAATTGCACTTTTAGCATTTATAGCATTCACTTTGTCATTTTAATGTATATCATATTATCCATACTTCAGTGTACAATTTTTAGATTAGTTGCTATGATGCGTAGCCTTCTCTGTTGATTCTTTGCTTGTCCGTGACTGTGGTATGCTTGCAACCAATCCTAGCCTTTCCGCTCATAGATAATACGTCCGTCTCCTATGGACGTTTTGGATCTGACGAAACAGCGGACGCTGTGAAACGCGTTATCCGATTGGCTTGTCTGAACCTCCACGTCACTTCCGGTGCGACGCCGGCACACCGCGCTCAACGGTGGAATGCACGCCGCACCTTATCGGCTCTTCCGGCTTCCAAGTCCCATCTTCTAAACATCGGCAGCATGCTGCTGCTCAGGACATGGATCCGTATGGATAACGATATATAGTGACTCCGGGCTCGCATCTCTTTCATCGCCCTTGTTATTACTTCCTTTGTGAGTAGCCATTTTACTGCTTCCTACATATTATTTATTAAAATTGTGGCTTACTGCACTTCGATTGGCGCATCTTGTCTTTTATTTTATAATGTATTGCAATGACCGCCATTTTATTCTCTAGGGTGTTAGAAAGAAAATGTATAATGTTTGAGGGTTCCAAGTAATTTTCGAGCAAAAAAAAAATTTTTTTAACTTGTAAAAAACACATCTAAAAAAGAGGTTCGGTCCTTAAGTGGTTGAAGTGGTTGTACACCCTGTACAACCAATTTTCCCTACAGGTAAGCCTATGATAAGGGTGACCTGTAGGTACTGGAAATATCTCGGTTTAGGAGATATTCGCCATATACATCGGCGCATGCACACTGAAGAAAGGGCTTGAAACCCGGGTCATTTCTTTATTGCTTGTGCCGTGACCGTCAGTTCCCATGTGAATGCGCGGGAGTGACATCACAGGACTCCGACCAATAGCAGAGCCTTAGTCCATGGCCCAGGAAGGAAGAGGTGTTGAAGATGGACTTGATTAGAGAGAGGGGACAGCGCTGACATTGCTGGATCTTCTGCAGGTAAGTGGCACATTATGCGATGAATACTAGCCCATTATGCTTTTACTTTGCAGGGAACAAAAGGGAAGTAAAACCCATCAGGGTTTACTTCCTCTTTAAACAAGACTGGAAAAACTTTTGAAATTACATTAACAAGGTAAAGAGTAAAAAAGATTTTATTGGGTTTAGATCTTCTTAAAGCGGGAGTTCACCCGGTTTTTTTTTTTTAACATTAGATTGAGGCTCATTTTGTGAAGGGGAATTGGGTAGTTTTTTTAAAATCGAAGCAGTACTTACCATTTTAGAGAGCGATCTTCTCCACCGCTTCCGGGTATGGTCTTCGGGACTGGGCGTTCCTATTTGATTGACAGGCTTCCGACAGGCTTCCGACGGTCGCATACATCGCGTCACGAGTAGCCGAAAGAAGCCGAACGTCGGTGCGGCTATATACGGCGCCTGCGCACCGACGTTCGGATACTTTTGGAAAATCGTGACGCGATGTATGCGACCGTCGGAAGCCTGTCAATCAAATAGGAACGCCCAGTCCCGCAGCCCATACCCGGAAGCGGCGGAGAAGATCGCTCTCTAAAACGGTAAGTACTGCTTCGATTGTAAACAAACTACCCAATTCCCCTTGACAAAATGATCAATCTAATGTAAAAAATAAACTTTTCGGGTGAACCTCCACTTTAAGTTTGTTCTCCTGAGCTCTCCTTTCCCTGGTTTTGAAATTCATCGACCTGTATGATCCAGGAGAGACATCATTAAAAATCCCTGGACTGGACTGGTAGCCTGCAATAAATTAAGTCATTAATGGTTCTGTGTCATTTATGGACCATTGTTTGAAGTCATTTTGAATCCTGTTCCGAACATTAAGTAACCATACAGCCATTCCAGCCCAGGCCTGTCCTCTATTTGTTGTCGGTGGGCAGTAGCTGTGGGCTTGTTCTGTGGACATTACCCTTCAAGGTCGTCCTTTTTTTTACAGCAATCACACAACGCCAGCACCATTTGCCGTCTTGCACGCTCGTTTGCTAAGCAGTTAGCTTCTTAAATAGCGAGGTGTGAATCTGAGCGGATTGTCTTTATGAGCTGTCACCTCACCTTCATTTCAGACACTGCGCCACAACGGACATAGTTAAAATCCCCATTAAATTTTCCATTACCTCTGTGCATGCCTATATACATGCATTAATTGGCCGCCATAGAGAAGGGTTTCCAGGGACACTCTGTTGCTCATCCTCTTATTGTGAAGCACACTTTAGTCCCTGTGGTCTAGTATATGATATATTTTCAAATAGAAAGCTAAATGCGTTTTGATATCTTTAAAACTAAAAGTGGTTGTAACCCTATATATATATATATTCAGTGAAGTGTGTAGTCTCAGGTGATACACAGAGATGAAAGAAATCCTCTAATAAGTCCGCTCAGGAGCAGGGCCCTTCTAACCCTCTTGTATTCAATTGTATTGTTGCACTTCCTTAATATTGTAAAGTGCTGCTCAAACTGTTGGTTCTATATAAATCCTGTATATAAATTACAATAAAAAGTTGTTGCTGTTTATCTGCACCCCTTTTTTTTCTGCATCTGTTTAAAGGAGTTGTAAATAAAAACAAAATTATGCTGAAATGACTGTTTACAGGGTATAGAGACATAGGGGCAGATCCACAAAGCGAATATGCCGCCGTATCTACCGATACGCCGGCGTACTTTCAAATTTCCCGAGTCGTATCTTTGTTTTGAATCCTCAAAACAAGATACGACGGCATCTGGGTTAGATCCGACAGGCGTACGTCTTCGTACGCCTTCGGATCTAAGATGCAATTCTTCGGCGTCCGCTGGGTGGCGTTCCCGTTGTAATCTGCGTTGAGTATGCGAATTAGCTATTTCCGACGATCCACGAACGTACGAGCGGCCGTCGCATTCTTTTACGTCGTCTCTAGTCTGCTTTTTCTGGCGTATAGTTAAAGCTGCTGTTTCGTGGCGTATAGTTAGACCTGTTATGTTAAGTATGGCCGTCGTTCCTGCGTTTAATTTGAATTTTTTTTTTTCGTTTGCGTAAGTCGTCCGTGAATCGCGGGATGGACGTAATTTACGTCCAAGTCAAAACAATGACGTCCTTGCGACGTCATTTCGCACAATGCACAGCGGGAAATTTAGGGACGGCGCATGCGCAGTTCGTTGGGCGCGGGGACGCGCTTCATTTAAATGAAACACGCCCCCTACCCGCCCAATTTGAAATCTGTGCCCTTACACCGCGAGAGATACACTACGCCGCCGTAACTTACGGCGCAAATTCTTTCTGGATTCGAACCAAAGAGAAATAAGTTACGGCGGCATAGCGTATCTCAAATATGCTGCGCCGGGGCAGATCTTTGTGGATCTGCCCCATAATAGTTAACTGATTCCTTTTAAAAACGATTAAAAATAGATAAAAATCAATCATATAATGTACCTGCAGTTTCTTGTTTCGTTTTTGCATGTTGTTTCCTGCCTGTCTGCTGTACAGAGCCACAGAGCCAATACAGGGCAGTGATGGTTTGGAAAACAAAACTGATTGGTGCTGTGGGGTTTTAGACACACAGTAATCACATCTCCTTGAAGTTAGTGACCACAGAGAGAAAGCTCCCAGCACTGTGGTTATCAGGAAACAGACAACCAGGAAGTGTGGAGATCAGAGAAGAATTACAGCAACCTGAGAGAGGACGTGAAAACAGCACTGCATTAAGGTAAAGGAAGCTATTAAGATAGAAAAAAAAATCTTTACAAACCCTTTAAAGAAGAACTGCAACTGCTGTAAACAGCTCAGATTTGATTGTATATTTGGTTCTGTTCTAAACTTGACTGAGTTGTGCATTTCCCGCTGTTGCCAGTATGTGTCACTTGTACCACAGGACAGTTTGAGAATTACAACCAGGTGGAGCTGTAATGAATACTCTTTTTCGAGAAACAGACCAGTAGGAGGTTCCTGCCGCTGTGCATTCTGGGAAGGGGTATTTATTGGGCAGTTCCATGTGCTCTTGGTCATTTCATTACCTCCGGGTCTTCCTGGCCCGATGATGTGTTGCTGCAAGATCTGCATGTAGGCCCAGAAGCCTCTCTGGGACCTACTGATCCTGAGGTGGTCCTTAGGCTGTTTTGCCTGTGTGGAAGAAGCCAAGCCAAGCTGAGGAGATTCAGGGGAGGACCCTTGCTGGAGAGAGCCAGGACGAAGGCTGGTCTCTCAGAAGGGCCTGGTGACTCATTTGGAGGACACATCTATATCTAAACTACTCTTACAGTGTTGCCGGATGGCTTAAAGGTTCTGACACTGTAACGCTGAATCCTATTCTACAAATCTAAATCAAGGTACCTAGCTCCTGGCTGCTAAGTCTGAGAGAGACGTATCCATACATTCTACTGGCTGCTAGGTCTGTGTGAGAGACCTATCCAGGTATCCAAGATCCTCTAAAAGAAAGCTGTTTTACCTTTGGATTCAAGGAGTCTATAAGTGATCTGCAATTGGTATCTGAAACCTTCCCTAACCCTCTCTCCTACTACTTTTTTAAAGTTCTCATTAAAGCATTGAAAAATACTTAAAGTGACCGGCGCCCAAATTATGTTCTAACTTCCCATTATAGCCATGGACTCAGCCCTGGGGGAAGCTTGCTCCCTGTCTCTGGAGGTACCTCTTTGCTCCCAGTATTCCCTGGGGGCGCTACATTTCATTTTTTCTTTATTTATTTTGGCCCCCCTTTCTTTCTTTCTCTCTTTTTCTTTCTTTCTTTCTTTCTTTCTCTCTTTCTTTCTTTCTTTCTCTTCTTTCTTTCTTTCTCTTTCTTTCTCTCTTTCTTTCTTCTATCTATCTCATCTCTCTTTCTTCCTTTCTTTCTTTCTTTCTTTCTTTCTTTCTTTCTTTCTCTTTCTTTCTTTCTATCTTTCTCTCTCCCTTTCTTTCTTTCTTTCTTTCTTTCTTTCTTTCTTTCTTTCTTTCTTTCTTTCTTTCTTCTTTTCTTTTCTTCTTTCTCTCTCTCCCCCTTTCTTTCTTTCTTTCTTTCTTTCTTTCTTTTCTTTTCTTTCTCTTTTCTTACCTTTCCTTTCTTTCTCTCCCCCTTTCTTTCTTTCTTTCTTTCTTTCTTTCTTTCTTTCTCTCTCCCTTTCTTTCTTTCTTTCTTTCTTTCTTTCTTTCTTTCTTTCTTTCTTTTTCTTTCTCCCTTTCTTTCTTTTTTTTTTTCTTTCTTTTTTTCTTTTTTTCTTTCTTTCTTTCTTTCTTTCTTTCTTCCTTTCTTTCTTTCTCTTTCTTTCTCCCTCCTCTCTCTCCCTCTTTTTCTCTCCCTTTCTCTCTTTCTTCCCCCTCTCTCTTACTCTCTCTCTCTTTATCCCCCCTCTCTCTATCTCGCCTCTCCTCCTCTTTCACGCTCTCTCCCCCTCTCTCTCTTTCTTCCTCTCTTTCTCTCCTCCTCTCCCTTTCTCTCCCCATTCGCTCACCCCCTCTCTTTATTTCTTCCTTTATTTCTCTTTGCCTCTCTTTCCCCCCTCTCGTTTTCTTTCTTTATGTCTTTCTCTCTCTTCCTCTCTCTCCCCCTCTCTCTCCTTTTCTTCCTTTCTTTCTCTCTCCCCTCTCTCTCTCCCCCTCTCTCTCTTTCTTCCTTTCTTTCTCTCTCTCTCTCTCTCTCTCTTTCTCTCTCTTTCTCTCCTCCTCTCCCCCTTCTCTCTCTCTCCCATCTATCTCTTTCTCTCTCTCTCTCTCCCCCTCTCTCTCTCTCTTTCTCTCTCTCTCTCTCCCCCTCTCTCTCTCTCTTTCACTCGCTTTATCTCCCTCTTTCTCCCTTCTCGTTCCCTCTCTCTCTCTTTCACTCGCTTTCCCTAACTCTCTCTCCCCCTCTCTCCCTTCTTGCCCCCTCTCCTCACTCTCTCCCCCTGTTTCCCCTATCCCCCCTCTCTTTTCCCTATCCCCCCCCTCTCTCTCTTTCACTCACTTTCTCTCTCTGTCTCTCTCTCTCCCTTCACCACCTCTTTCTTTCTCTCTCTTTCTCTCTCTTTTTCTTTCCCTCTCATTCTTTTTTCTCTTTATCACTCTATGAATCCTTTAAGTGCATACCTCACACATGAGAAAAATGCATTACATGGGTCTAAATCAAACAAACCATAGTGTGTATGTGTGGGAGGGGGGGGAGTCGGGTATTTACATATACATGCACTTACAGTAGTCGAGGTAAAAATCAATGTCCTGATTAAAAATCCGTCCTTAGCGCACAGTGACCTTGTCTAAGAACTATCTAGGACATAACATGTATTGCAATTTATCATCAGATGCACGGATATATTTGTGCCCCCCCCCCCCCCCCCCCCCCCCCCCTATCCACCACCAGAGTGTCACACATAAATATCTCTCTTCAGTCTGTTAGTCATGTTCTCTGTCTGCAGTGCAATCTATTTGTCATTTTGACTATATAACCATTTACTAAGTCAGATCAGTATTTTTGGAGTTAAAGGAAAAAAAATAAACAAATGAAGGGACAGTGTAAAAATTAAATAAATAAATGTAAAATAAATAAGATTTTTTTTTTAAAGTGCCCTTGTACGTAAGTCATGCACACATGTGTAAATGGTATTTGCACCACACATGTGAGGTATTGCCGCGAACATTAGAGCAATAATTCCAGCCCTAGACTTCCTCTGTAACTTTAAACAGGTAACTTGTAAAGGCGTTTAAAGTGTCCATGGAGATTTTTAACCACTTAAAGCGGGAGTTCACCCATTTAAAAAAAAAAAAAAAATCTCCCCTTAGCTTCCTGCTCGTTCGGTCTAGGGGAATCGGCTATTTATATTAAAATAGGTGCAGTACTTACCCGTTTTCGAGCTGCATCTTCTTCCGTCGCTTCCGGGTATGGGTCTTCGGGAGCCGGCGTTCCTTCTTGAGTGACAGCCTTCCGAGAGGCTTCCGACGGTCGCATCCATCGCGTCACTCGTAGCCGAAAGAAGCCGAACGTCGGTGCGGCTCTATACTGCGCCTGCGCACCGACGTTCGGCTTCTTTCGGAAAATCGTGACGCGATGGATGCGACCGTCGGAAGCCTCTCGGAAACCTGTCAATCAAGAAGGACCGCCCATTCCCGAAGCCCATACCCGGAAGCGACGGAGAGGATGCGTCTCGTAAACGGGTAAGTACTGCACATATTTTTAAATAAATTGCCGATTCCCCTAGTAATAACGAGCAGGAAGCGAAGGGGGAAAAGTGCCCTCTAAGGGTGAACCCCCGCTTTAAGACCCGGACCAAAATGCAGGTAAAGGACCCGGCCAGTTTTTGCGATTCGGCACTGCGTCGCTTTAACTGACAATTGCGCGGCCGTGCTTTCTTTTGGTGGTATTTGATCATCTCTGCGGTTTTTATTTTTTGCGCTATAAACAAAAATAGAGCGACAATTTTGAAAAAAATTCAATATTTTTTCCTTTTTGCTATAATAAATATCCCCCAAAAATATATATAAAAAAACTTTTTTTCCTCAGGCCGATATGTATTCTTCTACCTATTTTTGGTAAAAAAAATATCGCAATAAGCGTTCATCGATTGGTTTGCGCAAAATTTAAAGTGTTTACAAAATAGGGGATAGTTTTATTGCATTTTTATTAAAAACTTTTTTTTACTACTAATGGCGGCGATCAGCGATTTTTTTCGTGACCGCGACATTATGGCGGACACATCGGACGAAGTCCATACTTAACATTGGCTACGCCTCATATAGCAAGGGTAACTTTATGCCGGAAAAAGCCTTACCTAAACGACGTAAAAAAATGCGCCGGGCGGACGTACGTTTCTGAATCGGCGTATATACCTAATTTGCATATTCGAAGCGGAAGTCTAGGGAAGCGCCCCTAGCGGTCAGCGTAAATATTGCACCCTAAGATACAACGGCGTAGGAGACTTACGCTACTCATATATAGGCAACGTTGAGGCGTATCTGATTCTATGAATGCGACGGCCCGCATTCGGAGTTACGACGGCGTATCTGGAGATACGCCGACGTAACTCCTTTCTTAATCCGGGACAGTATCTTTAAAGATCAAGAGGTGGTGAGAACAGCAATTTTCTAAATGTGCTTCTTTAAGCTGAGACCAGCAATTGAGCGGGCAAGGTGCTCCCGTTTTCTAGTCACCTTCTTATCTTTCAGGGCATAACATAGACCCCTTTGCCATTTCCTGGGGCTGAATTCTGAAGCTGAAGAGGCCTTCACAGTGGAGGCAAAAAGGCTGCTTACAGGGGACTTTCTGTCTAGGCAAACTCTGAAAGGCAAAGACTGGGTTCCGGCCTCAGATCCTCTCCTGGGAGACTAAGGGCCAGATTCACAAAAGGGATACGACGGCGTTTCTCCTGATACGCCGTCGTATCCCTGTTTCTATCTATGCGACTGATTCATAGAATCAGTTACTCATAGACAGCCATAAGATCCGACAGGTGTAATTGTTTTACACTGTCGGATCTTAAGATGCAATACCGCGGCCGCCGCTGGGGGGAGTTTGCGTCGTAAACCAGCGTCGGGTATGCAAATTAGGAGTTGCGGCGATTCCCGACGTTTTTTCACGTTCGCTACATCGCCGCTAGTCTAGTTTCCCGTCGCAAAGTTAGTCGTTTTTTTTGGTGCCTTAACTTTACACAGCAATCGTATTGCTGTATAAAGTATGGCCGTCGTTCCCGCGTCGAAATTTAAAAAATAACGTTGTTTGCGTAAGCGGTCCGGGAATACGGAATTACGCTACACGCGTCGCCGTCCGAAAAAAATGACGTCACTTCGCGCAAAGCACGGCGGGAGTTCGGAAACGGAGTATGAACGGTAGGTCCGGCGCGGGAGCGCGCCTAATTTAAATGGCACACGCCCATTTGAATTGGCCCGCCTTGCGCCGGAGGCCGCCGGCGTAGGTTTTCATCGCAAGTGCTTGGTGAATCTGGCACTTGCGATGAAAAATTGCGGCGGTGTAACGTATCTACGATACGTTACGCCGCCGCTCTTCTATGTGAATCTGGCCCTAAGACCCTTCTAGAAGGGTTCTTCAGATAATTATCTACTTCCCCAGCTTACATCACTGGCCTTAAAATTCAAATGATTTGCTGGGGTGAAATAAAATTCAATAACTCAATATCTCCTTATGTTCTATCGGCTGGAGAACACTACTCAACAGGAAGAAGCAAACAATGCACTAGGCTTGAGGGAAGACCCAACAAATGCAGAAAGCAGCAACAAACAGAGATTGCGCTGGCTCCCTAAATTTAAACTAGTGGCACTCAACTTTGTCAGAACCACCATACACCCATAAACGCATATTCAGCATTTAATGAGATCTTTAAAGCTAGCTCTATTTGCTGGCTAGTTAACTGCCTCACCATCTTATACCTGTTACAGACTGAGTAGCTACCTGCAGGGCCGTTTGAAGGAATTTGGGGGCCCCAAGCAAAATTGACATGGAGGCCCCCAAACCCCAGCCACCCCCCCGCACGCACGCACGCACACAAAGCCTACAGGAACCACAGCATATCGATACAGTTTAAGTTCACCCACACATTATATAAATAACAAATGTTTACAGTGCAAATACTGCTGTTGCATATAATGTGCATACAATTTGAAAACTTTCAACAATTGAACATTTGCAAAAAACACCACTGTACCATAAAAACAATATACATAAAAAAGTGCACAATAACTAAATCCAACATGCTTATTACTCCCCCCTCCCCCCCCGCAGCAGGTGTCCCCATCAGAGTCCCCCCCCCACATCAGGTGATGTCCCCATCAGAGTCCCCCCACATCAGGTGGTGTCCCCATCAGAGTCCCCTCCACAGCAGGTGTCCCCATCAGAGTCCCCCCCACAGCAGGTGTCCCCATCAGATTCCCCCCCACAGCAGGTGTCCCCATCAGATTCCCCCCACAGCAGATGCCCCCATCAGATTCCCCCCACAGCCGGTGCCCCCATCAGAGTCCCCCCCACAGCAGGTGTCCCCATCAGAGTCCTCCCCACAGCAGGTGTCCCCATCAGAGTCCTCCCCACAGCAGGTGTCCCCATCAGAGTCCTCCCCACAGCAGGTGTCCCCATCAGAGTCCTCCCCACAGCAGGTGGCCCCAGCAGAGTTGGGGATGAGTGGCTGTGCTGGTGGGGGTGTAATGCGTGTCAGTGGTGGGGGGATGAGTGTCAGTGGTGGGGGATGAGTATTAGTGGTGGGGGGTAAGAATGAGTGTCAGTGGTGGGGGGTAGGAATGAGTGTCAGTGGTGGGGGGGTAGGAATGAGTGTCAGTGGTGGGGGGGGTAGGAATGAGTGTCAGTGGTGGGGGGATAGGAATGAGTGGCTGTGCTGGTGGGGGGTGGGATGAGTGTCAGTGCTGGGGGGGTAGGGATGAGTGGCTGTGGTGGGGGGGACTGACTGGATGGAATTAGCGGTGGTGGTGGTGGGGACTGACTGGGCACATTGGCAGCACTGGGTGCCGGAATCAGAGACACTTACTTTCTGTCAGTGTCCTCTTGGTTTCCCCTGCATGGCTCCATGTCTCTCTCGGCTTCCTCTGCTCCATGTGTCTCTGCAGCTCCTCCCCCCCGACCTTCTCTCACTTGGTGTCAGCAGTGTCTGCCCCGCCTCCCTATATTCTCTCTGTTCCTGGATAGGCGAGGGCGGGGCAATACACAGTCTCAGGCTGCCTCTGCCTTCTCTCTCCCCTCAGCAAACGAAAGCCCCCATCCCCACGGCGGAACGAACAGGCTCCTGCTTGGGGGCCCCAAGCAGTTGTTTGTTTTGCCGGTCTTGTTCCGACGGGCCTGGCTTCCTGTCATGTATCAGGTGTGACCAGAACTGTGTGGCTAGCAACAGAGGAACACCAAACACATATAAGTGAAAATATAATGATTTATTTAGGTAAGTGAATAATATATATACAACCAACTCCAATATGACACAGTGCAACAAACCAACCGACAGACAGAGACCCACAAATAACATCAGACAGATATGTACAATAAATGGGAAATGCCAGAATCATAAACAATAGCCAGGCCAGGGTCATACACAGCAGGACGGCAGATGGACAAAGGGATATTCCAGAAGCATAAACGTTAGCCAGGCCAAGGTCATACACAGGGAGATCAGCAGATGGGGTAAGGAACACAGGACAGGGAGAGGATGGATGGTCAGGACAGGGAGACAGGATCAGGAACTCAGGTAGCAGATTTCAGGAAAAGGTTTAGATAATCAGGCAGCAGGTACAGATCAGGGCACGAGGACGATACCAGGGCAAGGTATGTTTGCACTTGCCGGGTATTTATAGGAATACCTGTAATTTGGGGTGACCAGACACCCCTAGTTTCAGGGGACAGTCCCCTGATTGAGGACCCTGCCCCCTGGACCAAGTCTGTCCCTGGTTTTGTCCCCAGATTGGATTTAATAAGGGGCAGGGGCAATTTCAAAGAAAGTTAGTGCAGAATTAAAATAAAAAAATTAGAATTACACCCCCCCGCTCCGCCGTGCCTACTAGCATAGGGGGTTGTATTTTTCCCATTATCTGTGCCCCTTTCTGATGATCATGTGCTGGTCGGAGCGGAGGGAAAATGTCTTCAGTTTCGGGCGCATGCCCATTCAGCTTCGCTTGCATGTTATTCTGCTTTGGCTCAAATCCTGGCCAGCCACCTGCCTATCTCCTTGCCATCCCTGGCGGAGTGATCTTCCTCCGCTCCCAATCCAGTAGTAGCCGGGGCCCCAAGAGTAAGACTTGAGAGGCTGTGAGGCGAGCGGCAATGGGCAGAAAGTGCTGATTGTTGCCATTACTAGTAAAGAAAAAATATGTCCCCGGATTTCATTTTAAAAATCTGGTCACCTTACTGTAATTGGCTTCAAAGTCACACCTGACCGCAAAAGGTGCTGTCTGCTCCACACTGCCAGGATCCATCCGCTGGTGGACGCCAGTACTGCGGCCCAAGAATGACATAACACCAGCAGGGAGAAGTTCCCCTGAGGCCCCGTACACACGACCGAACATGTCTGCTGAAACTGGTCCGCGGACCAGTTTCAGCAGACATGTTTGGCCGTGTGTAGGCCCGAGCGGACCATTTTCGGGCAGATCGGACAGGTTTCCAGCGGACAACTGTTTCCTGGACTTGCTTTAAAACAGTCCGCTGGAAACCTGTCCGCCCGGACATGTACGGTCGTCTGTACAGACCTACCGTACATGTCCGGCCGCCCGCCATCCCTCGCATGCGTCGAATGACTTTGACGCATGCGTGGAAGCATTTAAAAGGCAGGCCCCCCCACGTCGCCGCGTCATTGTCGCGGCGACACCGCGTCATCGACGCGGCGACACCGCGGACACGCCCCGCGTATTGTTTACGCGCGGACTTCTGTTCGATGGTGTGTACAGCCATCGAACAGAAGTCCCCGGGCAGACATGTCCGATGAAAACGGTCCGCGGACCGGTATCATCGGACATGTCTGCTCGTGAGTACAAGGCCTGACAGTTCAAAACTGCTAGGAGACACCTGCTGGTGGACCTCAGTACTGCATGCCAAATGATAGATATTACCAGCGGATGGAACCTTTCCTGACACTACCATTTTGTCTTTTAAGATACACTAACTCTCTTAATATTTCCAAGACTGTAGAGCAGTGGTTCTCAACCTGGGGGTTCGGGACCCCCTTGGGGGTCAAATGACAATTTGCCAGGGGTTTACCAAATCCTGGGCTGTTCCTGAAGCCCGCAGCACTCACAGCCTTTTCGCAGATGCCCAGCAGGGCAGTTCCTGGAGCCTGTGGCCGCCCATTCAGTTCACAACATGGCTGTGGGGCAGGCAGAGACTAGAGGTCAGCTGACTGGTGAGGAATGTGAAGTGGGAGGGGCTGGAGAAGACCCTATCTTCTGATTTCAGCATAGGGGTCACTGCTGTGAGACACTACAGAGCTGGAGACACAGTGGGTAACACTACCTGTGATTAGAGTTGTCATTTAAAGTCCCTACTGCAGTTCTCAGGTCAGCAGGTGATCTTGATCAAGAGCACCCAAGTTGGCTGATCAGAACTCCCCGCCAGCACTGCCACTCATCCCAACTCCACCCAAGGAGTAAGAGAAGGTAAAAATAGAGAATACATAGAAGGGAGAGGGAGAGAAGGAATAAGAGAAAGAACATGAAAACACAGCTAGAGGGGATGGGGGGGGGGGTTCTTTTTTTAAATAAATTAAGATAGAGAGAGAAAAGGGAAAGACAGGAGAACATAAAGAGAATGTAACATCCTAAAATTTACCAGAAGGGGTTTTAATATGGTACGAGTGGAAGGGACTCAGGGAGTCCTAAATGTCCAAGGGTTAGGGACGCTGACAACCCACGCTACGAAAATTCTACCGTTGGGGGTCCCAACAGCTTGAGAAATTTTATCAAGGGGTCACGGCACTAGAGAGGTTGAGAACCACTGCTGTAGAGGATCATGACGATAAAGACAAAAAGTCGTGATCATCTCTCCTTGTCTTGCCGCTGATAAAACAATTGAAGAAATGTGTAAACTTTGTAGCTCCTCGAACAGCTTATGCATACAATAAACCTCGCTAGAAGCTGAAACACTATATTACCCACTAATTTGTGCCTAAGATTGTCTTCCACAGAATTCCATCTTGTTCCATTTAGATGCCGTACACGGCATAACAATTCTGCAGCTCGCTGTCACGTCTGAAGTGTACAGCCCATTATGGTATGTAGCTCAATCATTCTCCTGATTACAATTTTCACAACACGTATTTATCAATTGCTGCGTCCCCAGCACCGGCCTCGGAGATTGTTGTACAGTGCTGTCTCTTTCTATCAGTTTTATTATTTAAAGTTAGCATGTAAGAAAAAAAAAAAGCAAACAAAACAAGACCCCGGGGGCTCTGACTTATATCAGACTTTCATGTCGGTTTAGGAGTGAAAGTTAATTGGTAATAAAGGTCAGGTAACGCGATCAAATTAATTTCATGTACCGCAGTAGATGTTTTAAGGACAGTCCAAGACTTAACCATGCTGTTCCCAAACAATGCAAAATTTCTAAAATTACCATGATGAAATGGCAATAGGGGCCAGGAAAAAAAGAAAAAACAAACCAGAAGAAAAGGGTCTGTCATGTGCATCTGTGCAAACTTATGCCGCGTACACACAATCGGAATTTCCGACAACAAATGTTCGATGAGAGCTTGTTGTCGGAAATTCCGACCGTGTGTAGGCTCCATCGGACATTTGCTGTTGGAATTTCCGACAACAAATGATTGAGAGCTGATTCTCAATTTTTCCGACAACAAAAGTTCTGCTCGAAAATTTCCGATCGTGTGGAGCCAATTCCGACGCACAAAAATCCTATGCATGCTCGGAATCATTGAGCTTAATTTTTTTTCAGCTCGTTGTAGTGTTGTACATTTGTGTGACCGTGTGTATGCAAGACAAGTTTGAGCCAACATGTGTCAAAAAAAAATCCACGGTTTTGTTGTCGGAATGTCCGATCGTGTTTTTACGCGGCATTACAGTATTTGTCCTGGCAACATCTGCAACCAGGACAGAAATCAATGGAAAATCCAAAGCTTTACAGTTGTTTTTATGATTGCACCTCAATATCTCACCAGTAGAGTCATATAGGTAGATTCAGGTACATTGGTGTATACTTGCGGCGGCCTAGCTTAGCGTGTTTAGGCTATGCTGCCGTAAGTTAGCTAGGCAAGTACTTGATTCTCAAAGTACTTGCCTGTTAAGTTACGGCGGCGTAGCCTAAAGCGGGCGGGCGTAAGGGCGCCTAATTCAAATGTGTCTAAGGGGGCGTGTTTTATGTTAATGGAGCTTGACCTTACATTTTTGACATTTTTTCTAAACTGCGCATGCGCCAGGCGCCTACATTTTCCAGTGTGCATTGCGGCCAAGTACGCCGCACGGGCCTATTGATTTTGACGTGGACGTATACTACGTAAATCCCTATTCACGGACGACTTACGCAAACAACGTAAACATTTTGAATTTCAAAGCGGGAACGGCGGCCATACTTTAACATTACTACTATATCTACAAGATGGAATAACTTTAGGCCTGATATTGCCTTACGGAAACGGCGTAAATGTACTGCGGCGGCCGGGCGTACGTTCGTGAATCGGCGTATCTACTAATTTACATATTCTACGCCGACCGCAATGGAAGCGCCACCTAGCGGCCAGCCTCAATACTGCAGCCCAAGATAGGATGGCGCAAGCCGTCCTATCTTAGATATGTTTAAGCGTATCTCTGTTTGAGAATACACTTAAACATAAGTCGGCGTAGATTCTGAGTTAGGTGTACTTCATTTGCACAGGTAGCTATACACCTGTTGCTCCTGGGTGCTGAAATACAGCCTTGTTTTATGTAATTTGCCCTAATGCACCCATGCGCATGAGCCTTTACAAAACCGAATAAAAAAAATAAAAAAAAATAAAAAAGATGGTAGCCCATCAGACAAACCGATCGTGTGTGGGCCCCATCAGTTTTTTTTCCCATCGGTGAAAAAACTTAGAACCTGTTTTAAAATTATCTGATGGTTAAAAAAACGATAGAAAAAAACGATCGTCTGTGGGGAAATCCATCCGTTAAAAATCAACGCATGCTGAGAATCAAGTCGACGCATGCTCAGAAGCATTGAAATTCATTTTTCTCAGCACGTCGTTGTGTTTTACGTCACCGCGTTCTGACACGATCAGTTTTTTAACTGGTGGCAAGACTGATGAAAGTCAGCTTCATCGGATATCTGATGAAAAAATCCATCAGACCGTTTTCATCGGATGAACCGATCGTGTGTACAGGGCATAAGTCTCTGAGAAACGTGGAAATACAACCGATTCTGTACCCCCTACCCAGTGTGCTTCATTTGCTGTATTTTCTCCCATGCAAGAACACAAGAGAATAAAATAACACAATCTGCAATTGTGATGTAGTGTAACCTCCTTGTAAATCCAGGCTCATGCGATCTTTATGATATATGTAGCTACAGCTCTGCAAGGACCCAAATAATGCAGATGCTCCCATTGACAAAGCGACGGTGTGCTACATGAAACAGGAAGGTGAATTATTATGTATTTTACAGAAAAGAGAAATAACAAGAGAATAAGACATTCCTATGGGAACACTTATGTTTGAATTTCATATCATCCACCCACAGATATGTGTCACATGTTCCTGCTGTATCCCGTGTTCAGTGCGCTGCTTTATAATTAGTTCTAATGACACAATGTACTTTTTTTTCCCTTAAAGAACGACACCCCTTTTATATTTAATTTGGCATTAATTTCCACTTTGAGTTTCATTTAATAAAAAAAAATTAAAACTTTAGTCACAAAAAAAAAAGGTTAAAAGGTAAAAAGTTTAACATATGATATGTTGCAGAGTCTGTGCTTTTGGGATCCACTTTCCATGCCTCGTGAACTCCAGAAGAGACCTGGTTCATCACACTCAATACATTATATCCACAGGTTGCAGCAGGGCTGGGACAAGGGGTGGGCAGAAGAGGTGGCTGTCCTGGGGGAAATGGTATTATGTGAAGTGGGGAGTGCTGCATGAAGAGTTCCTGCCTACAAGCTGGCAGGACTAATGACAGCAGCTTCAGAGTAACAAACATTTGTGATGAGGTTAAGGGCTCTTTCACACGGAGCGGATCCGTATTGATCCGCCCTGTGTGTGTCCGTCTGCTCAGCGGGGATCATCCGTAAATCCCCGCTGAGCTGTCGACGGGCAGGGCGGTCCCCGCACACTGTGCAGAGACTGCCCTGTCTTTCCTCCGCTCTCCCCTATGGGGAATCGGATGAATGGACCGTGTGTCCGTATTCATCCGATCCGTTCCACCAGACGGAAGAAAAATAGTTTTTTCTTCCGTCTGAAAAAGCGGATCTTTGCGGAGGCGGATCTTTACGGACGTTAGCGGATGCATCATCCGCTAACGTCCACAATCCCATAGGGAAGCATTACAAGTCCGTAAACGGACTTGTAAAAAATGGACCGTTCGTCTACCCGTGTGAAAGGGCCCTAAGAATATTTGTGCTAGGAGGGGGAAGGAGAAGGGGGTTAGTGCTGGGAAGGGGGTTGGAGGGGAGGATGGGAGGGGGGGTTGTACTGGGAAGAGAAAATGTTGGGAGGCAGTGGCAAATGATTTATTTTAGGAGGCTACATGGGGGGGATTTGTGCTAGGAAGGTGGATTTGTACTAGGAGAGAGGGATTTGTGCTATGAATGGGGATTTGTTCTAGTATGGATGTTTGGGAGTATTTGTGCTAGTTAGGGAGATGTGGGGGTTGGAAGGATTTATGCTCAGAAGGGAAAATTGAGTTGTAGAGGATGGTACTATGAAGGGGATGGTGGGGGCAACAATTTGTGCTGGGTCGGGGATTTCAGTGGGGAGGGTTATACAGGATGAGGGGGAGTTTTTGCTTGGGGAGAATTATGGCTTGCAAAGGGAATTCATGCTTGGGGATAAGCGTGCAGATTAGTGCTCATTTTTTTGGGGGGCAAGGGAGGAGGTTTTACTGACACATAATGCTCATACATTTTGGGGGGCACCATTTGGCATCTTTGTCCTGGGCGCTAGATAACATTGTCCTGGCACTGGGTTGCATCTATTTTGTCCCTTAAAATGGGCAACCATTCTAAGAGTAGACAATTTCATAAGGTGACATTTTTCTTTAGGAAACCACCCACATGGTGAATTGATTCTATGCAATGAGGTGAACAGTATTCACTAAAGCAGTTATGAAAGTATTCCTAAAGACTTGGCTTATTGTAGACTGACCAAAGTCTCTGGCTTAAAGGTCAACAAGAAAAAAAAGAACACTGGAAACCTATCACCAATTTGGCAAGATAACTTACCCTCTATGATCAAAGGTACAAGGGCACAATGCCAGGGCCTCAATTGACTCTTGGTTTTTCTGCCACATATATGGGCTGTCCCAAATAGCCTGCCATAGCATCATTAAAGGTGTGGCTCCTCTTGCTCCAGGCATCAGATACTGCAAAACCCTGCCAACCACTGTTTTCCATGAACATTGCCCCTAATAAAACTTCACAACCTCAATCTCTACCAGCAGTTTGTGGTTTTCCATAAGTTCCAGGCCTTGAAAGTCCACCCACCTCAGCCAGCAGGGCAAATCTAGACTCTAGAATTAGGTTACTAAACATCAAGAGAATGCTATAAATGCTATAAAAAATAAAATACATGTGAAACAAACAACTCCCAGTTGGTAGCAGGCTTAAAGACAGCACCAAATGTCTTAACTTAATTAAACTTATTAAAGTGCTGATGTGTAATCAGTTTTAATGAAGATAACCCTACCCAGCCTATTCTACTGAACATCTGAGACACAAATGGGATACCAGACACAAGTCCTTGATACAGATACATAAGTCATTGTTACAGATATAACACTACTTATACAATACACTTCATCTGAAATGGATAAGTCGGAATATTGTTTTTTTCAATAACCAAGTGGTGTGGGTAATCTCAGGGACTGAGGCGCTGGTCCAAAAAAAAAGTCAGGCCTTTAAAATGGTTAAAGCCCAACTCCTGGCTTACCTTTTGTAGATATATTCAGGTCACATGACATGCTGGGTCTTCTTCCTCATCCCTACTTTTTTGGCGTCTCTCTGCTTTATTTTATTTGAATGAAGGGCTCCATGATGCCCAATAATTCATAGTATATCCTCAGGCTTGCACACTGAATGATGCTGAGGACATCTTGTAGTTAACAGAAGTACTGCAGGGACTGCTTTGGACTGAAATTAAGTATTGCAGCCTGAGCATCATCGTTATTTTGTAGCTTGCCTGGGGGCCAATGTAATTAAAAAGGCCCAGAGTTGGGCTTATTGTTTTTTTTAATTCTATTTACTACCATTCCTTTGGTAATACCTCCAGCCTGTGATCCACACAGAATCTCAAAAGATAACTTTAGGTCAACACATTCTCCATTATACTACCACCAGGGATTCAGTTCTCCAAGCTTTGCCATGCGTCTGAGTGATATTGATTTGCTGCCTCAACCCGAGTGACCTCTCTGCCACACATAGCCAGGGAGAAAATAGAAAAGTGGATGTGAAGACAGTGCCTGGCCACAATCTGGAGGACCTCCCTTATGGAGATAGGTCTTTTTAATCTTTTTTTTTTTTTTTTTTTACAGCAACAACAAATTAAAGCTGCAAATCTAAATTTTTTTTTTTTTTTTTTTTTAATAGAACGATTTATAAACATTCCAAAACTAAATTGAACACATAAAATATTTATTGTCTTCCCGTTAGCTATGAAAAGATAAAGTAGATACATTGGGGTAGATTCACAGAGAAGATACGACGGCGTATCTCCTGATACGCCGTCGTATCTTTGAGTCCAGCCGGTCGTATCTATGCGCCTGATTCATAGAATCAGATACGCCTAGATTTGACTAAGATCCGACTGACATAAGTCTCTTACGCCGTCGGATCTTAACTGCATTTTTACGCTGGCCTCTAGGGGCACGTCCGCTGATTTACGCCTAGAATATGTAAATCAGCTAGATACGTAAATTCATGAACGTACGCCCGGCCGACGCAGTACATTTACGACGTTTCCGTAAGGCTTTTCCCGGCGTATAGTTACCCCTGCTATATTAGGCGTATCCTATGTTAAGTATGGCCGTCGTTCCCGCGTCGAATTTTAAAAAGTTACGTCGTTGGCGTAAGTCGTCCGTGAATGGGGCTGGACGTCATTTACGTTCACGTCGAATCCAATGACGTCCTTTCGGAGCAATGCACACTGGGAAATTCCACGGACGGCGCATACGCCATTCGGGAAAAACATCAATCACATCAGGTCAAGTCTAATTTAAATAACACACACCCACCTCTTCAGAATTTGAATTAGACGGGCTTACGCCGGACTATTTACGCTACGCCGCCGCAACTTTCTTTTAAGAATACGGCACTTGCCTGTAAAAGTTTCGGCAGGGTAACGTAAATAGGATACGTTACGCCTGCACAAAGAAGCGCCATTCTACCTGAATCTACCCCCTTCTCTATTTCTTCAATATGTTTCCAAGTTTTTCATTAAAGTCCCATCTCCTAGCTTCATCGTTATGTCACTGATTATGACATTTTATTCTTGTTGTGCGCTTATGCCAGTGAATACCTTATTAGAACAACATGAAAAAACAATTCTGATTCCATCGGAAGTTGTCCCCCCTTCCCGTCCACAACCTCTTGGGACATCCTACAGGCCCCAAGAAGCTGCGGAAGCATTCACAAAGTGCAACATGACTTGGGACTGTTGGAAGCCAGCTGTGAAGCCGCAAGGAGTCACGCTTCCCAAACATTCATGCCAGAGCTGGGGACCCAAATGCCGCATACAGACGATCAGACATTCCGACAACAAAACTGTGGATACATTTCAGACCGATGTTGTCTCAAACTTGCCTTGCATACACACGGTCATACAAATGTTGTCGGAAATTCCGAACATCAAGAACATGGTGACGTACAATACGTACGACGCCACTAGAAAAGGGAAGTTCAATACCAATCTTGCTAGTAGAAGTTTGGGAAAAGACGATTCGCGCATTTCAGTCTCAAGCTTTTCAGTCTGTTACAGCGTGACAAATGTGCTATCTCCATTACGGACGCTAGTTTTACCAAACCGAGTGCTTCCGTCTCGTACATAATTCAGAGCATGCGTGGAATTTTGTGCATCGGAATTGTCCACACACGATCGGAATTTACGAAAATGGATTTTGTTGTCGGAAAATTTGAGAACAGCTCTCAAAGTTTTGTTGTCGGAAATTCCGATAACAAATGTCCAATGGGGCCTACACACGGTTGGAATTTCTGACTAAAAGCTCCCATCGAACATTTGTTCTCGGAAATTCTGACCGTGTGTACGCGGCAAAAGAGTGGTGCAAAACCAGCTTGGGTGAGGATGGTGCCTGATCCCTGGACAGGTAAGTGTCCCAAAATTAAAAGTCAGCAGCTGCAGCATTTATAGCTGCTTACTTTTAATTTTCTTTTTACAGACTGAAGAACCTTTTTAAGCAGTTTTTCTCAAGGCTAAAAATGAATATTATGCTAATTCTCTTAAAAGCCTCAATCCAGGTCTAAAAATTAAAGTGCAAGGAAAGAAAAGGAGTAACCAACTCGTAAAATACAGTGTAGGAAGAGGCAGGTGAAGTGGCGGGAGTTGACAGGTCCTCTGTACTTGACAACCCTTTATTCCAAGATGTTTACCTTGTCATTTAATGCATATAACAATGTTTTTTGGATGTATTGCTGTTTTTAAAAGAACTGGGATAACTTTGATTTGTAGCCTTATATAGTCAAAACTTTGTCGTTTTGAATAGAGTAGGAAGGATTCAAAACACCTGTCAAATTTGTATTGCTATGCAGGAAAGGTACACATTATTTGCCTCTAACTTTCTTGTCAAAAGAAACTTGTCATATCCTATATATACACAATAGCTGAAAGATACCCAGACTTCAAAGAAACACACTGAACATGAAACACAAGAAAAAAAAGAGAGCTTAGGGGTATCAATCACAATTAAATATGTAAAAACAGAAAATACTTTACTGGTTGGTTCATCAAATTCTTTGTAGATCTATAGAAAGAATACCACCCCGTTGACATTTTGCAACCTTTCCGGCCAAACCAGGTACCAGTTCCAAAGATAGGCCATTGATAGCAAAAAGAGGTGCATCCAATAGATTTTTAAAGCTTTACTTTGGCAATTTCAAAGTAGACAATCTCAGGGCATACAACTTCCCACCAAAATGGTGGCAGTCACAGGCACTTTCCTAGGTGAGACCATCTACATGTATGTCCTGTCCCTCAACTATATGCTTTCCAGGACATCATCCTCAGGGTATCCCTAGGTATTCCCCAAGCTGGAAAGGGGCACAGGTATTCCCCAAGCTGGGGAATACCAATCTCTGGAAGCATTACATTTCTGTAGAATAGGCCCCACCATGTCCCATTGGGGTCAGCTCAGGAGTCCAACTCCTGTTCTCTTGACTCCTTGCCTGAACTCCTCCCACTCTCTAATGTAACATGCTAATTATTAATGGGGAGGCCACCACCTAGTGGACAAACAGGAAATGGTACCAACACCCCCTTATTAACTGCAAATGCACAGCTCAGCGTACATTCTAAAGAAGACTGCAATTAGACAGATAGGTTTATTTTATTGCAGAAGAGACATTTCATCTACCGTATTTATCGGCGTATATGGCGCACTTTTTTCCCCTTAAAATAAGGGGAAAATCGTGGGTGCGCGATATACGCTGATAGCCACTTCCCGCGCTCAGTTTGAAATCTAAAATCTGAAAATATACCGAGTGCAGTACACTCGGGTACATTCGGCTAGCCTCGGCTTCGCTTGTGCTCACGCATAAACGTCACAGAGCGTGAGCGCGAGCGAATCCGAGCCTTGCCGAATGTACCCGAGTGTACTGCACTCGGTATATGTCGGCGGAGGCGTTCGAACTGAGCGCGGAAAGCGGGGACTCGACATGAGGCGCGCGCTGGAGAAGCCGGGAGGACACCATCGAGGCCGCAGACGGACGCCGGACCGGACGATGGACGCTGGGAAGACACCAAAACTGTAAGTAATAAAATCATATAACTTTTTTTTTTTACAGGAATTTCGGGGGCAACTTTAGGGGTGCGCGGTATACGCGGGAGCACGCTATACCGCGATAAATACGGTATTTTCGGCAATAAAGAGCCCATCTGCTAGCAGTTTGTTATTGGAGACTGTAGCTCTGCTTTAAAGAGGACCTTCATGACATTAAACCAGTTGTAAATAACCTTTAAAATATAACAATTAGCTATTAGCTATTACTGTTTGGGTTTAGATCAACTTTAAAGGGGTTGTAAAGGTACAATTTTGTTTCCCTAAATAGCTTCCTTTACCTTAGTGCAGTCCTCCTTCACTTACCTCATCCTTCCATTTTGCTTTTAAATGTCCTTATTTCTTCTGAGAAATCCTCACTTCCTGTTCTTCTGTCTGTAACTCCACACAGTAATGCAAGGCTTTCCCCCTGGTGTGGAGTGTCATGCTCGCCACCTCCCTTGGACTACGGGACAGTCAGGACGCCCACTAACACACAGCTCCTTTCTCTATCTGCAACGTAGAGAGCGTCCTGACTCTCCTGTAGTCCAAGGGAGGGCTTGAGCATGACACTCCACACCAGGGAGAAAGCCTTGCATTACTGTGTGGAGTTACAGACAGAAGAACAGGAAGTGAGGATTTCTCAGAAGAAATAAGGACATTTAAAAGCAAAATGGAAGGATGAGGTAAGTGAAGGAGGACTGCACTAAGGTAAAGGAAGCTATTTAGGAAACAAAATTGTACCTTTACAATCCCTTTAAATTAAGGTGACCAGTTTTTTTAAATTAAATCTGGGGACATATTATTTTTTTACTAGTAATGGCGGCAATCAGCGACTCTCTGCATGTTGCTGCCTGCCTCACAGCCTCTCAAGTCTCACTCTTCGGGCCCCGGCTACTACTGGGTGGGGAGGGGAGGAAGATCACTCAGCCAGGGAAGGCTGAAGCCTCGTACACACGACCGAGGAACTCGACGGGCAAAACACATCGTTTTCCTCGTGGAGTTCATTGTTAGGCTTTCGAGGAACTCGACAAGGCAAGTTTCTCCATTCCCGTCGAGGAAATAGAAAACTTGCTCTCTTTTTGGCCCGTCGAGTTTCTCGACAGTTTCCTCAACGAAAATGTACACAAGACCGGTTTCCTCTGCAACAAAAATATCTCCCAGCAAGTTTCTTGCTGTTTTTTTTTCGAGAAACTCGGTTGTGTGTACGAGGCCTAAGAGATAAGCAGGCAGGTGGCTGGCCGGGGGCCAAGGCAGAAGAAAATTGGAGTGGAGCTGGATGGGCACCCGAAATGGAAGAAATATTCCCTCCGCTCTGACCAGCACATGATCATCAGAAAGGGGCACAGGTAATAAAAAAATACACCCCCCTAAGCTAGTAGGAGCGGGGGAGCAAGCGTGTGTAATTCAGAATTATTTTGTTATTTTTATTCTGCACTGACTGTCTTTGAAATTGCCCCAGCCCCAGTTCCAAACCAAACCGGGGACAGACTTGGTCCGGGGACAGTGTTCTCAATCTGGGGACTGTCCCCTGAAACCGAGGATGTCTAGTCACTCTACTTTAAATTCATGTTTATAAAATGAGGAATGATCACACAGTCATCCATCATGGCCACTGACACCCAGCCAACTAAAATTCTTGTCTCAGGTGGCACCCTCAAGTGATGGCATAACAGGAGGGTCTCACCTCCCAGCCTCTCAACTGCTTCCATCTACTATAGAGGCCTGTGTAGCAATGCTGTCATGCATAAGCATTTCCAGTTCCACAATTGAAATACTACTTTAAAGAAGCAGGTAACCCCTAGCACCTGGTGGCTGGCATTAATGGCCTTTTCTGTTCTGGACAGTATAACTAGAGCTTTCAGAAAATAGAAATGTACATTGTATAAAACCAATGATGTAGACTCAATAAATTTTATTAGCTGTCAAGTGATATTAACAATTGAAAGAAACCTGCAGGTCAAAGCTGTATTCTTCTGAGGAATAAATGATTTATTATGACACAGCGGAAAGTATGGATGCCTGTCATCGCGGCTTGCAGCTTGAGCAGATTCAAATCTCTACACAAGAGTCATGCACTAATGATTGTGTTATGTGATCAATATACATACAGTATTAAACAAGGCATGTCCATTGGGATCCACAGAGTGCTACCATTTTTCAATAAAAACTGAACCAAGCTACAGATGATTATTATTTTTTTGGACAGGACAGGAATTTTATAATTATCTGGGGATGCGGCTGTTATGGAACCCGACCTCTCAGGGGGCCCCTACATAATGTAGAACTACAAATGTAACTGTCAGATTCAATCATCTTCTGTCACAACCATAGAGTTTCTACAGAAATTAGTAGGTTATATTAGTGGAAAAGTTGCACTTATATTAGTTTAACAGTTACTTGATGTCTATGTTTATTTCTTTTCTCACCGCTTGGGAAAAAAAGTTTGGTTTTTCCATTACACAGTCCCATGTTCACAGTGGAAAGAAAACACAGCTTACAATGAACAAGAATTATAAACCACTATACACCCCCTCTTTTATTTTATAAAATCATTTTTTATATACATAGAAAAATATATATATATATATATATATGGAAAAAAAAGATATTGGTTTAAAAAACGTATAAACGTAAAGTCCAACTTCACCTTCTTGGTATAAATTTAAAATCTATTACCGAGCATTTGTCCTCCATGGGTCCAGCTCAAGCGTTAATCAAGAGCTTTAAAAAAAAACGCTGCTGTAACTTATGCGCCCAGCGTCTGAAAAGGGGCCTGACACCCGAATAGAAGGTGGCGGCAGCAGCAGCCTTGGATAGATTCATGCAATGCACGAATCTATCCATTCTACATGGAGCATGCGCCCTTAATGGACAGGCCGCCCCAGCATCCAAGGTAGTAATGTATATGGCTGCTCTGTGTCCCGTGATGTACGAGAAAGAAAATTAGATTTTTTCTTCATACTTACCTGTAAAATCAATTTCTTTGAGTACATTATGGGACACAGATGTCCCTTCCCTCTCTTTTTGGGAGTTCATTGCTTGCTACAAAACTGGAGTACTTCCTGTATGGGAGGGGGGGATTTCCTGTTTTTGGTTATTCTGCCAGTGTCTATTCACCTGAGGGTGGCGTATAATACAGATAGTAATTTATATGGCTGCTCTGTATGGCTCCACTGATGTACTTAAAGAAATAGATTTTAAAGGTAAGTATGAAGAAAAAAATCTAATTTTAGCACTGGCTGCTCCTGCACATGAAAACCTCATAGAGGTGTATGGGGCTGTCCCAAGATGCAGCGCTAGTGTCCAGTAGACATGTGCACACTGAAATATTTAGTTTTCGTCCGAAAAATGAATTTATTTAGTTACTCCCGAAATTAGTTTTTATTTATTTTGTTTTGTTAAAAAATCTATTCGTCCAAAAATCCGAATTAATTAAGGTCGAATCTGTCATTGAAGGCTTATGGTGTCTGTCGAATGTTCTAAGAAGATTCGACGGAGCAGCTAAACTGTACGATGCCGCAATCGTACATTTCTGGTTAAATGTTCTACCTACAAGCTATAGAAGAATTCTAATGGTGTATGACACTAGTAATAATTATATTTATTAATTATTATTACTAGCCAACCAACATTTGAATTCTTCTATAGCCTATGAATTTGACCGGAAATGTACGATTGCGGCATCGTATAGTTTAGCTACTTGTCGAATCTTCTTAGAACATTCGACAGACACCATAAGCCTTCAATGACAGATTCAACGTATGTATGTTTTTCGCTGCTTCGCCGAAACTTGGTCGTTCATGTCGAATGGTCTACCCCAACACTGTCTCTTTAATGTCGAATCTTTTCTCTCTATGTAGAATAATCTTGGACTAATAGAGTTAAGGTTAGGCACATTTGATCACAGGTTCGATAGACGCAGATCGCTATTGTCAGCGTCATGTCGAATCTTCTATCTATATCGAACTGTTGTAGCAACGAAAACAAAAATAAAGCATTTTTTTATGTCAGATCTTTCAGATTTGGGATTCTGCGCATTTGTTTTCGTTTGTTAAAACGATAACAAAAATACCCGAAATTCAGACAAAAATTAATTCGGAAGAAAACGAATGCACATGTCTAGTGTCCAGGGTCAGAGAGGTGGGGTTCATAGGGGGTGAGGTCATGTGACTGTTCTACTGTTACTTGTTCTAAAATAAATATGAAAATGTCTTCATATAAAGTAATGTCTGTTTTATTGTTTTAACAGGCAGGTTCTAAGTATGGAGGGGGAGCAGCAGGTATACCGTTCCTTTTACAAAATATGTTTAGCTTGTAAACCGATGACCAAGCCCTACTGTATTCTGGGAACACTGGGAGGGCTCATACAACCACTTAGAGTAGACTGTGCTGATTTCATTAACACATTAATAATAATGTATTGCACACAGAGGAAATTACAGCCACTGTGGGGGAAATGAACATGCAAATTTTATATCTACAAACTAAAAAGTACATTAATAAATGCCGTATCTTTCTGGAGATCAGAGCAAAATGAAAACTGTCACCATGAGTGGTCGGAGTTAATCAGAAAGCTTGACGCCAATAAGAGGGGCTCACTTGTTCGGTGAATAACTAATACCATTTAGCATATATCCTGGGTAGAGTCTTGGGTGGGGGAAGATGAATCTAGACACAACGCAAAATAAAAATATAAACAGAATGCAAAATGCTTCATTATCAGGTCATGCGAAACACGGAGGGATTATTGTTATGACGACTTTCTATTAAAAAAAACTTCATTATTGGACTTAAACACGGATCTGAATATTCAGTATTTATTATAACTGTGCAGGCTTACTTATGAAATATGTATATTGCCATGTTATTAACATTTACTCAAAACAAAACAAAAACATAGACAGGGTCATACTGAAAAGGGTAAAGATCCAGTACCAGGACGTCTTGGCATAAAAACATTGATATCTTTATTTAAAGGAGTTGTAAAGGAAAATGTTTTTTCACCTTAATGCAATCTATGCAATTTTTGACTGATGGTGTGTAGGCAAGGCTGATGAAAAAATCCATCGGATTAGATTCCATCAGATATCCGATGGTGTGTACAAGGCTTTACTGTTTTAGAAGAACCCATGCTTTGCCTATGGATGGCAAAACAACTGGTTCACTTAGGACCGCTGTCATTAAGCAGCCTAAGGCCTCGTACACACGTCCGAGGAACTCGACGTGCCAAACACATCGAGTTCCTCGTCGAGTTCTGTGTTGAAGCCGCCGAGTATCTTGGCGAGCCAACTTTCCTCATTGAACAACGAGGAAATAGAGAACATGTTCTCTATTTGGCCCGACGAGTTCCTCGTCGGCTTCCTTGGTGAAAAGTGTACACACGACCGAGTTTCTCGGCAGAATCCAGCTCCGATCGAGTTTCTGGCTGAATTTTCCTGACAAGAGAAGTGCGATGTGAGGTTTTTGTCAGGAATTCTGAGCATGTGTGAACGCTCCATCACACTTTTTCTGTCAGTTTTCCTGCAAAGAAAAGCTTGAGAGCAGGATCTCAATTTTCGTGACAGGAAAAATTCCTATCGCGAATCGCGGTCGTCTGTATGCAAATACGACGCGGAAAAAAACGTGCATGCTCAGAATCAAGCAGAAGAGTCAATCTGCCTATTGAACTTCATTGATCTCAGCTCGTCGTACTTGTTGTACGTCACCGCATTCTTGACGTTCGGAATTTCAGACAAGATTAGTGTGACCGTGTGTATGCAACACAAGTTTCAGCCGTTTACCTGCTGGAAAAAAAAAATGTTTTTCCTGTCTGAAATACTGATCGTGTGTACGAGGCATTAGGACTATTTTAAGGCACATCTCCTATGCCCAAGGTCCAGAAATGGTTAAATCACCAAATCACATTAGTGTTGTCCTCCCCATTGACTTGCATTTTGGTAAAATGCAATTCTCCATAATATTCATTTTTGACTGAAATCTTCTGCTTTTCGTTGAAATATTGTGTAAATGTGAACTCTTAATTTTGCTCATCCGTAGTGCAGACATATGTGTATAGGTTTCGCATGCCAATTAAGTTCAATTTAGGACCCAGTAGGCAGATGCAGTATATAATGCCAGGGAATATATATATATATATATACGTATAATGGCATCACACAATGCACAAAAAATAAAATAGGCAGCAACAATTTTTTTTAGGCACGTCGACAACCATGGGACTGGTTGTCTGGCCATAATGTATCAAATGCAATGCACTAGAGATTGTATTTATATTAAAGTAGAACACCAGGCAAGAAACAAAATCCACAGATGAAATATACTGTATATGTTTATTATTTTACCTACCAAAGGATTTGTAAATCTGCACATTCCATCTTGTTCTTTACATACCTCTTCTTCACTGAGAACCTCCTGCTTATTGGGCAGCAGTGACAATACTGATTTGTTGTCCAATAAACAAGCTGGAGGCAGATAGGTGACACAAGAAGCACATATATTATACTACTATAATCTAATATATACAGAATGACATAGTATTCCTAACAATCAGGGGATAACTAATCCTCCCATAAGCCCTGTTTATGAGCACTTCTTTAACTGTGGAAGACTCCCGAATCGTAATTAAAAATGTAAATTGAGTGATTTAGTGGCCCCAAATTGACAATATATGTACGATTGCTGTGTTTATCTTCATGAATGTTAAAAGACTGATTCATCTTTGTGGGCTGCATTTAATCTTTGGCCGGAAAATGTTTATTGCCCAATGAATCACAAGGAAACCGTTTTTTATTTACTCCCCAAAAATGGGGCTATACATTAGCATCTGCCTCATATATTATAAAGATTTAATCAAATGAAATCTGAGATCTGCTTGTAGACTGAACTGCTGATATGTTGGCTGGATTGTGCTTATCCATATGAAATCCTTCTTTCTTAGTTTGAAGGTTTCCGCCTGATGTGATACTTCATGTGTTGCTAACCTGCTAGATGGACAGCAGTTCCTAAGTCTGGGACTCCATGGGATTTCTACATTTGAAGGATAAGCAACTTTCAAACAAAATAAGTAAAAATAGATGAGGGCGCTTCTGCATTATGGGTCTTGCCAGTAGGGATAGGTAAAGAACAGGGTTGCCCAACCAGTGGCCCGGGGGCCACATGTGGCCCATGGAGCCCTCTGATGTGGCCCACGACCTCCTGCTCTGGGATGGAATAAAATAGAATACTGTTATTAAAGGTACGTTTTTATTATTAAAATCACAGTGTGTGTATATATGGGCATATCTGTTCTGCAGTGGTTACTGGGCTGCTTTCAAACTGATCCACAGGTACAGAGAAGTGCACCTGAGTCATAGAATTCTATTACCTGCGAGTTTGGTGTGCTGAGAGTAGGGTGGGCGCTATAGAGCCGAGTGGGCTACCATCCACTTACTCCACTCATTGTGGACCACGACCGGTTGCCAAGTCGCTTAAGTGGCTCTTGCTCTTCAAAAGGTTGGGCACCACTGGTATAGAAGATGTACACATGGCCAGGAACGAACACTAAGGCCTGGTACACACGACCGTTTTTCTTAACAGAATCCATTAAGAAACTTGGTGGCAGAGCTTTTTTGCCAAGGAAAACGGCCGTGTGTATGTTTTTCGTCTGGAAAACTGTCGTGGAACTCGACGAGAAAAAAAGAGAACAAGTTCTATTTTTCCTCGTCGGGAGTTTCAATTTCCTTGTCGCGTTTCTCGTCGGGCTGTATGCTCTCGTTCGTGTGTATGCTTAGAAACCCGCACATGCTCAGAATAAAGTATGAGATGGGAGCGTGCCTTTGGTAAAAGTAGGGTTTGTAATGGAGATAGCACATTTGTCACGCTGTAACAGACTGAAAAGCGCAAATTGTCTCTCATCAAACTTTTACTTAACACGCAGTAACATGAGATTAGCAAAAGCAGCCCCAAGGGTGGCGCCAATGGAATCGAACTTCCCCTTTAACGTGCTGTCGTACGTGTTGTACGTCACCGCGTTTGAGAACTACGAGATTTGGTCTTGACAGTGTGTACGCAAAGAAAGCTTGTCAAGTTTCTCGACAAGCCCAACAAGGAACTCGTTGAGGAAAACGATGTTTCATTTACGTTGAATTCCTCAGTCGTGTGTACGAGGCCTCAGGCATCTCTTCTGAGTAGAATTAACTCTAAAGCCTCGTACACACGATCGGATATCTGATGGAATCTAATCTGATGGATTTTTTCGTTGGATATCCGATGAAGCTGACTTTCATCAGTCTTGCCTACACACCATCAGTCAAAAATCCGACCGCGGCAAAACGCGGTGACGTAAAACACTACGACGTGCTGAGAAAAATGAAGTTCAATGCTTCCGAGCATGCGTCGATTTGATTCTGAGCATGCATGGATTTTTGACCGATGGACTTCCACACAGACGATCATTTTTTTCTATTGTTTTTTTATCCATAGGAAAAATTTAAAACATGTTCTATTTTTTTTCTGTTTTCATTGGAAAAAACGATCGTGTGTACAGGGCTTTAATACTAGAAAAGGAAGTGGAGAGAAGGTGGCCTTAAGTGTAGTATTTCAGTTGTTTATTAGAAAATAGAAACGCAGTTTGATATGGCAACCTTGGCGGCTTCACTTCCTGGTTCCCTAAGGCCTCGTACAGAGGGGCAAACATGTACGATGAAAACGGTCCGCCGGACCGTTTTCAGCGTACATGCCCGCCCGGAGATTTCTGTGTGATGGCTGTACACACCATAATACAGAAATCCGCGCGTACACGATACGCGGCGACGTGCGCGGCCCTGGCAGTTCAATGCTTCCACGCATGCGTCAAAGTCATTTGACGCATGCAAGGGATGGCGGCCGCTCGGACATGTACGGTAAGTCTGTACAGACGACCGAACATGTCCGATGGACAGGATTCCAGCGGGCATGTTTCTAAGCAAGTTTAGAAACATTTGCCCGCTCGAAAACGGTCTGGTGGGCAAATGTACGCTGGAATCCTGTCCGCTCGGCTGTACAGACGACCGAACATGTCTGCTGAAACTGGTCCGCGGACCAGTTTCAGCAAACATGTTTGGTCGTGTGTACGGGGCCTAATGCGCATGAGCGACTCGCGATGCTACTGGTACCTGCTGTCTTCTGGGACCTGTGTGTCTCCCGAAAGACATCGGGGGGGGAAGTGGCATAGATACCCACGGGTGGCTCGGGAAACTGCCCAGAAGTGGGAGCAAAATACCTGTATTACACAGATCCCCCTGCCCCCGACAGGTGTCAAATGTCACACCGGAAGGGGGGGGGGGGGGTTGGTCTTTCCAAAAAGCGGAAGTTATGTCTGTTGACCATTCCCTGCAATGTTTGGGTGGTGTGTTTCACATATTTTAATCCCAACAGATATGTAATTTAAAAATGAATGTAAAAACTAAATTAAAAAAAGGGGTGGATTTGAGGTCCTGAATATTTTAGACTTCGAAGTTCCCACCTTCCTTCAAACTTGTACTCTTGTATTCTTGATAAAACAAATACATTAGAGATCAAGTAAAGTAACTGAGACTTATTTATGAAGGGTTTAATTAGTGTAGAGTCCTGGAAAACCAAGCGTAGAGAAATAACCACCACAATCACTAAGGAACACAAGAAACTATTAGGCCAGGTACACACTTTTGGGTTTCTGTAATGTGTGAACTGTAATGTGGTGTAATTCATGGTGCCCCAACACTCATGCCCAACTCACCACAACAGACCTGCTCAACCCCAAGATATGAGCCACCTGTACGTTATGGTCAGCTGAATTGCAGTGCACATCAACTTGAATGTGTAAAGGTCTGAATTCAGACTTCAGCATTCAGAATTCAGCAATAGGTGGCTTTATCCTCCAGTCCCTACTAAAAACTGAAACATCAGTTCTTTTTTTATTTTTTGGAAAGAATAAAGAAAGTGGCTCCTCTCAATCTAGGAGACTAGGAGACATATTAAAGTTTGTCTTTTAGAACAAATCATGGCCCCATAGAGTTAAACAACAGACATTTTAATGGTGAAGGAGACGAAAGGATTGCGTACCAGTTGCAAATAGATGTGTGACATTTATAACCCATACTATTGATTTCCGCCTTACTCCCTGTGAAGTGCGGAGACATGTATTCCGCGCACATAACGTTTTGTGTGCAAAGACTGCAAATCCCCCTGTAGGTTATGCGGCCTGTAAATTGGATGTAAACATGTTTATCAGAACTGAAATGTGTTAATCTCTGAAATTTGTGTGTGGCACGAGCTGAGATGACATGCCTAGATGTCTCTTAATCACCCAGAGGATTAAGATAATATTTATCACCATTAACCCAGGAAAAAATGCTAACTGTGTGAGATATTTTGTGGGAATTGCTAATTTAGAAGATAATTAGTAGACACATTAAGTATAATGCACATTTTGAGGAAAAGAAAAAAATATATACAAGTCAGATTCTAAGTACCTTTTATCTTTGCTCTACAGACATTCATGGTGTTCTATAACGATCAAAGCCCTCTTTTGCAGTGTTCCTGCTTACTTCGTCTCTTAACAGAATTAAATAAATGGTAATTATCAACCTTAAACCTTCACCATCTGCTGGCCAATACTCAGCACTGCAGCATACGTTTCTGTAGTGCACACCTGCCCTAAATGGAAATTATATACTGTAAGTAGAATGCTGGGCATTCCATCTGAACCTAATCAACAGGTTAGTCTGGCTGGTCATATGGTAAATTCAGGTCTGTCTCATTTATGTCTCTTCATGCCCAGAATTACTCCTTCAAATTGTTTGGAGTATGCTTGCCTGTCTGCTATTTGCTCTGATTGTCTGTTTGAGGACCACTGTAGCATCTGTGCTGCATGTGGGACACAGTGTCCCACCCAACTCTGTAACATAAATAGCCTGAAGTTGAATTAGGTTTGACATAAACAACATAACCCACCCCAATACAATGCTTGGTGAGGGATCAGACCATTAAAGACTTCCCTAGGTGGGGATAATTTATACTTACAACAGTCAGAAGTGTGTGTTATCATTTACAGAGGTTTTCCAAAGAGAGGTATTAAGCTTGCTTTCATTTCTACCTTTTTTTGATACCTTGATTTGGCTACCTAGATAAGATTAAAGCTGCAATCCTTAGAGGTTCAGAAACCTAAACCAGAATTGGGTTACATTGCTTCCATGACTGGGGAGTATGCTAAACTCAGTGCCTCATTGTAGATCGCCACATTGTATGCCCTCAAATTAGAGCACTGTAATGCTGCATACACACGATCGGAAATTCCGACAAGAAAACCATGGATTTTTTTCCTACGGAATGTTGGCTCAAACTTGTGTTGCATACACATGGTCACACAAAATTCAAACCGTCAAGAACGTGGTGATGTACAACACTACCACGAGCCGAGAAAAATTAAGTTCAATGATTCCGATTGATTGATGTGTCGAATTGAATCGAACCAGCTCTCAAATTTTTGCTGTCGGAAATTCCAACAGAAGAAGTCAGATGGGGCCTACACACGATCAAGATTTTCCGACCAAAAGCTCACATCAAACTTTTCTTGTTGGAAATTACTTGCATATTACAATTAACAGATGAGTGTTTCACTTTGCCACAATCATGTTTACCTTCCTTATGGCCCCTCCTAAAATTAGACTTAAAAAAAAAAACAGTACTATGAGAAATAGGGGGTCTGCCACTGCTTACCACCTTGGATGTTTATGCCTTGAGTTCTTTCTGAATCAATGAGCAGAAAGAAGCATGTTGATCAGATAGCCAGAGAGAAGTCTACATTCTGATCTACATAATTGCCTCACATCAGTGACTGAAAGTACTGAAGCCACTGGATCGGCATTCCAAGCAGAGGACTAGTGTTTTCAATGGCAATGGCAGCCTCCATCTTTGCTCATAACAGTGTTTTTTCCATGATGAGCAAAGGGACATGAACTCTTAATGCCACATTACACACATGTAGTCAGGGTTAAAACGGATGCTCCTTTACAATCCTTCCAGGAAGGAGAATGAGTTAATTTCCACCTGGCAGGATCATATATATAATGGATGAAGCTTAGCTGGGAGACACTTTGGGGAGAAGCTAGCTAATGGGAAGAGCAAGTACCAGGGAGGGGAGCCATGACCTAAGAGACATTTTTTATTTTTTTCAACCTGGGTTGGGCACCCTTGCTACTGGACACACGAAGATACACTATCATTTAACTGAGAACTAATGATTACCAATGCAGAATATGTTGATTTAATAGACTTGTGAAAAGAACTGTTCAAATAAAATTGAGTTGGTCTGAGACTATGGCTGCTTTGTGTCGGAAGTGGATCCTTTGCTGCTGTGATGTGGGATAGTACCCTGTTGAGCTAATGCTAGATTGTACAGCTCATGAGGTACCCACATGAGGAAGAAGGATTCTAGTGTACCCAACTATGTGCAAAACTGGTTGGGCTAGAGGATGGTGGTGGATAGGGAAGTTAGAGCATGTTCTGGAACCACATGCAAGACATGGGACAAGAAGTGTTCCCAGTCAGAGTGGTCTCAGGCCTCGTACACATGATAGGTTAACCAGAGGACAACGGTCTGATTTTCAAAACCGATAGTGTGTGGGCCCCATAGGTTATTTAACCATTAGTTTAAAAAAAAGCCAACTTGCTTTAAATTTAAAAATCCATGCATGCTCAGAATCAAGACGACGCATGCTTGGAAGCATTGAACTTTGTTTTTTTTCGTCGTTCTGACACGATCAGTTTTTTAACCGATGGTGTGTAGGCACGACTGACCATCAGTCAGCTTCATTGGGTAACCGACGATAACGGTCCATCAGACCGTTCTCATCGGATGGACTGATCGTGTGTACGAGGCTTAAGAGGTGGTGTTGCCAAAGGTGACCAAGAGTATGGTGAGGGTGTGCATTGGGGCGCACCTTGTCTTTGACACACTGTATGTGCAGGTTGGGGAGAAGAATTGACTATTAGAGGGCTATGGACTGAGAATATGGCTGATGCTAAACTTCAGTGAGCCCTGATCTCAGCGGGCCCTGGAGGATAGGGTTGCCACCTCATCCCTTTTAAAGAAACACATATTGATTACACAGGTTCTGTGGTTGATTAAGGTGATAATTAAACTCACTTAGTGCCTTATTTGCATTAAATTAGCCTCATAACCTGTGTTTGGGTTTAAAGGGATGAGGTGTAGGAATACATGTGGGTGATTCAGTCACATATTAGGGACCTTTCCCACACACATACTCACCTCTTTTTTGATTCTGGTCCAGAATTAGGAGACATCACTGGGACGATCATAAACCAGTGAGGGAGGAGGGTAAGTTGCCTGCTCCTTCATACCTGGAAGTACCAAGTAATTTTCTGTCAGGGGCCAAACAGAACAATGGGGGACCAAATGATAGGTAAATATATGTTACTGAGCCTGTTGCTTTCTCATGTATAGACAAACACACAAGCTTCTTCAAGTCTAGGTCTAGGCCTTTGTAAGGTGATAAGCATCTGAAGAGCCAGGAAATTTAATACATGTTCATAAAATTTCCGTGGGACCACAAGTATTCTTATAATTCAAATTAGCTGCTATATTACAATTATTAGTATTAAATTAGGAATTAAAATGATTCTTAAGGCAGAAAACCTGTCTTTCCTATCATATTAAGAAGTCTGCTTTTCACTAAATAGCCCAATATTTTTGGACTTTTATTCTATAAGCACCTCTGTAGAATGGTAAAATGATTTGAGAAGCCTTATAAATTTTAACATCGTTTATGCACCACGAGAGAAAAAGCAGATCCAGACCGTTCGCTAGGGTGGAATATTTTAAAATCTGACTATAGTTCTGTTTCACATCATTACATGAAAATAGGAGTTATCATTATCCGCACTGTAATTTTCTTGGAATTAAGCAGCAGTTCTTTAATGGCTGTATTAAAATATATCTAAACTCTCTTCTATTCAGTACAACTCGATTAACACTTTGCTAATTTGTACAGGTGTGAAGGGATGTGATCTGTCTGATAAAATAACTTCAGATAGAAGACCACAGCATGCAAAATAATGCATGTAGTACCTTTATTGCTCTGTAATCCTCAAGACACTCAATAATAATAACAAACATGTTATACTTACATCCTCTGTGCAGTGGTTTTGCACAGAGCAGCCCGAATCCTCCTCCTCTCAGGTCCCTCTACTGTAGGGTGACCAGACATCGCGGATTGAGGACACTGTCCCCGGACTAAGTCTGTCCCCAGTTTTGTCCCCGGATTGGATTTGAACAGGGGCTGGGGCAATTTCAAAGACAGCGCAGAATAAAAAAAAAAAAAAATTTGAATTACACAACCCCCCTCCTACTAGCTTAGGGGGGTGTTTTTTCCATTATCTGTGCCCCATTCTGATGATTGTGTGCTGGTCGGAGCGGAGGGAATATTTCTTCATGTTCGGGTGCATTCCCATTCAGCTCTGCTCGCATGTTCTTCTGCCTTGGCTCAAACCCCGGCCAGCCGCCTGCCTGCTTATCTCCTTTGCTTTTCCTGGTGGAGTGATCTTCCTCCGCTCCCCACCCAGTAGTAGCCGGGGCCCGGAGAGCAAGACTTGATAGGCTGTGAGGTGGGCGGCAGCGACGGGCAGAGAGTCGCTGATTGCCACCATTACTGGATGCCTACTTCGTCCCCCCCACTGTCTTCAGGGAGACACACAGGTCCCAGAAGACAGCAGGGTTTCCCTTACTGAAGATGGCGGAGCCTCCACCCGAGAGCCGAGGGACAGATCGGGTGCAGACATCACGGGCGCCCTGGACAGGTAAGTGTACTAATATTAAAAGTCAGCAGCTGCAGAATTTGTAGTTGCTGACTTTTAATTAATTTTTTTCAGCGGAACTCCGCTTTAAGATAAAAAACTTCTGCCTTTACAACTCCTTTAACAAAGCTACTATGATAACCACTTCGAGACATTTCAACAAATGTAACCACATTCCTTACCTTTTAAACACCTAGTTTTTTTAGACATGGCCCAAAGCACAACCATCAACAGTTCGGCTAATGCAGAGTGTTCAATGTTCTTACGGGGTTTAGAATAATGGATAGTTTTCTGCTACCAGTTTGGTTGCCTTAGGCCAGGGTTCCGCAAACTTTCTAAACAAAGGGTCAGTTTACTGTCCTTCAGATTTTAATTGGGGTGGGCTGTGGCCAGTGACAGTAGAAAATGCCCCAGCATTAATAGGAGTAGACAATGGCTCGAGCTTGGTGGTCGGTGGGAGTTAAAAATTATATAGCGCCTGTAGTTCATAGAAGAAGGAATACTGCCCCATCATTGATAATAGTGCCTTGTTGTTGCTGTCAGTGGGAGGAATAGTGCCCTATAATTTGTATCAGTGGGAGGAATTATACATCATTGTTGTTATCAGCAAAAGGAATAGTGACCCACTGTTGGTATTAACTGGATGAATAGTATCCCCATCGTTGGCATTATTTGGAGGAATTGTGCCCCCACCATTGGTATTAGTTGGAGGAATAGTGCTCCATCATTGGTATTAGTTGTAAGAATAGTGCCTCATCATTAGTATTACTGGAACGAATAGTCCCCCATCATTGGTATTAGTTGGAGGAATAGTGGCACATCATTGGCATTAGTTAGAGGAATAGTGGCACATCATTGGTATTAGTTGAAGGAATAGTGTCCCACCATTGTTGGTGTCAGTAAAAGGAATAGTGACCTATTGTTATTGTCATTTGGAAAAATAGAACCCCATTGTGAGTGAAAGGTCCCATCAGTGTCAGTGGGAGGAATAGTTTCACACTGTTGGTGTCAGTCATTGATAACAGTGCCCTGGAATCAAATGAGAGTAATAGTGCCTCATATCAGTGGTAGCAACAGAGCCCCAAGGGCCAGATAAAGAAATTCAACGATTTTTAAATTTCGAAAATCCGAAAATACGAAATTTCGGAAATTCGAAAATCCGAAAACTTCAAAAGAACGAAAATCTGAAAATAAGAACAAAAATCTGAAAATTCAAAAACCTGAAATAACTAACTAATAACTTAACTATTACTAACTATTAAATTATAGGTATTGAAGTTAAGAATTATCCATAATAACGAATGCCGTATCTAAACGAACGGAAATTAACAAATTAATAATAATAAATAACAATAATAATAATAATAATAATAAAAATGTATTATTTATTATTATTTAGTTTTGTTCCATTTGTTTAGATGCAGCATTCTTTATTTCAGATAATTCGTAACTTCAGATAAATTTGGATTTGTTACAATCACTAACAGACAAATTTGAAAGGAATTGATAAATACCTATAATTTAATAGTTAGTTATTAGTAGTTAGTTAGTTAGTTATAATTTTGAATTTTCTGATTTTTGGTATTTCGTTCTAATTTTCTGATTTTCCTTTCTTATTTTTGGATTTTGAAATTTTCTGATTTTTGAACTTACAAATTCCAAATTTTCGAATTGATGAATTTATGAATTTTCAAATTTACATAAAAAAAAAAATATATAATGAAACGAAAACGAACAAATGTTTCAGCAGTGCACATGTCTACTTCCTATTCATTGGCTTACTTTTAAATAGGCTATCCCCTTTTCAGTCCATCATGAGTTGCCAGACTTATCCACCTTACAAACCGCTCAGCGTTTGCTATCCCTTTCTGCCAATTCCTCCATTGGCTGCCACTCATCCAACTAATTAAATTCCAAATACGAACAATATTTTACAAAGCCATCCACAACTTGGACCCCAGCTACATCACTAACCTGGTCTCAAAATACCAACCTAATCGTCTTCTTTGTTCCTCCTAAGACCTCCTGCTCTCTAGCTCCCTCCTCACCTCCTCCCTTACTCACCTCCAGGATTTCTCCCGAGCCTCTCCCATCCTTTGAAATTCCCTACCCCAATCTGTCTGATTACTCTGTCCACTTGTAGGTGATCCCTGAAAACCTCTCTCTTCAGAGAAGCCTATCCTGCCTCCACCCTACAACTGTACTTTTATTTTCTTCATCAGATCATTCCCCACAGTTATTACCTTTTGTATCACTTGACCCTCTTTCTTAGATTGTAAGCTCTACCGAACAGGACCCTCTGATTCCTACTGTATTGAATTGAATTGTAACTGTACTGTTTGCCCTAATGTTGTAAAGTGCTGCGCAAACTGTTGTTGCCATATAAATCCTGAATAATAACAATAATAATAATAATAAGGTGCCCTGGGGTTTAGTCAGGGAGCTCCTGGTCAATTGCTAGAGATCCATTGATTTCTCCCTAAGTTTGGCCTTGTTGCACTTTTCTCTCCTACCGCTAGGTGGGCAGGTTCCTTGGTGTGGTACTAGATACGAGAAGGCCAACCCAAGGTGAGGTTATGGGTATATGGGGTATCTCAGCCAATGGGCAGGTTTTTATTTAATTCCTTGTCCTGCTGGGAGAACCTATATATCCGGGTGAACTCAGGTGATCTGTGTTCTGTGCTACCTAGATGGCTGTATGGGTGGACATGTGTCGTACACCCCGGGCTGCTAGGCTGGAGATTGGGCCTATCCTGGGGGCATCTGGCTGCTAGGCTGTGTGAGGGCCTATCCAGAAGTAAGAGAGCAGCGCAGGGTTGGGATTTCGGCTTGCAGTCCAACCAGAAGTGACGGTTCTGCCGGCCGGAGAACCTGTCATGGTCGGAGGTAGAAAGGAAGCTGTCACCACAAAGGGACCAGTCACCACAAAGGGACCAATCACCTTTACCAGGGACCACAGTGAGTAACTGAAGCAAGTAACGGATCAAGTGATCAAGTCAGGGACCCAACCATTGGAGGTGAAGCTTGCAGAGCAGCCCTGTGAGTCAAGTGAGGGTCCGAGCAGGTTAGCAGGGGTGAAGCTTGAGAAGTATCTGGAGTGCCAAGCTAGGGACCCAGCAGGGAACCGTGGGTGACACTTGAGGGAGATACCACCTGCAAAGCTTTGAGGCGCTCCAGGGATTAGTAGTTAGTGAATCAGAGGGTCTAGTGAGAGACCAGGAGCTCAAGGGGCTGAAGGACTACAAGAACAAGTTGTAGTGAAGCAAAGAGAACCGTAAAGATTTGTGTAAGAAACTGTTAAAAAGACTGTTGCCACAGGAGACAGCAATCCTGCACGTGCAGATGTTGCGCCTTGCTGGGGCCTTTTCCTGCTCGGCTATCCTCCTTTTGAAGTCTTGGAGTCTGCCAAGTGAAATTGCAACTGCTTAAAGTGGTTGCAAACCCTTTACAACCACATTTACCTACAGGTAGCCTAGATTAAGGCTTACCTGTAGGTGTTCGAAATATCTACTAAACCTCCATGGTTTAGGAGATATTTGCAAAAGAGACGGGCGCATGTGCCGTAGACAACGGTGCAGGCACACTTTATAAACCTTTAGAAACAACGATTGTGCCGTTTCTAAAGGAGAACATGCCGTGACTGGCGGCTCCTGCCAATCACAGCGCCGGAACCGCGATACCCGGAAGGAAGAGATTGAAAGAAGGACGCTTCGTGGAGGCGAGGAAATCTGGGACATCGCATGCTTCGGTTTCAGGTAAGTGACACATAATGGGCTACTATGCGATGCATAGTAGCCCATTATGCTTTACCTTTGCAGGGAAACAAAGGGAGTAAAACCCATCAGGGTTTACTTCCTCTTTAAGGGTATCCTGGCCCTAACCCTCTTTCCCCCATAAAATATAAAAAGGACTGTCAAGAGAAATAAAACCTCTTTTACATCCAAGAAGTGTCTGGTGCCCAATAACTTTATCCACTATGCCTCACAACCCACCACATACAGAAGGATGTCAGCTATCTTTGGCCCTGAAAGTTCTAATTAGACTGGACAAGGTAAGAGACCTTGCTCCAATAATATAAACCTGTTCCAATGTACAAGAGCTGCAGTCCCAGTTTAAAGCCATGTGCAAGGGCTGCTGCATGGGTTACTATATAACTTTTTGTGAACATTGCGTTGACTGGATCTCCTTATTGCCCATGCTTTTTCTTTCTTTACAGTAAATTTCAGAAAACATTTCCAAAAATCATAAATGTTCTACAAAGAGACACGCCTTCTCTAACAACGTCAGCACACCCCAGGCATTCATGACCCATGCCGTATTTCTGTTTTCATTTTAAAGTATGTACTGACTACGGTGGTATTGTCCCAAAATGAAGTGTGGTTATGGATGGACGATAATTCTCTTTTCATATAGCAGGGACAAAAAAAAAGGACTTGGCTTTCATATGAAAATTAGCGGAAAATAAATGTAATTTCTGCATATTCAAAACATGGCAGAGTCTAGGTGTCACGATAAACTTGGCTGCACGGGTCTTTTAGTGTTTATCTATTGAAAGTCGCTGATTACCGGCATACAGTCAAAGCAGCCTTTGTATGTAAGTAAATTGGTGTGAAAAGAGAGAGGCGTTGGAAAAGGTCACGCTAATCTGCCTTGCAGATCTAAGTCTCTGCAAAACCTGGATGAAATAAGATGGAGATATAAAAAGACACTTTTGCAGCAGAAGAAGATCAGAGGATAGAGAGCAATTCCAGGCAAGAAGTGAAATAAATCAGCAAGCTGCTAATGCTATCCAGCAAACGCTGAAGCTGAAAAAAAATCACAAAATGTACCTTAAAGTATAACTTTCATTAGCTGGTCAAGTTGCCTGGTTTTCTCTGTGACTTTAAGCCTTTTGGTCTTATTTTTTATTATTACATATACACTATATTGCCAAAAGTATTGGGACACCTGCCTTAATTTACACGCACATGAACTTTAAGTCCCCTTTCACATTGAGGCGTTTTTCATGCGGTACAGCGCTAAAAAAAGCGCTGCTATACCGCATGAAAAAAACTGCCCTGTAGTGTTCAATGTGAAAGCCCGAAGGCTTTCACACTGAAGCGGTGCGCTAGCAGGAGCGCTCCAAAAGTCCTGCTAGCTGCATCTTTACCGCGGTATAGGAGCGGTGTGTTCACCGCTCCTATACCGCGCCTTCCCATTGAAATCAATGGGAAACTGCGGTAATACCGCCCGCGTTGCGGGCGATATTAACCCTTTTTCGGCCGCTAGCGGGAGTTAAAACCTCACCGCTAGCGCCCGAATATCGCGGTAAATACGACGGTATAGCGGTGCTACAAATAGCGCGGCTATACCATCACCGCGTCTGCACGCCTCAATGTGAAAGCAGCCTAATGGAGGAACTTGACTGGCCTGCATAGAGTCCTGAGCTCAACCCAATAGAACACCTTTGGGATGAATTAGAGCGGAGCCTGCGAGCCAGGCCTTCTTATCCACATCAGTGCCTGACCTCACAAATGCGCTTCTGGAAGAACGGTCAAACATTCCCATAGACACACTCCAAAACCTTGTGGACAACCTTCCCAGAAGAGCTGAAGCTGTTATAGCTGCAAAGGGTGGGCCAACTCAATATTGAACCCTACAGACCAAGACTGGGATGCCATTAAAGTTCATTTACGTGTAAGAAGGTGTCCCAATACTTTTGGTATTATAGTATATCTCCGCAATACAGCGGAGTATATACTATACTCCATGTCCCATCCTGTGCTGTCATCCACGTCTATGTCTCCATGTCCCATCCTGTGCTGTCATCCACGTCTATATCTCCATGTCCCATCCTGGGCTGTCATCCACGTCTATGTCTTCATGTCCCATCCTGTGCTGTCATCCACGTCTATGTCTCCATGTCCCATCCTGGGCTGTCATCCACGTCTATGTCTTCATGTCCCATCCTGTGCTGTCATCCACGTCTATGTCTCCATGTCCCATCCTGTGCTGTCATCCACGTCTATGTCTCCATGTCCCATCCTGTGCTGTCATCCATGTATATGTCTCCAGGTCCCATCCTGTGCTGTTATCCACGTCTATGTCTCCATGTTCCATCCTGTGCTGTCATCCACGTCTACTGTATGTCTCCAGGTCCCATCCTGTGCTGTTATCCACGTCTATGTCTCCATGTTCCATCCTGTGCTGTCATCCACATCTATGTCTCCATGTCCCATCCTGTGCTGTCATCCACGTCTATGTCTCCATGTCCCATCCTGGGCTGTCATCCACATCTATGTCTCCATGTCCCATCCTGTGCTGTCATCCACGTCTATGTCTCCATGTCTCATCCTGGGCTGTCATCCATGTCTACTGTATGTCTCCATGTCCCATCCTGTGCTGTCATCCATGTCTATGTCTCCATGTCCCATCCTGTGCTGTCATCCACGTCTATGTCTCCATGTCCCATCCTGTGCTGTCATCCAGGTCTATGTCTCCATGTCCCATCCTGTGCTGTCATCCAGGTCTATGTCTCCATGTCCCATCCTGGGCTGTCATCCACGTCTATGTCTCCATGTCCCATCCTGTGCTGTCATCCACGTCTATGTCTCCATGTCCCATCCTGTGCTGTCATCCACGTCTATATCTCCATGTCCCATCCTGGGCTGTCATCCACGTCTATGTCTTCATGTCCCATCCTGTGCTGTCATCCACGTCTATGTCTCCATGTCCCATCCTGTGCTGTCATCCATGTATATGTCTCCAGGTCCCATCCTGTGCTGTTATCCACGTCTATGTCTCCATGTTCCATCCTGTGCTGTCATCCACGTCTACTGTATGTCTCCATGTCCCATCCTGTGCTGTCATCCACGTCTATGTCTCCAGGTCCCATCCTGTGCTGTTATCCACGTCTATGTCTCCATGTCCCATCCTGGGCTGTCATCCACATCTATGTCTCCATGTCCCATCCTGTGCTGTCATCCACGTCTATGTCTCCATGTCTCATCCTGGGCTGTCATCCATGTCTACTGTATGTCTCCATGTCCCATCCTGTGCTGTCATCCATGTCTATGTCTCCATGTCCCATCCTGTGCTGTCATCCACGTCTATGTCTCCATGTCCCATCCTGTGCTGTCATCCAGGTCTATGTCTCCATGTCCCATCCTGTGCTGTCATCCACATCTATGTCTCCATGTCCCATCCTGTGCTGTCATCCATGTCTATATCTCCATGTCCCATCCTGGGCTGTCATCCACGTCTATGTCTCCATGTCCCATCCTGGGCTGTCATCCACATCTATGTCTCCATGTCCCATCCTGTGCTGTCATCCACGTCTATGTCTCCATGTCTCATCCTGGGCTGTCATCCATGTCTACTGTATGTCTCCATGTCCCATCCTGTGCTGTCATCCATGTCTATGTCTCCATGTCCCATCCTGTGCTGTAATCCACGTCTATGTCTCCATGTCCCATCCTGTGCTGTCATCCAGGTCTATGTCTCCATGTCCCATCCTGTGCTGTCATCCACATCTATGTCTCCATGTCCCATCCTGTGCTGTCATCCATGTCTATATCTCCATGTCCCATCCTGGGCTGTCATCCACGTCTATGTCTCCATGTCCCATCCTGGGCTGTCATCCACGTCTATGTCTCCATGTCCCATCCTGGGCTGTCATCCACGTCTATGTCTCCATGTCCCATCCTGGGCTGTCATCCACGTCTATGTCTCCATGTCCCATCCTGGGCTGTCATCCATGTCTATATCTCCATGTCCCATCCTGTGCTGTCATCCACGTCTATGTCTCGATGTCCCATCCTAGGCTGTCATCCACGTCTATGTCTCCATGTCCCATCCTGGGCTGTCATCCACGTCTATGTCTCCATGTCCCATCCTGTGCTGTCATCCACGTCTATGTCTCTATGTCCCATTCTGTGCTGTCATCCACGTCTATGTCTCCATGTTCCATCCTGTGCTGTCATCCACATCTATGTCTCCATGTCCAATCCTGTGCTGTCATCCATGTCTATGTCTCCATGTCCCATCCTGTGCTGTCATCCACGTCTATGTCTCCATGTCCCATCATGGGCTGTCATCCACGTCTATGTCTCCATGTCGAATCCTGGGCTGTCATCCACGTCTATGTCTCCATGTCCCATCCTGTGCTGTCATCCACGTCTATGTCTCCATGTTCCATCCTGTGCTGTCATCCACATCTATGTCTCCATGTCCCATCCTGTGCTGTCATCCATGTCTATATCTCCATGTCCCATCCTGGGCTGTCATCCACGTCTATGTCTCCATGTCCCATCCTGGGCTGTCATCCACGTCTATGTCTTCATGTCCCATCCTGTGCTGTCATCCACGTCTATGTCTCCATGTCCCATCCTGTGCTGTCATCCATGTATATGTCTCCAGGTCCCATCATGTGCTGTTATCCACGTCTATGTCTCCATGTTCCATCCTGTGCTGTCATCCACGTCTACTGTATGTCTCCATGTCCCATCATGTGCTGTCATCCACGTCTATGTCTCCAGGTCCCATCCTGTGCTGTTATCCACGTCTATGTCTCCATGTTCCATCCTGTGCTATCATCCACATCTATGTCTCCATGTCCCATCCTGTGCTGTCATCCACGTCTATGTCTCCATGTCCCATCCTGGGCTGTCATCCACATCTATGTCTCCATGTCCCATCCTGTGCTGTCATCCACGTCTATGTCTCCATGTCTCATCCTGGGCTGTCATCCATGTCTACTGTATGTCTCCATGTCCCATCCTGTGCTGTCATCCACATCTATGTCTCCATGTCCCATCCTGTGCTGTCATCCATGTCTATGTCTCCATGTCCCATCCTGGGCTGTCATCCACGTCTATGTCTCCATGTCCCATCCTGGGCTGTCATCCACGTCTATGTCTCCATGTCCCATCCTGGGCTGTCATCCACGTCTATGTCTCCATGTCCCATCCTGGGCTGTCATCCATGTCTATATCTCCATGTCCCATCCTGTGCTGTCATCCACGTCTATGTCTCGATGTCCCATCCTAGGCTGTCATCCACGTCTATGTCTCCATGTCCCATCCTGGGCTGTCATCCACGTCTATGTCTCCATGTCCCATCCTGTGCTGTCATCCACGTCTATGTCTCTATGTCCCATTCTGTGCTGTCATCCACGTCTATGTCTCCATGTTCCATCCTGTGCTGTCATCCACATCTATGTCTCCATGTTCAATCCTGTGCTGTCATCCATGTCTATGTCTCCATGTCCCATCCTGTGCTGTCATCCACGTCTATGTCTCCATGTCCCATCATGGGCTGTCATCCACGTCTATGTCTCCATGTCGAATCCTGGGCTGTCATCCACGTCTATGTCTCCATGTCCCATCCTGTACTGTCATCCACGTCTATGTCTCCATGTTCCATCCTGTGCTGTCATCCACGTCTATGTCTCCATGTCTCATCATGTGCTGTCATCCACGACTATATCTCCATGTCCCATCCTGTGCTGTCATCCACGACTATATCTCCATGTTCCATCCTGTGCTGTCATCCACGTCTATGTCTCCATGTCCCATCCTGTGCGGTCATCCACGTCTATGTCTCCATGTCCCATCCTGTGCTGTCATCCACGTCTATGCCTCCATGTCCCATCCTGTGCTGTCATCCACGTCTATGTCTCCATGTCCCATCCTGTGCTGTCATCCACGTCTATATCTCCATGTCCCATCATATGCTGTCATCCACATCTATGTCTCCATGTCCCATCCTGGGCTGTCATCCATGTCTACTGTATGTCTCCATGTCCCATCCTGTGCTTTCATCCACGTCTATGTCTCCATGTCCCATCCTGGGCTGTCATCCACGTCTATGTCTCCATGTCCCATCCTGTGCTGTCATCCACGTCTATATCTCCATGTCCCATCCTGTGCTGTCATCCACATCTATGTCTCCATGTGCTGTCATCCACGACTATGTCTCCATGTCCTATCATGTGCTATTATCCATGTCTACAGTATGTCTCCATGTCCCATCCTGTGCTGTCATCCACGTCTATGTCTCCATGTCCCATCCTGTGCTGTCATCCACATATATGTCTCTATGTCCCATCCTGTGCTGTCATCCAGGTCTATGTCTCCATGTCCCATCCTGTGCTGTCATCCAGGTCTATGTCTCCATGTCCCATCCTGGGCTGTCATCCACGTCTATGTCTCCATGTCCCATCCTGGGCTGTCATCCATGTCTATATCTCCATGTCCCATCCTGTGCTGTCATCCACGTCTATGTCTCGATGTCCCATCCTAGGCTGTCATCCACGTCTATGTCTCCATGTCCCATCCTGTGCTGTCATCCACGTCTATGTCTCCATGTCCCATCCTGTGCTGTCATCCACGACTATATCTCCATGTCCCATCCTGTGCTGTCATCCACGTCTATGTCTCCATGTCCCATCCTGTGCTGTCATCCAGGTCTATGTCTCCATGTCCCATCCTGTGCTGTCATCCACGACTATATCTCCATGTCCCATCCTGTGCTGTCATCCACGTCTATGTCTCCATGTCCCATCCTGGGCTGTCATCCACATCTATGTCCCATCCTGTGCTGTCATCCACATCTATGTCTCCATGTCCCATCCTGTGCGGTCATCCACGTCTATGTCTCCATGTCCCATCCTGGGCTGTCATTCATATCTATGTCTCCATGTCCCATCCTGGGCTGTCATCCACGTCTATGTCTCCATGTCCCATCCTATGCTGTCATCCACGTCTTCATGTCCCATCCTGGGCTGTCATCCACGTCTTTGTATCCATGTCCCATCCTGGGCTGTCATCCATGTCTACTGTATGTCTCCATGTCCCATCCTGGGCTGTCATCCACGTCTATGTCTTCATGTCCCATCCTGGGCTGTCATCCACGTCTATGTCTTCATGTCCCATCCTGTGCTGTCATCCACATCTATGTCTCCATGTCTAAGCTGAGCCAGGTAGCTGCTGTATGATGCTGAGAATTGCATTAGCACAGCTACTGGTTAACCACCGCCGCTCTGGAGGGTGTGTGGGCGGCTTTAATATTTAATATTCATCATGAGCATGTAAATTATGATATTTATAAGTTATTCCTAAAGAATGACATACAAACGAGCAGAGAAAAATGATCTGCATTAGCAGTAATGATGGTGATTAACACTTACATTACCATGATCATGGTTATATCTTCTGCCCCAGGAGGTCAAGTCATTGTTGGTATCAGTGCGATTAATCATTGCTGAGGTATTGGGAGCTTCAACTGTGGTCCCTGAAGGTACCAACCGGCCACACATAATATTCAGTATATGTGCTGCTAGAGTAGACTGTCAGAAAGTGCAGGCACGCTGGAGGAAATGGTCAGAGACTGTGTACATACAATAGGAGATGGTCAAAGTCTGCTTACATACTGGAAAAGATAGTCAGAGACTGCAGACACACTATAGGAGATGGCCAGAGACTTAATGCATGACATACTAAGTGATATGGGCAGAGACTGGGATATGGTCAAAGACTGCATGCATACTAGAGGAAGTAAGCAAAGACTACATGCATACTAGTGGAGATGGTCAGAAACTGCAGACAAATTAGAGGGGATAGTCAGAGACTGCAGATGCATCTGAGAAGATGGCCAGGAGCTTCAGACATTCTAGAAGAGATGGTCAGAGACTGCAGACATGCTACGGGAGATGGTCATTGACTGCAGACATAACAAAAGAAGATGGTCAGAGACTGCATACATAGTAGTGGAGATGGTCAGAGACTGCAGAAATGCCAGAGGAGACAGTCAGAGGCTGCAAAAACACTAGAGGAGATGGTCAGAGATGACAGACATACTAGTGTAGATGGCCAGAGCCTGCAGACATAATAGAGGAGATGGTGAGAGACTGCAAACTTGCTAGAAAAGATGGTCAGAGACTACACACATAATACAGGAGATGGTCAGAGATTGCAGACATAATAGAAGAGATTGCAAGAGACTGCAGAGATATTACAGGATATAGTGAAAGACTGCAGACATACTACAGGTCAGAGACTCCAGACATACTGCAGGAGATGGTCAGAGACTGCAGACATATTAGAGAAGATGGTCAGAGACTGCAGACATACAACAGGTCCAGGACTGCAGACATACTACAGGTCAGAGACTGCAGACATACTACAGGAGATGGTCAGAGACTGCAGACATACCACAGGAGATAATCAGAGACTGTACACATATTAGAGACGATGGTCAGTGACTGCAGACATAATACAGGAGATGGTTAGAGACTGCAGACATACTACAGGAGATGGTCAGAGACTGCAGACATACCACAGGAGATGGTTAGAGACTGCAGACATAATAGAGGAGATGGCCAGAGACTGCAAACATAATAGAGGCTATGGTCAGAGACTGCAGACATAATAGAGGAGATGGTCAGAGACTGCAGACATGTTAGAGGAGATGGGGGATCACTGACATCAGCCCCTTTGTGTATCAATATTTCCACTCCTACAACAGGGGTCAACAAGTCTTTATCCATACATACCAACATAACACAAGGTAAACTCACAAAAGTTATCTGAGATTCACGCAACCATATGAGAGATCCTGTAGAATGTAAAGATGGCATTTATGATTTTTCTAATTCTCATGAAGCTCATGAATACCCAGACAAGCCCTGTTTTTTTGTTTTTTTGTTACCTCTTGTGGCTATCTAACCCTTCCATGCTATATGTAGGATATAACAGACTATCCAATCATCAATAACAAAGTACTGAATTTATATTTAGAAAAGATGACCTCACATTATTCCTTCTAAAGAAACTTTGTCCAGACTAAACTATTCCTTTCAGTTGAATAAAAGAGAGTAGAAATATATTTTTTCTCCGCCATGAGACGCTGGCCGGCGCTGGTGACAGAAGGCTTGGCAGCAGGTCACCAGCCCTCGGGGTCACCAGGGTGAACATGGAGAAAGAAGCAGTCTTTTAAAGATGCACAGGCTTCCACAGTGGGGTCAGCGGTTCACGCTCCGTTCAAGCCGACAGTGACAGGAAATCATTGCTGTCACAAAGCATCTTGCTGGTCATGGCGGGACGTAAGCTAGTGTCCCGCGATCATTTCCCAGGAGAGGCAACCTGACATGACAATAATTATTAGCAGCTCAGCTGAGACGGACACTGACAGGCAGGTATCAGAAATTCCGTCTCGCTGAAAAAAAAATCGGAAGATAAAATGCAAGGACATGACTTTATTTTACTTCTCCTGTGGCTCTCTGAAGTCTTTAACCCTTCTCATTCCTAGGGAAGCCTTAAAAAATAAGATATATGATATAGAAAAAAAATTGATGGCATCGCGCAATGAAAATAAGTCAGGTACATTAAATTGCATCTCTAGCCAAAGGCTCTTCTGCCGAAAGCCAAGTGTCCTATTTTTCATTTTACAGGCAAAGTTAAAGTATATCTAGTATATCTAAAGCCATTTTTTCCCCTTTTAGATATCATATGTAATGGTTAAAACCCCTCTCCATTTTTATGTCATCCGTGTCTCAATGGGAAGATTTCCTTTCTTGTCCTGTTGACACAAAATAAATTAAATGGAAATCTCTTTAAAGTGAGGAAAAACCCCTCTTAGTCAGTTGTCACAGGTACGTACATCCCCATCAGAAGAATTATTTTCTATTGCTATCTTGTGACAACTTAAAATTTTGGGGCCAGATTCATGTACAATTCCGGCGGCGTATGCATATCCCATTTACGTTACACCGCCGCAAGTTTTCAGCGCAAGTGCTTGATTCACAAAGCACTTGCCTGTAAAACTTGTGGCGGTGTAGCGTAAATCCGTCCGGCGCAAGCCCGCGTAATTCAAATGGGGCGTGTATCATTTAAATTAGGCGCGTTCCCGTGCCGAACGTACTGCGCATGCTCCGTTTTGTAATTTCCCGCCGTGCTTTGCGCGAAATGACGTCGCACCGACGTAATTGTTTGAACAGCGACGTGCGTTACGTCCCTTCCTATTCCCGGACGACTTACGCAAAAAAAAAAATTCAAAATTTGACGCGGGAACGACGGCCATACTTCAACATGGCGAATCTAAAGATAGGCCATGAAATACCGGCTTTAACTATGCGCCGGGAAAAGCCGACTAGCGGCGACGTAAGAGAATGCGACGACCGCGCGCAGCTTCGTGGATCGCCGTAAACAGCTAATTAGCATACACGACGCAGAAAACGACGCAAACTCCACCCAGCGGGTGCCGAAGTATTGCATCCTAAGATCCGAAGGCGTACGAAGCCGTACGCCTGTCGGATCTTACCCAAATGCCGTCGTATCTTGGTTTGAGGATTCAAACTAAAGATACAACGCGAGAAATTTGAAAATAAGCCGGGGTATTTCATCTGTGAATCTGGCCCTTGGAGTTCTCATTACTGTCAGTCCCAGTGACAATGGTCACAAGAACAAATAGGTTATCTCTCTCCAGTGGGGGTGCAGACACCAATAAAAAAGCTAAAAACATCAATCTACGCCTTATTATCTCCATCTGCCAAAAAGATAGTTAGCCCCCTTGTCCTAAACAGGGGCTACTACGTCAATCACAGCAAGTGAGCCAATGAGAAGAGAGAGGGGGCAGGACCGAGCCAGGGCTCTGGTGTCTGGATATCGATCCGTCAACCCCTGGTTGTTCACAAATTTACCAGTAAGTCATTACCTAGGTCAGCCCTCAACATTTCCACTCGCCTGCTCACATTTTGTGAGTGGAAATAACTTGAAGGCACTTGTGGGACTGCCTCAGTCCTTTATAGATAGTTTACAAGAATGTGTTTAGGGGCAGAATAGGGTAGGAGTTGGGTGGGGCGACTCGTGGCGAGTAACTCTTAAGGTCTGGCTAGTAGCTCAGGACTTGAAATTTTGAGCCTCGACCTAAGTTATAGTTTGTCTTTTTTTATATATTATATATATCATTTTTATTACCAACTGGTAACCATTTAGCTTAATGCTGCTTATACATCTACCATTCTTGTAGATATACAGATCGCATATACCATGATTTTTTTTTATGAAAAGCATACAGCATGACCAAGGTACCCCAGATGTATCCAACCCTTTTGTATAACTACATGCTGCACCCATCACCCTGTTACCCCAACTAGACTTTACCAAAAAAATACCCAGAGTCAACCGTTGGAGAAAATTGTCAGTTTGTGCCCCTTTAATAAACAAATAACATCCCTTGTGACAGTTTGGGCCCTGACAAGTCCTCTTTATGGAGAGATCTGGGGTCTATTAGACCCCAAATCTCTCTTCTAGCCTCCATGCAGCTGATCAGACACAGATCGGTCTGGTCGACTGTTTTACTGGTCGCTGGTGGCCAGGTAAACAAAGAGGCGGAACCAGAAGTGACAACATAATTCAGTTTCCGGGGTTACAATGAGAGGGGAAAGAGTCAACTGTTGGAGTGAATTGGCCATTTCAGCCCCTTTATTAAACAAATAACAAATTATGTAAACCAATATTACCAAACAAAAAACATAACACTTTTTTAGGTTTTGCCGATCCTTGGAGGCATCAAGTATCAAATTACCTTTGATTTTAGATATCACCACGAAAGTAAAAAATATTGGGGTTGTTTTCTAAAATTGTCTGTCTTTTTTTGTTAATAACGCCAAAAAAAACAAAAAAAAACGCAGAGGTCATCAAATACCACCAAAAGAAAGCTTAAATTTGTGGCAAACAAAGGACATCAATTTTTTTGGGGTATAGCATCACGCCCATGCAATTGTCAGTTAAAGCAACGCAGTGACGTATAACAAAAAATGGCCTTGTCAGGAAGGGGGTAAAACCTTCCAGAGCTGAAGTGGTTAATATTGCTTTAATCTCTCTCTGTAAAGTTTTTAATTGTTCATCATACTGATACTTGCATTTCTTACAAAGAGGCTTTACTTTACTTTAATTTGTTTTTTTAACTTGTTTTTGTATAAAAGTAGAAAATAAGCATTGAAAACAAGTTCATTTTTTTTTTATCGGCTTCCCACTGAGCACAAGTGAGATAGAAATGAGAGGGGTGGAAATGGTGTGGTTGCATTATGTTACAGGAAAGGAAATCATAAACAAGATTGAAGGAAAAATAATAATGCTAATGGTTTATGTGGACACACCGAGAATAAAAGAGCTTCCTCATTGTTTCCAAAAGAAAAGTTTAAGGGCTAGATTCAGGTAGATTTGCCTATTGTTACGGTGGTGCAGCGTATCGTATTTACGCTGCGCCGCCGTAAGTTAGAGCGTAGCGTAAATGGGGCCGGCGTAAGCGCGCCTAATTCGGATGAGGGGGGCGTGTTTTATTTAAATTAATGTTGACCCCACCTATGTTACATTTTTTATGAACGGTGCATGCGCCGTTCATGAAAGAATCCCAGTGCGCATGCTCGAAATTCCGCTGCAAATCATCATTGCTTTCGACGTGAACGTAAATGACGTCCAGCCCTATTCGCGAATGACTTGCGCAAACAACAAAAAAAATTCAAAATTCGAAGCGGGAACGACGTCCATACTTAACATTGGCTGCGCCTCCTAATATCAGGAGTAACCTTACGCCGAAAAAGCCCAACGTAACGACGTAACAAAATTGCGCCGGGCGTACGTACGTTTGTGAATCGCCGTATCTAGGTAATTTGCATATTCTACGCCGAAAACAACGGAAGCGCCCCTAGCGGCCAGCGTAAAATTGCACACAATTATATGCCGCCGTATTCAAGTTACGTCGGCGGAGGAAGCCTATTTTTTTAACGTATCTGCCTTTGAGAATCGGCGCAAAGATACAACGGCGCAGATTTGAAATTACGGCGGCGTATCTGGAGATACGCAGCCGTAACTTGTTGCTGAATCTAGCCCTAAGTTTTTTTTTTTTTTTTTTATCAGATCTAGATTATTTAAATAGTTGGCTGCCTGTTATGCCAACCCCCTGGCTTTAAATTAAATCAAAACCCTAACTAGATGGTATTTATTGCTCATAAAGTGTTCTATACCATCATAAACAATTACCATGTCTTTGTTTAGTTTTTTGTATGTTATGGTATCCCAGTGTTACTGATTTTCCCCAGTCTTTTGCTCTGAACCCAACAAATGGTTACATGACATGGCGCAATGCCATGTATTATTATTTTTTTTAGTTCAACAGTTTTCATTGATTTTTCCAAGGTAACAACAAACAGGGAACTTGACACATTTTCAGTAGTGTACATTTTATCATAATGTATATATTCAAACATTTACACCATGACAACATTGGTGTAACATATTTATAACAGTAACATTTCTAGTAACCTAGCTACTATGGATGGACCGCTGTATTTGTCCATCCAAGTTTTCCAGTTCTTATCAAATGATGTACATGAGAAGGCATTAATAGCTAACAACCGTTCAAGGGTTTAATTTTGATGGACTAACTTTAGCATATTTGATCCATTGACAGATCGGACATCTTTCCAGTTGCGGAGTACTATGAGCAGCCCTCAAAATGTCTACTCGCCTGCTAGCATTTGGCGAGTGGATATAAGATCAGAGCGAGTGTGGAGCCTGTAGTGAAGGATACCATTGATGTGGGCGTATAGGAGGATCCAGCAGGCAGTCAGTCAGTGTGCTAGGATTGGAGTCTGCAATCTCCGATCAGTGTGATCACTATGTGACCACTCTCCACACAATAATATTTAATCGGCGTGTCAGTGGGGGGTGTCGTATGGGAGCTGTAAGGGCCTGGGGTGACCTATAGGAGAGGCATATAGCACAGAGGGGCGGGGCAGCGCACCATCCCATGTGCGTGCAATGCTGAGCAGAGTCTGCACAGAGCTCCTCTGGATCGGATTGGCTGTTCCCGTGTACTAGATGTGGGTCACCTTCTCTGTGATCTGGGTGATGTCCTCTTGTAGGTGGCTCACCTGCTCGGGATCAGAGTGCCCCCCTGCTGAGCTCTGGAGGTGTGAAGAAGAGTGCTGATTGCATGGGAGCACTGTTATCATTCCTGCGGGGACTGTGACAGCTGGAAACCTTCTGCATAAAGAGCCGCATTCCTGCTGCTCGTCTCTGATCAGCTGATTGATTGTCGAGTCCTTCTAGAAGGGGATCCATCCTCCCACCCACACATGCCTCCAACGGTCTTCTGATGTAAACTTCTCAACCAGTAGTGGAAATGACAATAAGGGCCCCATATATTGCTCTGGAGGTGATCATTGCAGTCCTGTCCATTGTGAGGAATGCCCTAGTCTGCTGGGCTGTGGTCATCAACAGAACTCTAAAAAATGGCACCAATTATGTCCTGGTATTGTTGGCGGTGGCTCATATAAAGGTGGGCCTGCTCGCCTTTCTGTTCACTATCAGCTTTGAGACTGATTTCCACAGATGCCTGCTCTTGGCCTGCCTTGTTCTGGTTCTGACCCAAAGCTCCACCTTTGGTTTGACTATAGACGGGTACCTGGCCATCAAGACCCCTCTCAGGTCGGTGAATTGTGGAGGGGCCCAGATGGGGTAGCTTTTTACTTTACATGGCAGTAATGATGTGTACAGTGCCTATAGTAGGCAATCATATTTTACCCTTATTTTATTTATCACAGTCAGATCCATGAAATATGATTGCCAATTGCTGGTACTGGTTATTTTTTTATTTTTTTTCCTTTCCTTTTGAGCCCTGCTATGAGTATGAGTATTAGCCGCTTATAGTACATGGGAGATTACCTGTCTAAAATTGGGGGGGATCTCTCTACTCCTATGTGAAGTATTGCCAATTCAGCGTTTGGGGGGGTTATGACTCCTGTGAGTAATGAAATTACTTGAAATACTTGTTTCCAAAAACTTGTGAGGCTCTGGCAATCCCAGAAGTTGTATGGGAGATGTCCTGTTTGGCCGCAGTTTTGCCAGCAGAGAGATAAGGAAGTATTTTGCCAGCCTATAGGGGGTATTTAGCCATCTATTACTTATTCTGAGCATCATTTCTCAGTGACCAACACAATGGGATGCTTTGTGCATTACCAGAATGCGGTTTTTCACTGATCATCTATGAAGGTGGTGCTCAGATCTGATTCCCATTTTAGGAGTGCATTTAACTTGTGGAAGGTAAGCTTATTCTGAATAAGGTTGTAAAAAAGTGAGATGCCTTTGGTACTCAGTTTCTGGGAGGAGTAGCATTGCCATGCCTTTTAAGGAATACATAGTTCTGAGACTATTTGTTCAATGGGTTTTCATTAATTTGGATTTTTCCGAATGAACAAATTTGTCTAACTTTGTTAAAACAACTAATTCGGAACAAAACAAATTGCACATGTCTATCATTTACCCCTAAAAGTCTCATCAGATGACATTCTATAGTATTCCCATTCGCTGCTCCCTAGCAGCTACATTAAAGGTTGTGAAGGTAGGGAAGGCCAGAGGACCTGGGCTAGCACAAACAGTAAAGCCTCGTACACACGATTGGATATCTGATGGAATCTAATCCAATGGATTTTTTCGATGAAGCTGACTTTCATCAGTCTTGCCTACACACCATTAGTCAAAAATCCGACTGTGCCAAAACGCTGTGACGTAAAACACTACGACGAGCTGAAAAATTAAGTTCAATGCTTCCGAGCATGCGTCGACTTGATTCTGAGCATGCATGGATTTTTGACCGATGGACTTCCACACAGACGATCGTTTTTTTTCTATCGTTTTTTATCCATAGGAAAAATTTAAAACATGTTCTATTTCTTTTCACCAATGGAAAACAAACCAATGGGGCCCACACAGGATCGGTTTCTGGTGAAAACAGTCCATAGGTCTGTTTTCATTGGACAAACCAATTGTGTGTACAGGGCTTAAGGCACTTTCAGAAAGGGAGAGGTCTATGATGTGAAAGGAGGAAGGTGGCTGTGCTAGGGAATTGACTCTTGATGAAGAAGACACATTCTCTAGAAAGTTCAGAGGCCCATTGTAAGTCAATACTATAAATGTTTATAAAATTAAAAAATGCTGCAAATAATTATTTTAAATTCTCTACTTTGTTGTCTTTTTATCAGCATTTATTTGATGACAGGGTCTCTTTAATGACCACAGTTACGTTTAATTTTAATATGAATGTTTACACATTACAAATACATTTTTCTTTTCTCCATATTTTAACACCAATCTAACCAGTCATGGATGATTTCAGGACTGACTGTAGCTAGGCAAACATGAGGCAAGTCTCTTAAACGCACGGTAAAACACACAATCAATTAGCAAGTTGGTCAAGTGTTATAGGAATGGCTAATTGCAAAGCAGTCTTGATGAATAGTGGTTATTAAAGCAACAACATTCAAAGAAACACTCCAGCAGCAAAATAAAGGATGAGTCTAAAACAAGTTTACACAAGATATTACTTAAAAACACAGGGAATCATTTCTCTTGCTGTTCTTTCTGTTTTAGATGTCGCTATTAAAAAAAGTTGAATAATTATAAAATAATCCATCAATGGCACCAACCCTAAGTCCATTTTTATAGAATGTATAATTAATAACCCTTATCCACCTAACTAACTTCAGTTGCTAAGCTGTAGTGTGTATCTTCTACATAGACAAACGTTTGGGGGTATCTGACTACCACACCTACTAGATGGCAAAAAGAATATGCGCACTCCAACAAATTATTGACTTCATGTACTACAAAGGTAAAAACTTTATTAATTGCTTAGAAGTACTGAGAAGGACTATCAACTCAACCACTGAGAAGTATCAACTCTATGAAATATCAACTCAACTGCTAAGAAGTATCAGCTAAATGGTACATCAACAAAAACATTGAGAAGTAGCTAATTGGAGTATACAACTCGACAAGTATCAGGTACAAGGACTATCAACCACATAACTTAGAAGTATCATTTACTGAGAACATTAACTCAACCACTGTGAAGTATTAACTCTATGAAATATCAGCTCATCTGCTATGAAGTATCAGCTACAAGGACTATCAACGCAATAACTGAGAAGCATAATTTACTGAGAGCATCAACTCAACCACTCAGATGAATCAACTCTATGAAACATCAACTCAACTGCTAAGAAGCATCAGCTAAACCGTGCATCAACAAAAGCATTGAGAAGTAACTAATTGGAGTATACAACTTGACAAGTATCGGGTAAAAGGACTATTAACCCCATAACTTAAAAGTATCATTTACTGAGAGTATCAACTTCAACAACTGTGAAGTATTAACTCTATGAAATATCAACTCATCTGCTATGAAGAATCAGCTACAAGGACTATCGAAGCAATAACTGAAAAGTATAATTTACTGAGAGTATCAACTCAACCACTCAGATGAATCAACTCTAGGAAACATCAACTGAACTGCTAAGAAGCATCAGCTAAACGGTTCATCAACAAAAACGTTGAGAAGTAGCAAATTGGAGTATACAACTCGACAAGTATCAGGTACAAGGTCTATCAACCCCATAACTTAGAAGTATCATTTACTGAGAGTATCAACTCAACCACTGTGAAGTATTAACTCTATCAAATATCAGCTCATCTGCTATGAAGTATCAGCTACAAGGACTATCAACGCAATAACTGAAAAGTATAATTTACTGAGAGTATCAACTTAACCACTCAGATGAATCAACTCTATGAAACATCAACTCAACTGCTAAGAAGCATCAGCTAAACGGTTCATCAACAAAAACATTGAGAAGTAGCAAATTGGAGTATACAACTCGACAAGTATCAGGTACAATGACTATCAACCCCATAACTTAGAAGTATCATTTACTGAGAATATTAACTCAACCACTGTGAAGTATTAACTCTATGAAATATCAACTCATCTGCTATGAAGTATCAGTTATATTTACTGAGAGTATCAACTCAACCACTCAGAAGAATCAACTCTATAAAATATCAACTTGCCTGATATGAAGTATCAGCTACAAGGACTATCAACGCAATAACTGAGATGTATCATTTACTGAGAGCATCAACTCAACCACTCAGAAGAATCAACTCTATGAAACATCAACTCAACTGCTAAGAAGCATCAGCTAAACGGTGCATCAACAAAAACGTTGAGAAGTAGCTAATTGGAATATACAGCTCAACCAGTGTGAGATATTAGTTACATGAAATACCAACTCAACTGCTGCTAAATATCAGCCACAAGGAATATAAATCAATGAGGAGTATCAGTTATTGGGAGAATCAACTCAACCACTGAGAAGTATCATCTATATGAAATATGAATTTAATCACTAAGAAGTATCAGCTGGATGGAACATCATCAAAACTACTGAGAAGTAGCTACATGAAGTACCAACTCCACTGCTGAGAAGTATCAGTTACATGGAATATTAACTAAACTGTTTTGAAGTATCAGTTACAAGGACCATCAACTCAATTACTGATAAGTATTAGCTACTGAGAGCATCAACTCAACCACTGTGAAGTATTAACTCTATGAACTATCAACTCATCTGCTAAAAAGTATTAGCTAAATGGAGCATCAACAAAAACTATGAGAAGTAGCTACATGGAGTATATAACACAACCTCTGAGAAATATCAGTTACATGGAATACCAACTCAACTGCTGAGAAATATCAGCTACAAGGAACATAAATAAGAGAATGATCAGTTATTGGGAGAATCAACTCAACCACTAAGCTATATGAAATATCAATTTAACCGCTAAGAAATATTAGCTAGATGGAACAAAACCATTGAGAAGTAGCTGCATGAAGTACCAACTCAACTGGTGATTAGTATCAGTTACATGGAATATCACTTATACTTCTATAACTTAGTTAGAAGTATCACCCACATAAAATATCAACCCCCCTGACCCCTCTACACTCCAGATATCCCCCCAGCACTCTGATCCCTCTACATCCCAGATATCGCCCCAGCACTCTGGCCTCTTTAAACCACATATATCCCCCGAGCACTCTGATCCCTCTAAACCCTAGATATTCCCCACAGCACTGTAACCATATACCATAAGATACCTATTTTATTGTGACCCCACTACATCCCTGATACCCCCTACACATCCCTGATACCTCTAGCACTATAGCCACCCAAGCTACCCCAAGAATTGCTACCCCCTATACACCCCAGATTCCGCCTCAGCATTGTTTTCCCCCCATACACCCTTGATATCCCCCAGCACCATTATTCCATCCATGTAGTGCCCCCTTTTCCAGAGGAGATACAGTGCATGTAAACTTTTGGCTCTGTGCCCACCTCCAGCACTGCCCTCACCTATACCAATAAAGCACTGAAAGGGCAGGATGTGGGTATAAATGCCTAGTATTGAAGTGGTTAAACATTTCAATAAAATGTAAAAATCTAGCCACCAACCTTTTTTCTTCCCTATTCTAACCCAGAAAAATGTGATAATATTCTGTGTATACAGTGTGGCTTGTGTGATTGAATCAAACTCTGCATAGCTTTCAAACTAACCCAGCACAACCTCCAGTGAATAGCCTCCACATAGAAGGATGTTCTTGAGTTGTTTACGCAAGTGTCGCATTGTTGTAAACTTCCAACCTGTTTTTCGTGAGCAGAAAGCTCTCAACCTTTTCTCCTGTGAAGGATCACGTACAATTCCAATTCTGACCCACGTTTATTAAACTATTTATGAGATCACGCTTGCAGAGAGACATTATTTATATGCAGATTGATTTGATGAAATTTTTATAACGCTTTTCTACTTCATTATAATTAGCAGGACATTAGGTCAGAAGTAATGTTTTGTGTATGGAGGATTTTTCGTAAGCATCTACTGTAAATTAAAGGAGAGAATCTAGAAGAGAATTGATTTTTTTTTCTTCCCACCCATTTCAAAGACAAAGTGAATTTGTGTTGTTCATACAGGATCAAGAACTCATTTGGATTATAAAGGGAAAAAAAACAGAGGAAGCCATCTTTCTGATGTCCCCAAAGGAGGTTGTTTAAATGCAATAATGTACTACTGGCCTATTTCATGATTAATGAGAGGCTGGCAGACAAGGGCATGACCTAGTTCCAATTCTTGCTCCATTTTCATATAACTGTGCTAATTTAATATTAGATAAGTGATAAATGACACATTAATCAAGCTTAAAGTGGACCTGTCATTTCATACTATGGAGGTACCTGTTTTGAGCCAACCATTCAACCTATAAGATGGTGTTGATCAGCTTAAAGTGTATGTAAATCCTACCAATAAACTTCACCTTTGTTTCTATCTTTTGGTCTGTAAAAAATAACAATTAAAAGTATTTTGTTTTGCATTTTAATTAATTGAAAAAAAAAAACAATACCTGTTGATCTTGTCAGAAATTCAGATCGGTCTTGTACAGACTTCCTGTGTTAGCTCAAGGAGTTGAATTAGCCCTCCCAGTTTTTATCTTGAAATACAAACTTTCTAAACAAAGGGCCAATTTACTGTCCTTCAGATTTTAGGGGGGCTGGACTGTGGCCAGCTGGAATCTAATTGTTTTCTAGCATCAGTGGGAGCAAATGATATCCCTTCTTTGATATTGGGGGGAGGAAAAGTACCCCATTGTTAGTGTCAGCAAGATGCATGGAATGTAAAGAAATGGTGCCAGAAACCTGGAAGCCAGTTGGTACTTTAACCCTATATTTTAGGAGTGCAATAACACCACAGAGGGGATGAATGGTAGATGTGCCTTCTATTCATAGTAAAACTTTAACAAAATATTTTCACCAAGGCTCAGGCCTCGTACACACGACCGAGTTTCTCTGCAAAAACCAGCAAGAAACTTGCTGTTTTTTTTTTTTGCCGAGGAAACCGGTTGTGTGTACATTTTTCGAAGAGGAAACTGTCAAGGAACTCGTCGAGCCAAAAAGAGAGCATGTTCGCTTTTTCCTCGACAGAAATGGAGAAAATTGGCTCGCCGAGTTCCTCGACAGCCTAACAAGGAACTCGACGGGCAAAACGTTGTGTTTCGCCCGTCGAGTTCCTCGGTCGTGTGTACGAGGCCTTAGTCTAAACCTGTTCAAAAGTCCAAGGGAAGGATATAATAGTGTCTTTTTCCATTGGAAATTCCGACTGTGTGTATGCCCCATCGGAAATTCCGATGAATTCCATCGGAGATTACATACTGTAGAGAACATGTTCTCTTTTCCTCCAATGGAATTCCGTCAGAATTCCGATGTGAATTTGGTCGGACAAAGGTCCGATCGTGTGTACAGGGCATATGAAGTAACATCTTGTATGGGAGGACATTCCTCAGCAAAGGCATTCAAAAGTAGGATAACAATCCAAGCAAGTAGAACTTGTTGACTGGGAGAGGGATAAACAAGGAAGGGGTGGTATAATTGAATGAACATATAAGGACACCCCAACTGGCATCCATAGATAATAGTTTATTTCACACTTCAGTAGATCTACATCAGCAGAGCCACATGTGAGGCCCCGTACACACGACCAGTTTCCTCGGCAGAATTCAGCTTCCGACCGAGTTTCTGGCTGAATTCTGCCGAGGAAACTGGTCGTGTGTACACTTTCGGCCGAGGAAGCCGACGAGGAGCTCGACGAGGAAATAGAGAACATGTTCTCTATTTCCTCGTTGTTCTATGGGAGCTCTCAGCCCGCCGAGCTCCTCGGCGGCTTCAGTGCTGAACTGGCCGAGGAACTCGATGTGTTTGGCACGTCGAGTTCCTCGGCCGTGTGTACGAGGCCTAAGTTTGGTGGATCTTCCAAAGGTTTAGCAAATGATTTTTACAAGTGCCAAGAAGTCAATGTCAAGAGAACTATATACAAGTAAAGTTGATCTTCCAGAAGCTTTACAATTTTTTTATACAAGCATCAAGAGGTCAACTTTAAGTGAACCACAGGCAATTGTGGTAAATTCTCTTAAATCTTTAAACTTTAAACTTAAAACTTTTTATTTTCTACAAGGCTTTGTTTAACCACTTCCATACCAGGCACTTACGCACCTTCCTGCCCAAGCCAATTTTCAGCTTTCAGTGCTGTCGCACTTTGAATGACAATTGCGCGGTCATGCTACACTGTACCCAAACACATTTTTTATTATTTTGTTCCCACAAATAGAGCTTTCTTTTGGTGGTATTTGATCACCTCTGCGATTTTTATTTTTTGCGCAACAACTAAAAAAATACTGAAAATTTCGAAAAAAATACGTTTTTATTTTTTTCTGTTAATTTTTTTGTAAATAAGTAAGTTTTCTTTTTCAATTACGGGCACCGATGAGGTAGCACTGATGGGCACTGATGAGGTGGCACTGATAGGCGGCACTGATGGGCACTGATAGGCGGCGCTGGTATGTGCCACTGATGGGCACTCATAGGCGGCACTGGGCACTCATAGGCGGCACTGATGGGCACTCATAGGCAGCACTGATGGGCACTCATGGGCGGCACTTATGGGCACTGATAGGTGGGCACTGGGCATAGATGGGCACCGAGAGGTGGCACTGATGGACACTTAGGGGTGTCACTGATGGCATTGCTGGGCATCACTCCAGTCAGTGCCCATGTTGCCAGTCAGTGCCCATTTCTGGGCACTGATTGGCATTTATTGTGCTCTTTTTTTATGTTTTGTTTTGATGGTGCCATAGTGGCTTCCCTGGTGGTCCAGCGTGGGGATTCGAGGGGGGGCTGCTCTGATAAACAATCAGCGCGAACCCCCACCCTGTCAGGAGAGCCGCCGATCGGCTCTCCTCTACTCGCGTCTGTCAGACGCGAGTGAGGAAGAGCCGATCAACGGCTCTTCCTGTTTACATCGTGATCAGCCGTGATTGGACACGGCTGATCACGTGGTAAAGAGCCTCCGCCGGAGGCTCTTTACCAAGATCGGAGATGCAGGGTGTCAGACTGACACCACGCATCACCGATCGCCGCATTGCGCGCCCACACGGGCGCGCGGCGGCTGTTATCCTGCAGGATGTCAATAGACGTCCAGTCAGGATTTCAGAACCACTTCCCGGACGTCAATATACTATTGACCGGGCGGGTAGTGGTTAATGGTCCAAAATTAAACATTTGGAAGATTCCCTAAACATGTATAGTACATGGATCATCTGAAGTTAATCTTTTAGGAGGGGATTTTGTGTGTGTATGGTAATGGACTTCAAGCGACTGCACCACCTCTCCGCTCTTCCTCTCCCTAACTGAATTAAAGCGGAGTTCCGGCCACAATTTCACTTTTTAAATATAAATACCCCTGTAATACACAAGCTTAATGTATTCTAGTAAAGTTAGTCTGTAAACTAAGGTCCGTTTTGTTAGGTTGTTACAGCATTTAGACACTTTATAAAATAGAAATTGACTGGGGTCATCTTAAGTGTGGGCATCATGAAGCCAGACTGTATGACTTCCTGGATTTCAGCCTTGCAGATCTCGCACATGCTCAGTGCTGCACAAGCAGTGTCAGATCAGGTTTCAGCACCTGTGCTGTCCAAGTCACATGATTCTTTTGAGACTGGGGAGTGCACAGACTCCTGGAAAGTTACACCCACTACATTCCCAGGAGTCTGTGCGGTGTAGGTTAGGAAGCATTAAGCACCTAGGTGCAGGAAGTAGGAAGATTAACTATTCTGCCTAGCAACAACCCTTTGAAGGCATCTAAAAAAAAAAAAAAAATTTGTAAAGGACTAATGACATTTTTTTAAAACTACTGATGTAATGTTATATTTATGGGTGGAACTCCACTTTAACAAACCATACTGGCAACAGGATAGAGAAAGGTGATGTAGGAAAGATACCTCTAAAGGCCCATACACACGATCAGACTTTTTGACAACAAATGTCCGATGTACCTGTTTGATTGGACAATGTGACCGTGTGTACGCTCCATCGGACAAATGTTTTCGCTTTTTCATCAGACAAATATTCGCTGTGAAAACAGACAAATTTTCCGGCAACAAATTTCCTATGTCGGCTAATTGAATTGTGTGTACAAGCACAAGTACAAACACGCATTCTTAGAACCAATGCTAAAGATTTGACAACAATAGCAGAAGTTGCCCAAAGGGTGGCGGTAAAGAGCTGAAAAAACTAGTGATTTGGTGAAAGTTGTCTGAAAAAGTCCTGCCGTGTGTATGCAGAACAAGTTCACGGCCAACGCCCATTCAGAGCAAAATCTGCGGAAAGGTCAGATGGAAGTTCGGATCGTGTGTATGAGGCTTACGAGGAACTCAAAATGTTGGGCCAATTAATTCTATGAAATGTCATCACTGTAAAAATAGACATATTTTAGCCAATAATGTAAATTTTATAAATACCTACATTTTTAACAAACAAAACATTATAAATCTGGTGGGCTCTCTTTCATATGTAAAATAGCCACAAAGGTCATTTTGAGAACACAAAAGCCAACTTTGCAGGTATGGCGCACAACACCAATTTTGTCACCAAGCCTGGAAAAATTCATCATGACATAGAATATATATTGCAATGTATTTTATTCAAAACAGCAAGTTTTCTTATATAAATCAAAAATGATAAGCTTTTCTTAATAGAACGCGGGGTGATTTATATTTAGATTTTAAATTAAACAGTGAAAAAACCTTGATGAAGAAAGATCTACATAGAAGAGCGCGTTTACCCATCCAAGGATGACGATGATTTAGCACCGTTGTTCATTAAGACACATTTAAAATTGAAATAAGAACGTTTTCAGATTGATGTTAAATTTTAGGTCCTCTGAATTTTTAGTTAAGAGGATGATTTCAGATCATTCTACATTTTTAAAAGGATGAATGCGATCTTTTAACATTTTTTTGTGTGTTTTTTTTTTAATTGTAAAATTCGTTGCTTGGAATCACATGCAAGGAAAAAGTTTTTATTAGAAACGTTTAGTGGTTTTATACATGTTGTCTATATTGGATATGGTCGCGAAAAAAAAAAATAAAGTTCAGGGAAATAATAATTATTACTTTTTAAAACATATTTAAAGTTAAAACTTTTTTCTGGTTTTGAATAAAGTTAGAAAGGGATGAAGCTGTCATTTTTGTTTTGTATGTGTTCCATTAAAGTTTATCTAAATCCAAGAAAAAAACATGTATTATATTGTAGCTTTCCAGTCCTTAGATGTGGTGGCTGTATTTGTTTTTTGAAATATAAACTAAAACTTGCGCTTAGTGCTGGTTTACACAGGGGCAACACGACTTCCAGCGTGACTTTGCAAGACCACTTTAGTGCGACTTCGGCGCAACTTTGAGCGACTTACAACGCGACTTCAAGTCGCCTCCAGGATAGGCGAATTTGCCAGTGCCCAATCAACCAATAATCAGCTCTGTGGGAGGGAGAGGTTTGCCTGAGAAAACAATTTTCTCTTCCTGTAAAGTTGCTTCAGTTAAGACAGTGGGCCAGATTCAGATAGGAAATACAACGGCGTATCTCCTGATACTCCGTCGTATCTCTAAGGCCGGCCGGTCGTATCTATGTGACTGATTCAGAGAATCAGTTACGCATAGATATCCCTAAGATCCGACAGGTGTAACTGTGTTACACCGTCAGATCTTAGGCTGCAATTCTAGGCCGGCCGCTAGGTGGCGCTTCCGTATCTTTTACGCGTCGAATATGCAAATGAGGAGTTACGCCGATTCAGAAACGAACGACCGCCCAGCTGTCATTGGCTGACAGCTGATCACGTGGTAAAGGGCCCGCTGTGATTGACCCTTTACATCGATCGGTTGAGTCCCAAGAATTTGGCGATTACAGAGCACCCCCTAGGGCACACAGCCAGCGCGAGGACAGGAGGATGACCATGTACGCCCTCCCAGCAAAGAAAGCCTGCGCTGTAGCTGTCTACTGGCTATAGCGTGGACACCAAGTGGTTAAGGTGATACTAAAGTCTTGTTTTTTTTTGTTGTTTAAAAATAACAAACATGTTAGGCTCCGTACTCACGACCAAACATGTCTGCTGAAACTGGTCCGCAGACCAGTTTCAGCAGACATGTTTGGCCGTGTGTTGGCCCGAGCGGACCATTTTCGGGCGGATCGGACAAGTTTTCAAGGGGACAACTGTTTCCTGGACTTGCTTTAAAACAGTCCACTGGAAACCTGTCCGCCCGGACATGTACGGTCGTCTGTACAGACCTACCGTACATGTCCTGCCGCCCGCCATCCCTCGCATGCGTCGAATGACTTTGACGCATGCGTGGAAGCATTTTAAAGGCGGGCCGCCCACGTCGCCGCGTCATCGACGCGGCGACACCACGTCATCGACGCGGCGACACCGCGGACACGCCCCGCGTATTCTTTACGCGCGGACCTCTGTTCGATGGTGTGTATAGCCATCGAACAGAAGTCCCCGGGCAGACATGTCCGATGGAAACGGTCTGCAGACCATTTTCATCGGACATGTCTGCCCGTGAGTACAAGGCCTCATACTTACCTGCTCTGTGCAGTGGTTTTGCACATAGCAGCCCTGATCCTCCTTTTCTGAGGTCCCCATTTTATGTACCCCCTATATTGATTTGTTGATGCCTCCAATGCACTATGCTCAATTATATTATTTAATAAACTTGTGCTCTTTTTTGATTCAACCTACCACATGTAATGTTTCATATAAAGTCCCACCATCCCCAACATTCTCCCCTCTTTTTCTCCCTCTTCCATCAATCACATGGGATGGAGATCTTTGTGCCTCTGAGTCATGGTCTCATCAAAAAGTCCCACCTCTATATATATTATTTTGATATATATATTTGTTTTCACAACATTAGTGTGATGGTCATTTGGAAGAATGTTCCTTACACTCAGGGCTGGACTGGGACAGAAATTTGGCCCTGGACTTCATCCAGACTGGCCCACTTTGACAGGTCTCTCCCATGGAGGCCGGACAACTCCCGCCCCCCCCCTTCACCCAAGCCCCCTCTCCCCCTTCACTAGCCACTAGCCGTTCTACTCTAATAAAGTAGAACAGCTAGTACTGGTACTCTTAGTCTTATAGGCAGTACCAGTGGGGAAGCTAAACATTATTTCACCTGGGGCAAAGAATCAGTTTGGTGCCCTACCTTATGGGACAAGATTAGGCAGAAGTGAGAAACTCCCAGGCCATAGCTGTTGAGCCAGCTGTCTGTCCCCTCCCCGTGCTCCTCTGTCGTCGTCCCTGCTCCTCCGTTCCTCCCCTGCTTCTTTGTTCCCCCCAGGTGAGCGCTGCAGGGAGGGAGAGGAGGTGAGCACTGCAGGAAGGGAGAGACAGAGGAGCGGAGGGGGGGCGGCGGTCCGCTTTCATTGAAGCCGGCCCACTGAGCCATCGCCCCCCCGGGAAACTCCCTGTAATCCCAATGGCCAGTCCATCCCTGCTTACACTTGTAGTCATTGGGAAGATTTACCCCCCTACAGATAACTAAAAAGATCAATGGTGTCAGTGGGAACTTATCTGAGAGGCAGACAGGAACCCCTAGAGTAACCTCTAGAGAGGAACCCTGGTTGAAAAACCTTCTTATAGACAGTTGTAACTAAGTAGGTGTTCCCGTTGAAAGATTCTTCTTATATTTCTGATCATGTGTCATCTGTAAAAGTTTGCATTTCCCATTATTTTCTACAAATAAAAAAAAGAATGAATCTCCCCAGGACAGAGAAATAAATCTGGCTTTTTTTAGATACACTTTAATATAATTCATTAATTTGCACGTGCCTCTGGCTTCCTGTTAGCATAATATAGCTGGTAAATGGAACCCCCCCCCCACCAACCACCCAGGGTGATCAATAAGGGAGTTGATCTTGTTGGTCAGACCTCGCTATCGCGTTGGAAGGGAAATCAGGAATTTCAAAAGATTTATATTCTGGGAAATCAATAATAATACTGACCTTCTCAAATCGTCAATAAGAATTGCTATAACCTCTGACAAAATATACTTGAGCTCACTTCATTTGCAATTTGTGCTGCACTGCTGGGAATATTATTTTGTTATTTCAGTAGCATGACTGAACTGCTGAACGTGGCACGCGGCAAGACAATGGAAGTAGCTTAACCTCTGCTGTGCCAGGAAAACGAAGCATAGAAAGTATTAGATATTAGGACTGAAAATTTGCTTAAGTCTGATGTGCATGTTAAATAGAATATAATTCTATCATGATACATATGGGGAGCACTGTGGCCTTGTGGGTTTGGGCTTTAGTCTCCGTTCACATCTAGGCATCCCGGATCCCAAATCACGGCAAATCATGGGACGCCCATTGCAATCTCCGTCACTTCCAATGGCACCCCGATCTGGAACTTCTTTTGGGCGACAGGCGTACCGAGATTCTGTTTGTGTGATTGTACTGCGACATCGTCAGGCGACAATCGCGGCAAAACCGAGATCAGGGTGCCATTGGAAGTGATGGGGATCGCAAGGGCGTAAGTAAATTTGTGGCAATTCTGCCCGCGATCCGGAAAAGCCTAGATGTGAGAGGAGCCTTAAGCCTCGTACACACGATAGGTTAACCAGAGGATAACGGTCTGAAGGACCGTTGTCATAGGTTAACTGATGAAGCTGACTGATGGTCCGTCACGCCATAGGTTAAATAACCGATCGTGTCAGAACGCGGTGACATAAAATACAATGACTTGCTGAAAAAAAAAGAAGTTCAATGCTTCCAAGCATGCGTGTGTCGACTTGATTCTGAGCATGCATGGATTTTTAACCGATGGTCGTGCCTACTAACGATCGGTTTTGACCTATCGGTTAGGAATCCATAGGTTAATTTTAAAGCAAGTTGGCTTTTTTTTAACCTATGGTTAAATAACCTATGGGGCCCACACACGATCGGTTTTGACCAATGAAAACGGTCCATCAGACTGTTGTCCTCTGGTTAACCTATCGTGTGTACTAGGCCTTAAGCCTAGTACACACGATCGGATTTCCATCGGACAAATCCGTGGAATTTTGTGCGAAGGGCGTTGACCGTTAACTAGTTCTGCATACAGACGGCAGAACTTTTTCAGCTAACATAAACAAAACAACGTGGTTTTTCAGCTCTTTAGCGCCACCCTTTGGGCAACTTCTGCTAATGTTGTGCTGTGGTAAGCATTCGGATGGACTTGTGTACACACGATTGGATAATCCGAGAAGAAACATTTGTTGTCGGAAAATTTGAAAGCATGCTCTAAAACATTTGTTGTCGGAAATTCCGACAACAATTGTCCGATGGAACGTAAAAACAGTTGGATTATCCGACAAAACCCTGCCATCGCACATTTGTTGTCGGAAAATCCGATTGTGTGTACGAGGCTTTACATTTAAATTTTTTTTATAAATGAATGCCATTTTTGTATGATAGGGTAACTCCACTTTGGTGGGGAAAAAAATTAGCAAACAAAGAAAAAATAATATAGCGTATACAATTGCAACTCAAGTCATATTATAATTGAATGTTGTTAAAAATTCAATCTGCAGTGCTGTAATTTTCTGTAAAATGCAATGCAATATGGCTACCTGAAGGTGTTCCTTACACAGATGGAGTACAGAACTACACCCAGAAATGTCATGTCCTGTTTGTGTGATTGGTTGACTAATTTTCCCATAAAGCCTCGTACACACGACCGAGAAACTCGACTGGCGAAACACATCGTTTTGCTCGTCGAGTTCCTTGTTAGGCTGTCGAGGATCTCGGCGAGCCAAATTTCCCTATTCCTGTAGAGGAAAAAGAAGACATGCTCTCTTTTTGGCTCGACGAGATCCTCGACAGTTTCCTCGTCGAAAAGTGTACACACGACCGGTTTCCTCGGCAAAAAAAAAAAAACAGCAAGTTTCTTGCTGTTTTTTGCCGAGAAACTCGGTCGTGTGTACGAGGCCTCAGTGTACACTAAGATTTTGAGCATCCCCTGCAACAGAAATTACATTTTTGGTAAGATGCTACCAAAGGGAAATCATGTCTAAAGGGATGGAGACCCAGCTAGTTTCCTCATTAGAACCCTGCAGGTGCAGCAGCTGATTGATAATTATGAAACTACTGCCATACAAGTTATGTTTTTGTCTTACAGGTATTTTTTTTATAGGGTTTACAACCTCTTTAAAATGCCTTCTGCGCTTCTACTTTGAAACTTAAGGATGAATTGCTCCACAGTGTCTGCAGCTAAAAAAAATCAGTAAGGGCTTTGTTTAAAGCCTATGCACTGCTTTTAAGAACATAAACATATTTGAATGTTCATAGCCTGGCCAATGGTTCTGCTCTTGCTACAAAAACATACAGGTTAGTTATTTTTACTCCATTTAAATTAGTCCAAGGGTGACTGGGGTGGAGGCATTTGATTGTAGCTTTAAAAGCTATGAAGTTCTAAATACTCTGTAAAGAAACAAAGAACTTGACAGCAATACTGAAGAGGACAAAATCTAAAATAATTTTAATATCATCTGCACAGTGACTTGAATGAATGTGTCTGTGGTGTCAGGAGAGGCCTAGACACTGCAGGCAATGTTCTTGCCAAAATGCCACAGCACAAAGCTTAGTGAATGCTTCATTAGGCACTTGTATCCACTGAACCTGGTATAAGAGGGTTACATGTTAAACATCAGGAGAGTGTTCCTGCCACCTTCTTTTGACAGCCATGTGTACAGAGCCTTAAAGCAATCCCAAAAAAACCTTTATGGGAAGACTCAGCTTATTTGAAACTCTATTTGATCTTCCAGACAAAGCCTAAATAAGAAGTTTAAAGGCAATGTATCTGCAAATTTTTACTATCCCGATCTTCTTATTTGAAAGCTACATACAACTGCCATAAAAATGTTTGTATAGATAGGTGTTGCTTTTATAAGACAAACAGCCCAAACACAAATAGCAATGAGGCATATCAGACAATACAGAAACGTATCTTCTGTTGCCACTGCATTTGTAAACGATTACTGCTTCTTTTCACCTCTTTAAAGGAGAAGTACAGCCTAAGCTCGTTTGGCTATACTTCTCCTGTGGACCCATCTTTAGCAGACAGCGGGCTGAAACCCAATGTTGGCTGTTGTCGCAGAGCCGGTCCAGGCTCAGAAAGATTATGGAAATATGGTCGGGATCTGCCCACATGCCTGGATTGGCACCCGGCTCAGCCTCTCAGCGAGCCGCTGAGAGCCTGAGCTGGCTGCTCCCACTCCCTTTAAAGCCCAGCGCTTCAGTGAGCGCGGGGGTGGGGGAGCAGAGCAGAGAGCCAGTGACTTACCAGCTCTTTGCTCACTGAGCTGTGAGAACTGAGCGGTGTTTGATTACTCAGTTCTCAGTGTTAGAGCCAGCAGGGGATGCAATCCAATGCTGGTGGTCCAATGCTGCATCCAGCTAGGTATGTATAATTAAAAAACAAAAACAAATCCCATACTTCTCTTTGAAGAACATTTCTGTTAAGATGAATTAACCTGTAAATCAGCCTTTCTAAACAAGCTGTAGCTACTTTTTTCTAAACAGGGTGACTATATACAAAGTAGAACATTTTGTCTTGCTGGGTGGTATTCATCTCAGATGGATTAATGGTCTATTTGTTCATTTGGTTTTCCCCTAAACTCAATGGAGCCGTTGGTTCTCTCTGCTGCCAGCAAGTGTCTCTGGCACCTTTGGCAATAGAGTGAAAAGCTCCAGCAAAACTGAGTTATAAATATTTGTTTCCCCTAGCCAACCAGTAGGAGGCTTATTGCCACTGATGCATTCTGAAGAAGAGTATAAATATTTGGGGTGGACCATGTGCTTTTTAACCCCCACTTCCCTTGGGGCTGCGGTTTGGAGAGCGTGCATGTTAAGCTATTGAGTGCTTGGTGCAAAGGCCTGGAAGTGAAAGAAGCCCGCCTGCCAGTATAGTCCCACTGCTTGAGGCCCTGGGCTCAGGGAGCCCCAGAGAGGATAGGGATCTGGAAGGAGAAGTGATACTTGGGATGGAGTAGCAGAGATGACCCTGCTGCTAGCGGTCATATGAAGGGCAAACTGATGGAGAGGCTAGGAAAGCATCAGCAGGATCATTATGAAGACTGTGTTGCTATTGGAAACAACTCCTTCTGGAAAAGGTATGGGTTCCAATTTTCATGTTAAAGGCTCTTTTTGCCTGTAACGAGGTCTGTGGATGGAGTCTGTGAGTCAGCAAGTCAGTAACAGCGTACTGAATTTCCTACCTATCCATGTGATGTCTGTGAAGAATAAAAGTCCTTAAAGTAACAGGCACCCAATCTGTGCACATCCACTACCTCCCAGCCATTAACTCAGCATTGGTACAATGCTAGCCCTCCCTATATTTGGGTTACTATCATGCCTTAGGGGGCCAGGGGGTGCTACACAAGGTTCTTCTAAAGATTGCTAAGGGTGTCCTCAATGTTCAAGCAATTAATATCACTCAGCAGAGACAAGAGTATGGGGACAGGATAGCCTCTCCTTATGACCAAGATACTACTGATACCAATTAGTTCTTAGCAAGGGATACATTTTTCCTATTGACCCCAAATGTAAGGAGCTTTTTCCCTAATGACCACCAATTAGAAAGCATTAATCCACTGAGCACCAAGGTAACGGGGAACATCTCCAGTTACCGACAATGTAATGCCGCGTACACACGATCGGTTTGTCTGATGAAAACGGTCTGATGGACCATTTTCATCAAACTAACCGATCGTGTGTGGGCCCCATCGGTTTTTTATCCATTGGTTAAAAAAATAGGAACTTGTTTTAAAATTATCTGATGGTTAACTAACCGATAGGAAAAAAAAACGATCGTCTGTAGGCATGTCCATGGGTTAAAAATCCTAAATTAGGCTAAATTAGGGGACGGGAACGCTCGTTCTGGTAAAACTAGCGTTCGTTATGGAGATAGCACATTCATCACGCTGTAACAGACAGAAAAGCACGAATCGCCTTTTACTAACACAAAATCAGCTACAGCAGCCCCAAGGGTGGCGCCATTGGATTTGAACTTCCCCTTTATAGTGCCGTCGTACGTGGTTTACGTGACCGCGTTCTGACACGATCGTTTTTTTGACCGATGGTGTGTAGGCAGCTTCATCGGATAACTGATGAAAAAATCTATCAGTCCGTTTTCATTGAATGGACCGATCGTGTGTACATGGCATGAAAGGCACTCATTCATTGATCACCAAGGTAAGGGGGCACTACACTGCAATTTAAGAAGGTTCTTTCCAGTGGCCACCAGTGTAAGGGGTGACTAAGCACAGCAGAGGTTCTATGAGATTTTAAAATTATTTTAAGGGTTCCTCTGTGATTAAAAAAGATTGAGAAGGTCTGCCCTAAATCAGTGTAAAGAAATACCCAAGAAACATCTCTATCAAAAGGCTCCCCTTGATAGATGTAGTAAGGTTTTTCATGAGTCTGGAAACAGTGATACTTAGGAACCATTGTGCCAACGTAAGGGGTTCCTGCCCACCTCAAAGTCCCATGACACAAGGTCTAGTAGAATTTACAATCCGAATAACGAGCAAAATTTTTATGTTTGGGTGTCAATATGGTAAAGTAAGATTCTACTCTCTTCAAGAAAGTTGAAAGTTTGGGGCAATCCCAGAAAACGTGGAGAAAGTTGCCTTCACCCATTGCACAATTCCAACACAATCAAGGATCTGGAAATTGAATTAAGAACACTGGGGGCTCTATACCTTCACATCTGGAGTCTATACTGCACTTCTTGGTAGTTTTTGCTGAATTATGTGTGAAGTATATTATTCTGTCTCGCAAAAGGCTTAGCCGTAGTTTTTGGTGCTCAGAATTTTTTACTGAAATTTTTGCAAAGCTAATATTCTCAATTTGGCTCGTCCATATCCGCTATCCTAGTGTGAACATTTCCCAGACATATATGAACAAGACAGAAAATAAATACCATTTAAAAGGTCCATTGTCTAACTCACCTTCTTTACAATGCTAAATTTGTAAATGTGTAAAGCAGTGCAGTCAGACTCTTAGAGGGAGTTTACAAATTGCATTTTACCCCAGAACTGGAATTATCGTCAGTCTGATGGCGAACAAGAGATACAATTTACATAATCACTGCTGCTGTGTGAACTGGCTTTCCTACACACCGCTGTCATGCACAAGTCTTAGACAAACACAGTTCTCTATTCATTTTCTTGTCTTTCTGTGTATTCAGGGATAAAGCAATCAGACTCAAAGGTGAAGACTGGTTTATTCTCTACGGTATGGAACAGCAGACAGGAAGCACAGCTCTTTGTGTAAAGTAGGTTTGGGTGATCTAAACCCGTAATAGTGATTGCAAAGTAGATAGGCCATGCCGGTCAGTCCGTCCAAAAATAATATTTCAGTTATCAGGTGAGACTGGCAGACTGAGAGTTATAAATCTTGGAGTCTTAAAGGGTAGGTTCATCTTTTCAGAAAAAATAAAAAGGTGGAAACCTTACCCCTTCCTTATCTTCCAGTCCCCACTGTACTTACCTCCGTAGGTGTTGAGTTGTCAGTGCCCAATCCCGTCTCTTCTTCCCCTTCTTTCTGTAGGGCTTCCGGGTCAGATCAGAGCAATTTAAGTTAGTCAAAGTGGTCACATTCCAGCTATGACCCATCATCATCTCTCTGATCCATCCCAAAAGCTCTACAGAAAGAAGGGGAAGAAGCATGGGTTTTCAATTCCTCAGACCACTACACCGCCTGCATGGGCACTGACAACTCATGAACTATGGAGTTAAGTGCAATGGGGACCAGGGGGTGGGGAAGGTGTATGATATAAGTTTACCTAATCATTTTTTTTCTGAAAAGGTGAACTAACCCTTTAAAGATGAATTCCAGACTGTTATATAAAAAAAAGGGAATCCTATATTTATTAATACATTATTATTTTTTTTGCAAGCTTAAGTACCTAAATTTGACTTTCCCTGTACAGCCTAATTTAGATTGAAAACAAAGAAGCAGCGCAATGAGTCATTCACCTGTGCTGCAGTGACCATGTGTTAACAAGGAACTAGCTGATAGGATGAGAGAACAGAGTGACAGAAAGATGAGCTTATCAGCCACTGCTTCTCCTTTTATTGTTCAATGGCAGGTTGGGAGGGGGTCAAGACCTGTGAGTGTAGCTTATGCCGCGATTGGATTTTCCGTCAGAAAAAACGTGGATGGTTTTTCTGACGGAATTCCGCTCAAGCTTGGCTTGCATACACACGGTCACACAAAAGTTCTCTGAACATTCGACCGTTAAGAACGCGGTGACATACAAAAAATTAAGTTCAATGCTTCCGAGCATGCATTGAATTGTTTCTGAGCATGCGACCAAATTTTGCGTGTCAAAATTGCTACAGCCAATCGGAACTTCCAATCGGATTTTTTTGCGTCTGAAAATTTGAGAACCAGCTCTCAAATTTTTGTTGACGGAAATTCCAACAGGAAAAGTCCAATGGAGCCTACACATGGTCGGAATTTCTGACCAAAAGCTCACATCGAACTTTTCTTGTCGGAAATTCCAACCATGTGTACGGGGCATTACTTGCAGTTTTCCAGCCCTATCCGATACGGCTGTGCTGTGTAAATCTCAAAACTGGATGGATAGAAATACAATTACTCTGATATATACACATTTCAATGTTGAAAACTACCCATCCAAAGTCTGTCATTCAGGATATCTTGGTGTGATACTTCACCTGTTAAAACATGTATGTTTATGGGATGTTCACCTTCCTGCTATAGTGCTCATACTTGAAAATTGGGGTCTCCAAACTTTCTAAACAAAGGGTCAGTTTACTGTCCTTAAGACTTCTGGTGGGCCGGACTGCGGCTATTGGGAGTAGAAAAACGTCAGTGGGAAAAAAGAATGCCTCATTGTTGGTGTCATTGGCAGAAATCGTGCCAAACTGTTGGGGTCATTGGCAGGAATTGTGACCCATTGTTGGAGTCATTGGCAAAAATTGTGGGGGGTCAGTGGCTGGAATAGTGTCCAAAGGGCCATATAAAAGCAAGCAAAGCGCTACATCTGGTCCCTGGGCTGCAGTTTGGAGACCACTGATCTATACTTTCTATTTATCCAGGTCCAGTTATCTGGTCCTGCAGCTCTGTATAAAGCCCCGTACACACGGGCAGAATCCCGGACAACATCGGGCGGTTCAATAAAAAAAGGTTCGGCATTCGGCCCTTGTGTAAGGTAGCTTCTTTCGGATGAGCATGCTGGAAAACCAGAAGCTGACTGGCTCCCAATCAGCACTCTCGGCCTATGGCTGAGAGTGTAGATCGGAGTGTCCTGGCAGAACACAAGATCTCAGCGAGGGAGATCACTTTACTAATCGTTAGTACAGCGTCTAAGCTGACATTCTTTTTTTGTTCAACCCATGAATAGTATGAATTGTACCAGGCTTTAGGGCGCGCTCAACAACTGTTGTGATTTCTGGGAGTGTCAATGTCACCTATAGGCTCCCATAGCCCAGCTTTTGTCGGTGCATCCTCCGCTCCCCTGCAGCAGCCAATAACTGACAGGGGAGCAGGAGCTGCAAGATCACATGACCAGACAGGTGCGGACCAAAAATAAGTAAGTATACAGATCTTTTTAGGCAGGGTAAATAGGAGAGGGGGTGGGAACAGTTTTAAGAATAGATATAGTTAGGCTTTTTTCCACTTTAAAAAATTATAATCGCTAATAAATAATACATTTTTGTTTGGGGGTTAAGACATTGCTTGAATGCAATTGTAAAAATATACAAGTAAAAGGATGTAAAAATGTGATAGTCACATCAGATATGTAATTTACAGTTACTAAATATCGGATACAGTTCAACATGTGCTGTACCCCCTCCACTTGTGATATATAAAAAAAATGGCCCAGATTCACAGAGAGCAGGGCGCACATTACGCCGCCGTAGAGCAAACACTGTACGCTATGCCAACGCAGCGCAGAGAGGAGAGCATTGCATTCAGCAAGCCATTGCTCCCAACACTGCCCCAGCGTGGCGTGGGTTTCGAAGGCGCACGTCGGCGTAGGTGGAAGTGGGCATGAACCCATGCAAATGAGGCATGACCCCATGCAAATAATGGGCCGAGCGCCAGACAGGTACGTATCACGAACTGCGCATGCGCCGTGACGTGAACGCAAGCACAGCACCCCATGCGCCTGCTCACAACCACGCCGGCAAAACTGCCTAAGCTACGCCGGATCACTGCATACGCCGTGAACATAACGTACGCCCAGCCAGACACACGTCCAACGCACAATACGCCGGCTTGTGTTCCTGGTGCAGACCTGTGCATGTCTGTTGCCGGGTTGCCCCTCCTTTATGGGGAATAACTTTACGCCGGACATACAACTTACGCGCATCTCGCGTAGCATGCGCCGGGCACACGCACATTCGTGAATCGCCCTATTTCCCTCATTTTCATGTTTGAATGGCTAATCAATGGGAGCGGCACCACGTGCCCAGCCTAAAGGTGCGCCCACCCTACGCCGGCGTGTGAAAGCTACGTCGGCAGCGTGTAGCCTGTTTTTGGGCGCATATTTGTTTGTGGGTCTGGCGCACATTTTCACTTACATCGGCGTAACGTGTTATACGTCGGCGTAAGTGCTTTGTGAATCTGGGCAATACTCTTGCTGTCTATTGTGAAATCTTAGGAATACATATTGGTAGAATTACCAAAAAATCCTTTTTATGGAACTACAGGTTCACTTTAACCTCTAAATTTCCTCCACCAAAGTCCATGAAATCTTTAGGCGATTAGCTTTCCAGTTTATCAGATTTGGGCGACTCTTGAAACGCTCTGGATATGTCACTTTTATCTTCAGGGCACAATCTGAGCAGGATTAGATAGAGAATAGCCACAAGATTTTCCTTCAGATGGACGGAGGGACTAGAAGGATGTTCTGTCCCCAAAGACACGGATCAGGTGTCTAAAAATAAACCCGGTGGGGGCCGTCAGGTGCTTCCCACAGATTAGTGATTTTTGTAATTGGACCCATGTGAAAATTACCTTTTGGATAATGTAATAAGTGCCGTAGCTTTCTGATCAGAAGGCCGTCTCCTCTCCGGGGTCTAGCCGGAGATACAAATGTACAGAAATGGCGTGACAAGTAAGAAATTATTTCTGCAGGGGGTTCTTAGCATGGAGACTTTGTAGATAAAACCTTCTTTGATACACATACACAATGTCTCCTGGAAGACAGAAAGTTTTTCCTGACTTTTACACTACCTATTTATTGATACATACCTGGATACTGGGTCTGTTCTGCTGAATGCTTTGCTAGGGTTAAAGTGATAATAAACCTAAAATACAAAAATGGTGTATATTGCAGCTTAGCAATTATTAAATGTTGTGGCTGTGTTTGTTGTCTTTTTTACTATTTACCCCACTGGCCAATTCTGACATTCCTCTCTTTGTTCAAATGTTTTATTGAAAAGAGGATTTAGAAGAAATGTACAGACAATAGTCCAATAGATACATAAGTATAACAAGCATACTTGCCAACAGTTCTGATTTTCACGGAAAATTCACGGGAAATTGGCTGTTCCAAGATGAATCGCCAGAGCCGCTAGGGATATGGGGTCCCCACTATTTTGTCAAGAGCAGCTCTCCTTGAGGCAGAGGCGGGGAAGAAACAAGAGGCGGAGCCTTGGTTGTGGGCCAGGCCGTGGGGCAGGGGGTTGGCAATAGATCAATTTCTATTGGTAGCCCGCTTTCATTGCCACCCGGTCTCCGCCTCTTGTTTGTTCCCCTCGGCCTCCACGAGAGCTGCTCTTTGCAAAAATGGTGGCGGAGACAACATCAGCAATGCATTGACTCTAGTGATACAGCAGCATGGAGGTCTCAGAATCTGGTGGCAACTGCATCTTGGGGACAAGTGAGCACTGCATCTCTGGTGACAAGTAGAAAGCTGCATCTTGGTGACAAGTGAGCTCTGCATCTCTGGTGACAAGTAGAAAGCTGCATCTTGGTGACAAGTGAGCTCTGCATATCTGGTGACAAGTAATAAGCTGCATTTGGAAAAAAGTGAGCGCTGCATCTCTGGTGGCAAGTAAGCTGCACCTATTGACAAGTGAGCGCTGCATCTCTGGTGACAAGTAACAAGTTGCAACTGGTGACAAGTGAGTGCTAAATCTCTGGTGACAAGTAGCAAGCTGGTTCTCTTCACCCCCCCCCCCCCCCCCGCTATGCAACACCTACAAATAAATGCCCACCCCCAAATTATAATAAGACTCTGCCTACATACAAAAAAGTGTCCCTATAATTTTTTTTTGACAATGTAGGCAACTATGAACACGTCAGAAAAGCTGAAGCATGGAAAATGACCATGCAAGTTCAGATTTAGGGATAAAAGAGAGGTGAGAGATCCAAGAACATGAATGGTAATCAATGTTTGGGAAACTATGGGAGCAGTAAGGTTTCATCAAAACTAGGGTGCAAAACCCGTGAATTCCAGAGTTTCACAAATTTCTGTACTTTGTCCAGAAGAACAGCTTGCAGTTTGGCATGTATCATTGCTTGGGTAACTCTATGTTTGTTCTCAATTACGCACAAAGAAGTAGATTTCCAGGCCTTAGCAATGGTCTGCTTGACTGCAGTAGTGACATAAAGCAGAAGCTTAAATTGACGGTGTGTCAAGCACATAGGTTTGCTATTCAGGAGAGCCACAACAGAGCTGGCAACAGTGGGATGGTAAAGGTCTGTCTGTCCATACGCAAATTGGCGGCCCCACTGGACTGGGCTTTTTTCCGTGGCTGCATATTTGTCATTATCTCTCTTTTTGCATGGTCTCATGGAGAGCCCCAGGCCCGTACTAACGATCGAGACCCGGAACTCCTGATTCCGGGTCACCTAATCACTGTATTAGCCTCCGATTGGCTATCACAGTGATCAGTCATTATGAAGTAGACATGTGCACACTGAAATATGTTTCGGAATTTCGTTTTCATCTGAAAAATACATTTATTTAGTTGCTCCCAAAATTTGTTTTTATTTATTTTTATTTTATTTCATTTTTATTTAAAAAATGCATTTGTCCGAAAATCCGAATTAATTAAGGTTGAATCTGTCATTGGAAGCTTAGGGTGTCTGTCGAATGTTCTAAGAAGATTCGACGGAGCAGCTAAACTGTACGACGCCACAGTCATACATTTCCGGTCGAATGTTCTGCCTACAAGCTTTAGAAGAATTCTAATGTTGTATATTTTTTTATAGTATCAGTGTCGGTGGGCCAGATCCACAAAGAAGTTACTCTGGCGTATCTATTGATACGCCGCGTAACTTCTAGGATGCTCCGGCGTATCTTTTTTCTGTATTCAGAAAACAAGATATGCCGGAATTTTGCTAAGATCCGACTGGCGTAAGCCTCTTACGCCGTCGTATCTTAGTTGCATATTTACGCTGGCCGCTAGGTGGCGCTTCCGTAGATTTACACAAGGAATATGCAAATTAGGTAGATACGCCGATTCACAAACGCACGTCCGCCCGGCGCATTCTTTTACGTCGTTTACGTAAGGCTTTTTCAGGCGTAAAGTTACCCCTGCTATATGAGGCGTACGCAATGTTAAGTATGGACGTCGGGCCGCCGTCTAATTTTTTACGTTTTACGTTGTTTGCGTAAGACGTTCGCGAATAGGGATGTGCGTAAGTTCCGTTCACGTCTAAAGCATTGACGATTTGCGGCGTAATTTGGAGCATGCGCACTGGGATTCTTTCACGGACGGCGCATGTGACGTTCGTAAAAAACGTCAAATACATGGGGTCACGATTAGTTAGCATAGATCACGCCCCCAACCAGCCTCTTTTGAATTAGGCGGGCTTACGCCGCCCGATATACGCTACGCCGCCGTAACTAAAGGCGTAACTTATTTGTGAATACAGTACTCGCCTTTCTAAGTTACGGCGTCGTAGCGTTTCTGAGATATGTTACGCCCGCCTAAAGATAGGTGCATGTATGTGGATCTGGCCCGGTGTGTTTTAGGTAGGATTAAAAAAAGGCAAAATAAGTACAATTGTTTTTGGGCTGTACTACAGGTACAAACAACAACTAACATTCACATATGTGGTATCACTGCGAATGTCAGGAGCAGGAGGAGTTTTTGGTTGTAGTAGCAAAAAATATACAGCTAAATAAAAAAAAAAAAAAAAATATTTTACTATTATGGGCCAGTTTTCCTTTTATAATAAAGAAAATCTGGTGATATGATTACCATTTACCACCAGAAGAAATCCCAATTGTTCCTAAAAAAAAACAGGGTATAAGCCACCTGGATGCACAAAGTAGTTGTGGTGATATATACAGTTTTACTAACACGTCAAAATTGCAAAATTGCGCTTAAGAATTTTGATTTGTTTTACTCTAGTGCCGCGTACACACGATAATTTTTCGGGTTGTAAAAAACAACGTTTTTCAGGCTCTAGATCATCAACTTGATCATTAAAACGGCCTTGCATACACACGATCGTGAAAATAAAATGGTTTAGCAAAGCGTGGTGACGTACAACACGTACGATGGCACTATAAAGGGGAAGTTCCATTCGGATGACATCACCCTTTAGCTGATTTCGTGTTTGTAAAAGACGATTTGCGCTTTTCTGTCTGTTACAGTGTGATGAATGTGCTTACTCTATTACGAACGGTAGTTTTACCAGAACGAGCGCTTCCGTCTCAAAACTTGCTTCTGAGCATGCGCGGATTTTTCACGTCGTTAAAGCGACCATTTTTTACAACCCGAAAAACGACGTTAAAAACGTTGTGAAAAAATAGAGCATGTTCGAAAAAAAATGTGCCCATTTTTTAGAACCCGAAAAATGCTCTGAAGCCCACACACGATCGTTTTTAATGACGTTTAAAAAAAAACGTTTAGAAACCCGAAAAACGTTTGTGTGTACGCGGCATTAGGCGCAAAGGGGTTAACTCAGCTAATATAAGCCGCAAAAGTATTCAAGATCCGAGTGTAGAAACTGGAACGTACGGCCATCTCTGCGGAATTATCAGCCATTACCGACTTTCTATCGACAATAAGCCGCCTGCAGCATATTGCTAATCACTTCATGATTTCTGCACTTGGAACAGAAGTCTTTGGTTTTATTTTTTTTTAGACAGAATTCAGCACGGCGCTCTCGGTACATTGATTTCTGAAGGAATGCATTGTGCTAACTGCACCACGCTCTACTACCATTCATGGGGTGATTTCTAATATGGCGCAAGGTGGAGTTCTAATTTAAAGGTACGCTGCAATCCAAATGGAAATCTGAGCCCTGAGATACATAAGGAGTGCAGACCATTACGAATCAAATCAGATGCTTTGGAGGGCAGAGGAGAGACATGGGGTCTAATAGGCCCCAGAACTCTCCATAAAGAGGATGCCATCACAAGGGATCAGTGGCAGCTGGGGCTCACTATTTTGAGGGAGCACAACCAACACACACAATCCCCCTCCACCCCTGGGAGACGGACGGTGGGTCATCCAAAACAGCAGCAACCCCCCCCCCCCCACGGTAGACACAGAGGGCGGAGATCATGTACCCCCCCAGCAGCAGCCACCTGAGAGGCTGCCTTTCTTTGAGGAGGCAGGGAGAAGGAAGAGCCGGGCCACACCAGCGAACACACAGAAGACATCCCCTTCCTGTTGAAGAGATACAGGAAGTGTCCTGAGACACGATTGGAGAGGGAGCCCCCGATTGGCCCGGGAGGACAATAAGAAAGAATAGTGAATATTCATTCACTAGTGTCACAGACCTGGGTGGGCTCCGAGCAAAATGCTCTGCGCCCTGAGCCCCCCCTATTTTGAAGCCTATTAGAGCCTTTGGCTCTAATCAGGTGCTTCAAGAAAACACCCACCCCCCCTGCTTTGGAATCCATGCCCCCGGCGTCCTGAAAGGGGCCGGACACATGGATAGGGGGTGGCGGTGGCGATGGATAGGGGAGGCGGCACCCATGCGTCCTTAATGGATGGGCCACCCCTGCAAGGGATGTTGTTCAGCTCTTGTAATAGCAATAAAAGTGATTAGAAAAAAAAATACAAATAATATGTAAAACAATAAATAAAATAAATTATAATTTATTTATTTTTAACGCACCCCCATCCTCCTGGTGTTCCCACGCAAATGTGAACACAGGTGTCAGTTCTGCACGCAATGTAAACGGCGATCGCATCACATGTGTGAGGTTTGACGTGAACGTCAGAGCGAGAGCAATAATTCTAGCTCTAGACCTTCTGTGTAACTCTAAACTGGTTACCTTAAAGCCTAGTGAGATTTTGTAGGCAGAAGTACAGAATCACGTATACTGATTATATATATATATCTATATCTATAACTATATCTATAGAGATATATCTCTATCTATCTATCTATCTATCTATCTATCTATCTATCTATAGATATATATGTATATATATATATATATATATATATATATATATATATATATATATATATATATATATATATATATATGTGATTTTGCATAAGAGGGTTGCCCTGTAGCAGTATATCTGCTATATGGCGAATCTTAAAGTGGTTGTAAACTTGTTTTTACAACTTTTACCTACAGGTAAGCCTATAATAAGGCTTACCTGTAGGTATAAAGAATATCTCCTAAACCTGTACGGTTTAGGAGATATTCCCCCCGCAATGCGCCACTGATTGCAGTGGCGCATGCGCAGCGGGGATCCTCGGCTAAAGGACCAGCAGCCGCCGGACCTTGCCGAATTGAAATCTCCCGCGCGCATGCGCGGGAGTGACATCATCGCCGCTCCAGCCAATCACAGCGCTGGAGCGGCGATACTCGGAAGACACGCCGAGTCAAGATGATATCTTGCTTGGCGTGGACCAGGTAAGTTCCCTACACCTTGTTTTGAGGTAAGTATTTCATAATGAGCTAATATGCGGTGCATACTAGCTCATTATGGCTTTTGCTTTTCAGGTGAAAAAAATAAATATATTTTTTTTGCGGGTTTACAACCGCTTTAAGTTGTTATTACACGTACTTACAGTATGTATACAGTGCTGTCAACTTACGCAGTGCTTCACATATATATTGTACATTCACACCAGTCCCTGCCCTCAAGGAGCTTACAATCTAAGGTATTATATACTGTTTGTGTGCACTAAAATCAGTGCATTTAAAAAAAAAATGCATTCGAAAAAATGCTGTACAAATACAGTGTGACATTAAAAATTGCAATACCCACCATTTTAATCTCCAGGGCCTCTGCCTTTAAAAAATATATATATCATGTTTGGGGGGTGCTAAGTAACTTTTTTATTACATATACAGTATGGCCCGGATTCACATACATCGGCGCATATTTATGCCGGCGTAGCGTATCGAATATACGCTACGCCGACGCAGCGCAGAGAGGCAAGCACAGTATTCACAAAGCACTCACTCCCACTTGCTTCCGAATCTACGCCGGGTTTTGAAAGCGTAAGTCGTCGTAAGTGGAAGTGGGCGTGAACAATGCAAATGAGGCGTGAACCCATGCAAATGATGGGCCGAGCGCCATAAAGATACGAATAACGAATGGCGCATGCGCCTTCCCGTGGATGCATCCCAGTGCGCATGCTCAGAATCATGTCAAAACTACTCCCTAAGATACAAAGGATCACTGCCTATGACGTTAACGTAACCTACGCCTAGTCATATTCACGTACAACGTAAACGACATAAGATACGATGGCTTGTGTTCCCTAGTCCATACCTTTGCATGAGTTGCGCCTAATCTATGGGGAATAACTTTACGCCGGACGTATGACTTACGCAAACTGCATATATTATGCGCCGGGCGCAACTACGTTCGTGAATCGACATATCTCCCTCATTTCCATATTTGAATAGGAAATCAATGGGAGCGCCAGATGCGTCCAGCGTAACTATGCGCCCACGATACGCCGGCATAGGCAAGTTACGTCGGTCATTGGGAAACATATTTTTAGGCGTATCTTAGTATGTGGGTCGGTGCATAGATACGACGGCGCACATTTGTACTTACGTCGGCGTATCTTGAGATACGTTGGCGAAAGTGCTTTGTGAATCCAGGCCCTTGTGAGTAGTGTCAGAATTAGATAATAATTTCTAAGCTAGTAAAAAAAAAATGACTGCTAGCGATTTCCGCTCCACTTTAACTTATGATGCTCCACCTAACTCCTTTGAGCCGTCTTGTCTCTGTTCTTCCTCAATTTGCAGCAGAGAGATGGGCAGGCATGAACATTGCAGTAATAATAGGTAAAGCATTCACATTTCGAGATGCAACTAAAAAAAAAAAAACTTTTTCTGAAATGTTATCTTAGTAAAACACAGATTTGGCAATATGATGGAAAGTTTGGCCCCGGAAGGCCTGGGGAAGCTGAAAGTAAGGTGAAGCTATTCCTGGACTGGAACTTTTTTTTTTTTTTTTTTTACCGTTACGCTGTAGAGATTAATTAAAGTGGATGATATTTTGTGAGGATTGAAATAATGCGGCAGCCTCGGGTGACCCTGCGGTTTGTCAGCTTTCAAACGCTTTTGGCAGCCGTAATATCAATATGTTTCATTTGCAGCCAACTTGGAAGGGACCGTGTCCAGCCTTCACTAAGCTGTGATCAGTCGTATCGCTCAGGGATTGCGGTGTAAGTGACATTGATAGCGCTTTCTGATCCCGCTCAATCCCTTTGCAATACACAAGAATGGGATCAGTCTTTATTAATAATGAAGTATATACAAAGAATCTCACACTGAGCCGAAATCATATTCCCCCTTTTTTTCACAATATAGACGCCATTCATGCTAGAAAACGCTGTCAGGATTTATATTGCACCGTAAGAGACATTGATAGCACGTTCTGATCCTGTTCAATCCCTACACAATACACAAGTGCGGGATCAGTTTTTATTAATAATGAAGTATAGAGAAAGAATATCACGCTGAGTGGATGGAGTTGTATTCCCTCTCCATGAAGCAGATGCTGTTCAAACCAGAAAACACCATCTGTACTTATATTCTCTTTGAATTGTACTCATGAATGGGCCCGCTTGAGTCTAGATTTCCAGCAAATCTGGTCAAGTCATGGCAAATAGATGTTCATGGCTGATCTCCTATTGGATATGACTGGAGATTATGGAGTTGAGCGGACACCTGGATGTTCGGGTTCGGGTCCGAACCCGAACTTTAAAAAAAAAGTTCGGGTTCGGGAACCCGAACCCGAACCCCATTGTAGTCAATGGGACACGGACTTTTAGAAAAAAAAATGCGCGGAGGTCCCCGCAAATTCAATAACCAGACCCTTTAGGTCTGGTATGGATATTAAGGGGAACCCCGCCGTCAATTAAAAAAAAATGACGTGCGGTTCCCCCTAAATATCCATAACCAGACCCGTTATCCGAGCACGTTGACCTGGCCGGCCGCGGAAAAGAGTGCGCCCCCCCCTCTCCTGAACCGCACCAGGCCACATTTCATGAAGGAAGTGTAAATTCTTGTAAAAAATAAACACACAAACACACACCATAGAATAAAGTCCTTTATTAATAAAAAAAAAAAAAAAACTCCAGCGGTTATAATCCAGCGATGAGAGGAGGTCGGCAATGCTGCGCTCTGGATGGATGGATCTTCTCATCGCTGGAGATCACCCGCACCCGTCGCTGGATCAGGACAACGTTGGAGCAGGAAGCCGGGAACGAGTGGATTATCACCGCTGGAGGTTTTTTTTTTTCCGTTAATAAAGGACTTTATTCTACGGTGTGTGTTTTTTTTTACCCCATTACCATTTCACACAGGGGGGGGTCAAGATCTGGGGGTTCCCTTTGTTAAAGGGGTCTTCCAGATTCTGATAAGCCTCCCGCCCGCATACCCCCACAACCACCGGGCAAGGGTTGTGGGGATGAGACCCTTGTCCCCATCAACATGGGAACATCCTCCCCATGTTGAGGGCATGTGGCCTGGTGCGGTTCAGGAGAGGGGCGCACTCTGTCCCCCCCTCTTTTCTGCGGCCGGCCAGGTCAACGTGTTTGGATAACGGGTCTGGTTATGGATATTTAGGGGAAACCGCACGTAATTTTTTTTTAAATTGACGGCGGGGTTCCCCTTAATATCCATACCAGACCTAAAGGGTCTGGTTATTGAATTTGCGGGGACCTCCACGCATTTTTTTTCCCGATCTCCGATCCCGGACCCAAACTTTTTAGAGCACTTTTTGCGATTCGGCACTGCGTCGCTTTAACTGACAATTGTGCGGTCGTGCGACGTGGCTCCCAAACAAAATTGGCGCCCTTTTTTCCCACAAATAGAGCTTTCTTTTGGTGGTATTTGATCACCTCTGCGGTTTTCAGTTTTTGCGCTATAAACAAAAATAGAGCGACAATTTTGAAAAAAATTAACATTTTACTATAATAAATATCCCCCAAAAATATATAAAAAAAAATTTCCCTCAGTTTAGGCCGATACGTATTCTTCTACATATTTTTCGTAAAAAAAAAAAAATCGCAATAAGCATTTATTTATTGGTTTGCGCAAAAGTTATAGTGTTTACAAAATAGGGGGTAGTTTTATGGCATTGTTATTAATATTCTTTTTTTACTCGTAATGTCGGCGATCAGCGATTTTTTTCAGTACTGCGACATTATGGCGGACACTTCGGAACACTTTTGACACATTTTTGGGACCATTGGCATTTTTATAGCTTTTAGTGCTATAAAAATGCATTGATTACTATACAAATTCCACTGGCAGGGAAGGGGTTAACACTAGGGGGCGGGGGAAGGGGTTAAGTATGTTCCCTGGGTGTGTTCTAACTGTAGGGGGGGTGGACTCACTAGGGGAAATGACTGATCACTGTTCATACATTTTATGAACAGAAGATCAGCATTTCTCCCCTGACAGGACCGGGAGCTGTGTGTTTACATACACAGCTCCCGGTTCTCGCTCTGTAACGAGCGATCGCGTGTGCCCGGCGGTGATCGCCTAGTGCCCGCTTCGCCTGCCGACGTAGAGCTACGGGCTCTCGCGCAGGAGAGCCAACCTGCTGCCATAGAACTTTCTTTTGGTGGTATTTGATCACCTCTGCGATTTTTTTTTTTTGCGCTATAAACAAAAAAAGAGTGTCCCCTACTGGTTAACTCCTTGCCTGCCAGCATCATTTACACAGTAATCGGTGCATTTTTATAGCACTGATCGCTGTATAAATGACAATGGTCCCAAAATAGCATCAAAAGTGTCCGATGTCTCCGCCATAATGTCGCAGTCATGATACGAATCGCAGATCACCGCCATTACTAGTAAAACAAAATTATAATTAAAATTTTATAAAACGATCCTCTATTTTGTAGACGCTATAACTTTTGCGCAAACCAATCAATATACGCCTATTGCGTTTTTTTACCAAAAATATGTAGAAGAATACGTATCGGCCTAAACTGAGAAAAAATATAGTTTTTTTTATATCTTTTTTGGGAACATTGATTATAGCAAATAGTAAAAAATATTGCATTTTTTTCAAAATTGTCGCCCCTTTTTTGTTTATAGAGCAAAAAAAAAAAAACACAGACATGATAAAATACCACCCAAAAAAAAAAGCTCTATGTGTGTGAAAAAAAGGACCTCAATTGTGTTTGGGAGCCATGTCGTACGACCGCGCAATTGTCAGTTAAAGCGGCGCAGTGCCGAATCGCAAAAAGTGCTCTGGTCAGGAAGGGGGTAAATTCTTCTGGGGCTGAAGTGGTAAAAGCCCTGCACCATGCTTGATAATGCCAAGAGATTACACATAGCCCCAAGCTTGAGGACAGCGCTGGAGCCAGAATTAGGTTAAGTAATACAGCCAGTGCCGATCCTGACCTCCAAAATGACATGGCAAATTAAAAATGAAAAGGGGGGGGTGGCGCTGACGACAGTGAGAAGCGGGGGGAGGGGGTGTTCTGCTGTCGAAAATGACATCTTAGGCCCCGTACACACGACCGAACATGTCCGACGAAACTGGTCCGTGGACATGTTCGGTCGTGTGTACGGCCTATCGGACCGGTTTCCTGGCCTTGTCTGCTGGAAACCTGTCCGTCGGACATGTCCGCTGGTTAGTACGTCTAACCAGCGGACCGAAATCCAGCGCATGCGTCGAATTGATTCGACGCATGCGTGGAAGCATTGAACTTCCGTGTTTGAGAAGCAGAAGGTGCTGACTTCTTACCTCTTCTCCCATGCAGCCAGCGAGTTGAGAAGCAGGATGAGGGGGCGAAAATTACTTCTCACCAGGCGGGGCCTCTAGTAATTTGGGGGGCCCTTCGCAGATTTGCGGGGCCCTAAGCGGCTTGCATAGTGAGTGTATAGGGCGGATCGGCCCTGAATACAGCCTACCCCTACACCCCTAGCCCAACCCTTAGCCCAAACAAGCAATTAACCCTTGCAGTGTGTGTGTGTGTGTGGGGGGGTGTGTTTGGGTCCGCGTTGCAAGGGTTAATTTGTAAGTTCAACTTTAACCACTTCCCGACAGCCTCATGTAGATATACGTCAGCAGAATGGCACGGACAGGCACATCAACGTACCTGTACGTGCCTGCCTAGACGTGGGTCGGGGGTCCGATCGGGACCCCCCCGCGCTACACGCGGCGGTCGGGTTCCCTCGGGGAGCGATCCGGGACGACGGCGCGGCTATTTGTTTATAGCCGCTCCGTCGCGATCGCTCCCCGTAGCTGAAGAACGGGGAGAGCCGAAAGGTAAACACGGCTTCCCCGTGCTTCACTATGGCGCTGCATCGATCGAGTGATCCCTTTTATAGGGGAGACTCGATCGATGACGTCATTCCTACAGCCACACCCCCCTACAGTTGTAAACACACACTAAGTGTACACTAAATCCTACAGCGCCACCTGTGGTTAACTCCCAAACTGCAACTGTCATTCTCACAATAAACAATGCAAAATGCATTTTTTGCTGTGAAAATGACAATGGTCCCAAAAATGTGTCAAAATTGTCCGAAGTGTCCGCCATAATGTCGCAGTCACGAAAAAAATCGATGATCGCCGCCATTAGTAGTAAAAAAAATTTTTTTTATAAAAATGCAATAAAACTATCCCCTATTTTGTAAACGCTATAAATTTTGCGCAAACCAAATCGATAAACGCTTATTTCGATTTTTTTTTAGCAAAAATAGGTAGAAGAATACGTATCGGCCTAAACTGAGGAAAAAAAAATAATTTTATATATGTTTTTGGGGGATATTTATTATAGCATAAAGTAAAAAATATTGATTTTTTTTCAAAATTGTCGCTCTATTTTTGTTTATAGCGCAAAAAATAAAAACCGCAGAGGTGATCAAATACCACCAAAGGAAAGCTCTATTTGTGGAGAAAAAAGGACGCCAATTTTGTTTGGGAGCCACGTCGCACAACCGCGCAATTGTCTGTTAAAGCGACGCAGTCCCGAACTGTAAAAACACCTTGGGTCTTTAGGCAGAATATTGGTCCGGGGCTTAAGTGGTTAAAAAGAAGAGCGTAACTCCCGAATGGCAGCTTCAAAGAGAAGAGGGCGTCTAAGGTAAGGAAAAGTTAGAGAGAGCGGAAAAAAAAAGAGTTCCAAAAGGCAGAAAGTATAAAGAGATAGGAAGTAGAAAAGAGACATAGACGGTGGAAAAGAGACAGTGATGAACGAGGCAGAGGTAGAGAGCAGAAGAGTGAGAAGTACAGACAGTGAATGAAGGAGAAAGGAAGGGCAACAAAAGACAGAGATAAGAAATAAATGCTTGTAAGGATGGGGTGCAAAGGTGGACATCTCTGTGTACCTACAAAAAATTATCTAAAATAGCGGTCCGCATTTAAGAGGGAACAAACCTTTAAAAGATTAAAAGGAGTAGAGGTAAAATAAAGCGTTCTGTGATAGAGTAAATTCTTATCTTGGCATAAGACAAAAAGTTGATTGCTCTGGGGTTTGTGACATTAAAGTGTCACTCTCTATGAGAAATCTCCGAGGATAGCTTTGCTCCACAAGCATTTCTGTAAAGGAATTTTTGAATTATTCAGTCTGATGACACAGGGAAATGTATTGACTTTGATATAGAAGGATCTTTCACCCCTCGCTTACTTCTGACGATCAATGGGAGGCCTCCGCTGACAGCTAATCATTATGGAGTAACTAATGTTTAGCAGCCAGTATGGCATACATAAGGTAATTTCTGATTATGGCTCCACAGTGGATGGAACAGTGACTACATGGCAGAAACTCAAATAGGATGGGATGCTTAGAGACACACGTGGAAAATGATGGTACCAAACGTTCAGAGGAAAGCGCTGTGCGCATCACTCTAAAATGTGTTTGAAAGAAGAACTGTCTGTGATGCTCTACAATAGCCACCAGTGTTCATCCTGTCATAGAAAACAATCTCGGAATCATAAAATTGTGAGTTGTTCTAGTTTTTTTTTGGCATAGCTCCTGATTTCACAGGACAAGCTCAGGTTTTGAAAATTGGTCCCTGGAATTGAAAAAAAATTGTACATTCCTGTTTTTTTAGTTATCACAAAATATAACATCAACTCAATGGCCCGGATTCAAAAAGAAGATATGACGGTGTATCTCCTGATACGCCGTCGTATCTCTGAGCCCGGCCGTTGTATCTATGCGTCTGATTCATAGAATCAGGTTACACATAGATCTCCCTAAGATCCGACAGGTGTAAGTGACTTACACCGTCGGATCTTAGGCTGCAATTCCAGGCCGGCCGCTAGGTGGCGCTTCCATATCTTTTACGTGTCGGATATGCAAATGAGCATTTACGCCGATTCAGAAACGAACGACCGCCCGGCGCTTGTTTTTTATGTCGTTTGCGTTCGGCTTTTTCCGGCGGAAAGTTACCTATAGCAGGGGTAAGTGCGGCGTATCCTATGTTAAGTATGGCCGTCGTTCCCGTGCTGAGTTTTGAATTTTTTACGTTGTTTGCGTAAGTCGTTCGCGAATACGGCCGCACGTAATTTACGTTAACGTCGAAACCAATGACATCCTTGCGACGTCATTTGGAGCAATGCACGCTGGAAAAATTTGCGGACAGCGCATTCGCTGTTCGATCGGCGCGGGAACGTGCCTGATTTAAATACTACACGCCCCCTAGCCGCGGAATTTGAATTCCGCCGGGGGAATTATGATACGCCGCCGCAACTTTAGAGGCAAGTGCTTTCTGAATAAAGCACTTGCTTCAAAAAATAGCGGTGGCGTAACGTAAATCAGATAGGTTACGCGGATCTAAAGATCCGCTAACCTATCTGAATCTAGCCCAATATTTTTTTCTGCATTTTACATTTATTAAACACTTAAAGGGTCACTAAAGGTATTTTTTTTTGTTTAAATAACAAACATGTTATACTTACCTCCACTGTGCAGCTTGTTTTGCACAGAGTGGCCCCCGATCCTCGTTTTCTGGGGTCCAGTGCGGCTGTCTCGGCTCCCCCCCACAAGGAATCAACACCTAATGCGAGAGAGCTCGCATGGTGTTGAGTGCTTGCGGGCGCACTCCCGTGATACAGCCGGCGGCCATAGCCGCTCACTGTATCACTTGGCCCCGCCCCCCGGTGCGCCGCGTCATTGGATGTGATTGACAGCAGTGCAAGCCAATGGCTGCGCTGCTTTCAATCAACCAATGAATGAGCCTGAAAGATGGCCCAGAAGCCTGCGCGTTCAAGGCGCGGGACTTTCGATGGGTCAGGTAAGTAAAGGGGGGCTGGGAGGGGGGGGGCGCTAATACACAGATGTTTTTTCACCTTAATGCAAAGAATGCATTAAGGTGAAAAAACTTTTACCTTTACAACCCCTTAAAGGACCGAGCCTCTTTCTGAGATTTGGTGTTTACAAGTTAAAAACTTTTTTTTTTTTTTGCCAGAAAATTGCCCCAAACATTATATATATATTTTTTTCTAACACCCTAGAGAATAAAATGGTGGTCGTTGCAATATTTTTTGTCACACCGTATTTGCGCATCGACCTTTCAAACGCACTTTTTTAAAAAAAAAAATCTAAAAATCTCTTTTTTTAATTAAAAAATAAGACAACAGTAAAGTTAGCCCAACGTTATATTGTGAAAAATAAATACATTTATACCCACCATTTCACGCTTAAAAGTTGCGCCCACTGGTGGAATGGCAACAAACTTTTACCCTTAAAAATCTCTATAGGCGACGTTTAAAAAATTCTACAGGTTGCAAGTTCGGAGTTACAGAGAAGGTCTAAAGCCGTGTACACACGATCGGAATTTCAGATGGAATAAAATCCGATGGAATTTTCCGTCGGAAATTCGGTGAAGCCGACTTGCATACACACTGTCAGACTAAATTCCGACCGTCCAAAACGCGGTGACGTAAAACACTGCGATGAGCCGAGAAAAATTTATTTCAATGCTTCCGAACATGCGTCGACTTGATTCTGAGTATGCATGTTTTTTTTCTCGGTCGGAGTTGCACACAGACGATAGGAATTTCCTATATTTTTTTTTTCCATCGGAAAAAAATAAAACATGTTCTATTTCTAAACACCGACGGAAATAAGTCCTATGGGGCCCACACACGATCGTGTGTATGCGGCATAATACTAGAATTATTGCTCTTGCAATAACGATCATGGCGATACCTCACATGTGTGGTTTGAACACGGTTTTCATATGTAAGTGCTGCTCACGTATGCGTTCGCTTCTGCGCGCATTCATAGGTTGAGGGTGCTTTAAAAAAATAAAATAAAAATCTTATGTATTTTACTTTTATTCTTTTATTTTGACACGGGATGTAAACATCCCTTGTAATAGAAAAAAGCATGACAGGTCCTCCTAAATATGAGATCTGGGGTCAAAAAGATCTTCGATCTCATATTAAGACTAAAATGCAATAATAAAAAAAAGAAATAAAAATCATGTAATTAAAAAAAAATCCCTTCAAGAGCTATGGGCGGAAGTGAAGTTTTGACGTCGCTTCTGCCCAGCAATGATATGGAGACGGGTGGGGGCCATCTTAAGCGGCAGAGGACACCAGAGAGCGGCGGGAGAGGGCCCCCTCTGCCACCACCAATAAAAGTGAGCTTGCAGTGAATCCGCAGCAGAGACCACTTTTATCTGAATGTGGACCGCCTGCTCTTGAAGAGGGTATCGGAGTTATGGCAGCTAGCTGCTACCATAACAACGGTATTCCTCTTCAAATTAGCGATATATTCCTGCGGCGGGCGGTCTGTAAGTGGTTAATCAACAATTGTTAAAAGATAATGCTGCCCAAAAGCCTGTATATATTAGTTATACGGGGTGCCTGCGCAGTCAGCTACTAGTCAGTGCGCAGGCACCGTATATCGCCGTATATAGCCGAGTCCCAGTCTGGCTATTTTTGGAACGCGTGACGCGCCTTAGCCGCACGTCAATCATCTACGCCTCTTCATAGGAACGCCTATTCCCCGCAGGAGTCTGAAAAGAAAAAGAAGTATAAAACGGTATGTACAGCGGAAAAAAAAAAATGCATACTGTACATGTCGGCAGTATGCCGGTTGGAATGGTATATAATTGTTTTAGGGTGAACCTCCGCTTTAAGTGCAAGATCACTATCAATTATTAAACCTGCCACTATACTACCCAAACATGGCAATATACTGCTCTATACTACCCAAACCTGACACTATTGCACCATATACAGTACTATCCAAACCTCCCACTATACCGCCCTATACTACCCATAGGGTATGTTATGCATACTAGCTCATTATGCCTTTGTCTTGCAGGTGTTATTTTTTCCATCTGACATTCCGACCGTGTGTATGCCCCATCTGAGTAATTCAATCAGAAATTCTGATGAATTCCATCAGAGTTAAGATAGAGAACATGTTCTCTTTTACTCAGATGGAATTGCGTCGGAATTCTTATGTGATTTTGGTTAGACAAAGGTCCGATCGTGTGTACGGGGCTTAAAGGCCTGGCTGTAGCTCAGGACTTGAAATTTTGATCCTTGCCATAATAAATAAATAACCGTATCTCTTCCTATACTGTTGGCTTTCTTGAATAGCTTTGACAAACATTGACAATTTAGCTGCTGTGATCCCACCGTTAAGGTTGTTACTTATTTTTGTCTACGAAGCTGAGCAATCCTAAACCAAAAGTTTGTGGGTTTGTAAACTTCACAAATTACTGGGATTTGCCATAAGCCCATGGCAGCAGCACCTCTGGACCTCATTTCTATTAAAGACTAGGTAAATATTAGATCCTTCATTGTAACATAAGTACCTCATACCCATGTCTAGGGTTAAACACGGGTATTTGCTAGGTATGAAAACAATATATAGGGCACACAAGCTTTTAAGTCAGGCGTCTCAAAGTACCGGCCCGCAGGCCATTTGCGGCCTGCGGACCGGTTATAAATGGCCCGCAGGCAGGGCGGGGGGTGCCGCGGAAGTGTAGATCGAGATGCATGCAGAGCAGCGCAGGAAGCGTCTGTCATAAGTTCACTTCTCTCTCATGTCACGCTGCTACTCCCCGGTGGCCCCCCCTCTCTTTTCGTCTATCCCTATTTGCTTGTGACATCATCTGGGATGGACGAGAAGAGAGGGGGGGCGCCGGGGAGTAGCAGCGTGACATGAGAGAGAAGTGAACTTATGACAGACGCTTCCTGCACTGCTCTGCATCTGAAGAAAACAACAAGTAAACGCTGACCTTGTGCCCTGATGTGCTCTCATGTGCCCTAATGTGCCCTGATTGTGCCCTGATGTGCTCTAATTGTGTCCCATGTACCCCGATGTGCCTCATGTACCTTGATGTGCCTCATGTACCATGATGTGCCTCATGTACCCTGATGTGCCTCATGTACCCTGATGTGCCTCATGTACCCTGATGTGCTGGGCTCTGTACATCAAGGTACCCTGTGCCCTGTACCCTGATGTGCCATGTGCCCTGTCCTGATGTGCTGTGCCCCATGTGCCCTGATGTGCTCTCATGTGCCCCATGTTCCCTGATTGTGCCCTGATGTGCTCGAATGTGCCCCATGTGCCCTGATGTGCCCTGATGTGTCCTGGTGTGCTCTCATGTGCCCTGATGTGCCCCATGTGCCCTGATTGTGCCCCATGTGCCCTGATTGTGCCCCATGTGCCCTGATTGTGCCCCATGTGCCCTGATGTGCTCTGATTGTACCCCATGTACCCTGCGGTGTAGTGCTCAGTGTGTAGTGGTCCGTGTGCAGTGCAGTGGTCAGGGTTAATAATGCGTTTGCTGACACCAATACTAGGGGTTAATAATGCGTCTGCTGACACCAGTGCTGGGGTTAATAATGCGTTTGCTGACACCAATACTAGGGGTTAATAATGCGTCTGCTGACACCAGTGCTGGGGTTAATAATGCATCCACTGACACAAGTGCTGGGGGTAATAATGTGTCCGCTGACACCAGTGCTGGGGGTTAATAATGCATCCACTGACACTGACACAGAGCTGGGGGTTAATAATGCGTTCGCTGACACTAGTACTGTTTTTGAAGTTTGAAAGTTCGCATGCGGCCCCCCATGGGATATGAAAACATGTCTTGTGGCCCTCAAGTAATTTGAGACCCCTGCCTTAAGTGTATACGTCCTAAAGCTAATCATACACCTATAGATTTTCTCTTGCATAGCCCTAGCTTGGATGGAGGAAACTCTACTGTTGGCTATTGTATTCAAGCACTGGAGACACCCGCTGGTGTCAAAGTACCCGAACAGTGACTGCCAATAATTTTCCACTTAGCTAGACAAAAATCAATTTAACAATAGACTGAGCAGGAAAATTATCTGGGGTCACCAAGGATCAATTCTTTACAGTGCTCTGTTACATATGGTATATGAATGAATGAATGAATGAAAACTTATATAGCGCAGCACATGCGAATTTAATCGCCTCTTGTTTTTTATTCAACAAGTGCAACACATTTCATTTGTGCTCTTGGGTTTATGTACGGTTTTAGATCCCATCACCTTGCTGGGAAAGGTTAAGCTCTCTGATAGGGTAATTTCTAATAAATTGGCCACTTCCCCTTTTAAATTATTCCTCACCCTCATCTACATTTCTCCAATGAAGTCCTAAGGGCAAAGATCAGTAATTAACAGAAAATCAATCAATGAAACAATGTATAGATCACTGAGCATGACCTAAAAGAATGGCCTGTCAATGACTCTCAAGGATACACTTAGGATCATCTTGATTTACTAATCAGCAATCTTAATAAAATAACTTGAAAACCACTTACTGTACAAAAAGTCAATGTTCACAAGTCATCCTTTAGAGTTTCTGAGAGATTGGTCAACAAAAGGATAAAGAACTGCAATGCTAAAGGAAACCTGTCATATAGGATTCATGGGGCTTTCATAGCTAACCTTTACTGAACATGCTGGCTTTCTGGCTGTTTTACAGACCCAGTTTGTTTTTTAAATTAGATGTAAGTGAGATTTGACTTAGGTCATTTTATTTATTTTTTTATAAAATAAAGTCCTCATCTTTTTTCATCTCTGGTTTGCTCCAGCCTCTTTCCGCCACTGTCTGTCTCAGTGTTAATTTCGTAGACTAAAATGGCTAAAACATTTTAGTAGACTAAATGATTCCTATTTTAGTCGACTAAAACAAAAACATATGAGATGACTAAAATACGGCTAAAACTAAAAATGGCATTTTAGTCAAAAGACTAATTCCGCGTACACACGATCGGTCAATCCGATGAGAACGGTCTGATGGACCGTTTTCATCAGACCAAACCGATCGTGTGTTGGCCCCATCGGTTATTTATCCATCGGTTAAAAAATTTGAAACTTGTTTTAAAATTAACCGATGGATACCTACAGTAACCAATAGAAAAAAAACGATAATTTGTAGGCACGTCCATCGGTTAAAAATCCATGCATGCTCAGAATCAAGTCGACGCATGCTTGGAAGCATTGAACTTTGTTTTTTTCAGCACGTCGTCGTGTTTTACGTCACCGCGTTCTGACACAATCGTTTTTTATCTGATGGTGCATAGGCACAACTGATCATCAGTCAGCTTCATCGGATAACTGATGGAAAAATCCATCAGACTGTTTTCATCAGACTAACCTATCGTGTGTACAGGGCATTAGACTAAAACTAAATTGAAATTTGACTTTAAAATTAACACTGGTCTTTAGTGCATGTTCATACCTCAATACCATAAATAATAACATATTAGATTTTTAACTCCAGCAGTATAATTGTAAAAAAAATTTAACTAATGCATTACAATTTAATTACACCCATTAGATTTTAGACGACAAACATGAATTTTGGTCGACTAAAATGCACTGGAGATTTAGTCGACTAAATACAATTGTTTAAAACTAAAACAATTGCAGAAGACTAAAATGGGACTAAAACTAAAATTTAATTTTAGTCCTAAGACTAATGCCCCGTACACACGATTGGGATTCCCAGGCGGTAAAAAGTCTGCCCGGAATCACGGGGGGGGGGGGGGACTGAGAACCTGCTCGGTCACTTTCCCCGTGTACACACCAGAGGTTTTCCCCTCGGAAAAACTGCGGTGAGAGCTTTGGCCGGGAATCCCGTGCATGTGTATGCTCTACCGCAGTGTTTCCAATAGGGAAACTGCCAGGAAAAAGACCGTCGGGAATCGCTGCAGGAAAAAAGAGAGCATGTTCCGATTCCCGAGGTTTTCCTGTCGGTGAAACTGCCATGGAGCATACACACGGCCAGTTTTCCCAGCCGAAAGCTGTCATGGCAGTTTTCCCAACTGGTCGTGTGTATGAGGCATAAGACTAAAACTAGATCGAAATTTGCTGCCAAAATTAACACTGGTCTGTCTACACCAGGGATCCTCAAACTACGGCCCTCCAGCTGTTACGAAACTACACATCCCATAAGGCATTGTAAAACTCTGACATTCACAGACATAACTAGGCATGATGGGAATTGTAGTTCCTTAACACCTGGAGGGCCATAGTTTGAAGACCCATGGTCTACACACACTCCTTTGGCTGCACATCATTGCTCTGGACCAGCTTCCTGATGGTCACAATGGCAGAGCACTTCTATAAAAATGGAAGCACAGCCGCTTGTAGTCACAACAGGGAACATTTTGGGAGCACAATTGGGAGACAGTCGTCCTACAAAAGCAAGTGTCTGAACAAGGACACCAGCTATATACATTTTTATTACAAGAATAATTTGTGCTAGGAGGGGAACTTTTTTTTGGGTGGGATTTGTGCAATTAGGGATGATTGTATTTGTGGTAAAGGGAGAACTTTGAGGGGATAGAATTTGTGTTAGGATGGGGAACTGGGGAATGAGAATTTGTGCTAGGGGATTTGGAGTTGAGGGGGGGGGGGGGGGGATTTGTGATTGGAGAGGATATTTGAGGGGCAGGGAAATTGTGCTAGGCGGGAGAAACATTTATGGGGAGAGGGGATTTGTGCTGGGGGGCATTGGGAGGTAAGATTTTACTGAGAAGGAGGGAAATTCTGTAGGGGGGCAGATTTGTACTTGGAGGGGGGATATATGCTTAGGGGGTAAGCATGCAGATTAGTGCTCGATTGTTTGTGGGTGAGGGATTTTTGCTAAAACATAATGCTCACACATCTTGGGAGGGCGCAATTTGGCATGTTCGCCCTGGGCTCTGGATGACCTTGTCCCGGCACTATGTAGAGTAAAGCATTAATCTTGTCAGGCTGGGTTCGCACGGAGCGCACAGCAAAAGTGTCCTGTGCTGGGTCGCCCTGTCCATTAAAGGCGCATTTGCATTACAGGAGATTGTAACCAGCTCTCAATGGAGCCGGTTTACACGTCTCTGGGGTGGCCACGGAGCGTCCTCTGCTGGGGCTGCCTGTCCATGTCCATCACTGCCTCCCCTATCCATGCGTCTGTCCCCTTTCAGGACACTGGCGCATGGATTCCAATTCTGAGGGGCTGTTTTTTACAGGAACCTGCAACCTGCCGCCTATAGGAGGCCGCAACCTGCCCATAAAAGCCCGCAACCTAGCTGCTGCCCGCCGCCGTATGAGCCAGCAACATGCCCATTAAAGCCCACAACCCAGCCACTTCCCACCGCCCGTAGGAGCTCGCAACCCACCCATAGAAGCCCACAACCCAGCCACTGCCCACCGCCCGTAGGGGCCCACAACCCGCCTATAGAAGCCCGCAACCCGGCCGCTGAATGCCGCCCGTAAGAGCTTGTCCGCCTGCAACAGATGGGGTAAGTGCTGGGGTAGAGGGGGTTCGACCAACCAACCTACCAACTAGGAGGGGGTGGTTATTTGCCCCTCTCCAAAAAAAAAAACACCAGCCGCCACTGGTCCTTTGCATCTTTGACTCAGTTTTAGGTCCGAATTCAGGCAAGAAACTCTGACCTAATTTGGACCTGAAATTGGTGATGCACTGGATCCCAGCTGTGCCCAGTGGCTGAACCCAGCCTTAAATATGCAGTTCCAGCCCAGACTGTCATTATTCCATCAGGGAAGAGTCCTCTTGATCACAAACCTGTATGCAGTGACAAGGGGACAAATCCAGCGAAAAGCGTCGGCTTAATAGTGGGGCCATAATTTGGTTAGGCCAGTCTGGGCTTCACCTAGAGTTCCAAAGGGAATTCAAGGGAAAATGTTCCAGAAGGAATCACAGACAAAATGTAAAAATAGAAAGAAATTTTGACTTTTGCCTATTTTAACCAATACTGGAATGAAAAGGGTTTGTCTGGAGGTTTTAAGGTGCACAGTATTAAGCCTTGTACACATGACCGAGAAACTCGACGGGCGAAACAGATCATTTTGCTCGTCGAGTTCCTTGTTAGGCTGTCGAGGATCTTGACGAGCCAAATTTCCCCATTCCTGTCGAGGAAAAAGAAGACATGCTCTCTTTTTGGCTCGACGAGATCCTCGACAGTTTCCTCGTCGAAAAGTGTACACACGACCGGTTTCCTCGACAAAAAAAAAATACCAGCAAGTTTCTTGCTGGTTTTTGCCGAGAAACTCGGTCGTGCGTACGAGGCCTCAGTAACTGATCTTCAATGCATCGGCCTGCCTTGTCTGCAAAACCAGTAATTTCATACTGTTGCATCATTTGCCCAAATGCTTCGCTCACCTCTTTTATCACTTACACTACAGACTTTGATTCTGTTGTCAGAAGCGCTAAAAATATCCTGCATCTGTTTCTTTTCACCACTTATACAATATTAGTTCAATGTGCCACGGTTATTTTTAATTAGCATGTATATTCCTCTTTTTTTGTTCTTTGTTTTAATTAGCGCAGTAAATGGGTGCCAGGGACAGCACGCCAACATGTGCACGGCCCTCTTCTGCCAAATAATGACATGCTCACTCCTCGTTACAAGGAGGCCAGTGCCGCCCGCCCACGTTATTTACAGCGAGGGCCATTCAGCGGCATTTCCTGCAAACAGCGACAGACACATTTTGACAGAGCTCCCAGCAGACGCTGGTATGAGCACACAAAGTGGGGCTAGCTCTGGAATTGTTTTTATGGACGTTACATAAGAGGCCTGGCAGTCGCTTCCATACCGGCTCTTTGTTTGATAAATTAGCAAAACATTTGGATGTGCATTAGAAAAATAAAAGCTTTGTATCGGAATATTTACAGCAGGCATCCTGCCGCCTTCTCCGCAACCGCGGCCCAAAGCCATAGTTATGATGCGCTAGTAAGCTCTTAAGGTACACTCCAAACAAATGAATGAAAAGCCAAGTCCACCGATGTTTTGGTTTTCAATGGGTGCCAGTCACAGAGCTTCACATACATAATCCCCCTTTTCCACATTTTGTCTTGTAACAATCTGCAATTTAAACTCTTCCCTACCCGCTCATAGTCAAATGACGTCCGCAGGAGGGATCTCTCATCCTGGGCGGGCGTCATATTACGTCCTGGGATTCCTGGTCATCTAGGGGGAATCCCCCCTCCCCCCGACAGTCACAAGCCGATTAGCGTGTCCGGCAGCCTCAATGTCCGCCGGGCACCTGCGATTGCCTGTCACAGAGCAGGGACGTGGATCTGTGTGTGTAAACACACAGATCCACGTCCTGTCAGGGGAGAGAAGACTGATCGTGTGTTCCTTGTACAGAGGAACACCGATTGGTCACCTCCCCCAGTCAGTCCCCTCTCCTACAGTTAGAATCACTCCCTAGGTAACACATTTAACCCCTTGATCAACCCCTAGTGTTAACCCCTTCCCTGCCAGTGACATTTATACAGTAATCAGTGCATTTTCATAGCACTGATCGCTGTATAAATGTGAATGGTCCCAAAACAGTGTCAAAAGTGTCCGATATGTCCGCCGCAATGTCACAGTCACAATAAAATTACTAGTAAAAATGAATAATAAAAATGCTATAAATCTATCCCCTATTTTGTAGGCGCTATAACTTTCACAATACATATCGGCTTAAACTGAGGAATATATATATATATATATATATATATATATATATATATATATATATATAAATATATATTTTATTATTTGAATATTTATTATAGCAAAAAGTAAAAGATAATGTGTTTTTTCAAACTTATCACTCTTTTTTTGTTTATAGCGCAAAATATAAAAACGGCAGAGGTGAACAAATACAACCAAAAGAAAGCTCTATCTGTAAGAAAAATAATGACTGCGCACTTGTCATTCAAAATGCGACAGCGCTCGAAACTAAAAATTAGCCTAGGCAGGAAGGGGGTGAAAATGCCTTATATTAAAGTGACTACTTCAGCCCTTTTTTGCAATACAGCACTGTGTTACTGTAACTGACAAAGGCATGGTCATGCGACACTGTACCCAAATAAATATATGTCCCTTTCATTTGTTGGTATTTGATCACCTCTGCTGTTTTTATTTTTTGCGCTATAAACAAAAAAAGACCAACAATTTTGAAAAAAAAAAAACACAATACTTTTTACTTTCTGCTATAAAACATATCCAATACAAAAAATATACAAAATCAAATTTCTTCACCAATTTGGGCCAATATGTATTCTGCTACATATTCTTGATAAAAAATCCCAATAAGCGCATATTGATTGGTTTGTACAAAAGTTATAGTATCTACAAACTATGGGATATTTTTATGACATTTTAATAGATTTTTATATAGGGAGTGGTTTCTATCTGTGGGAGGGGGCCTTAACTGTAAGGCTTCATGTACACGGGACATTTTTACAACCTCTCCTGAACGATTTAACTTGACAGATAGTAACCCACATTTAAGTTTTGCAATGTTTGCATGCTGTGTTTAGCCACGTTTTGCTGTGTTTTGCATTTAGAAGCTTTTTTTGTTTTAAAAAAAGGAAAAACAAAAAAATGGAAAACACCTGTAAACGAAACGGGGCTAAGCGTGAGCTACCGCGTTTAGAAGTGGTTGGCGTATGAAATGCCTCTAAACTCAGCTTCTGAACCCATTTTTTTGCGTTCCAAAAAAAGCCTCTAAATTCCACTGCCTATAAACGACTATAAACGACCCAGTGCACATGGACAGATAAGATAACATAGAGGAGAGTTCAGGAGCAGTTTAAAAAAATGCCCAACTGCTCCTAAATGTACGTTTACCAGCAGCAGTGTACATGAGGCCTAAGAAGACAGAGATCCGTGTTCCTGCTTTTCAGAAATACAAGATCTCTGTCTTCATCTGTAACAGAACGGCAATCTGCCTTGTTTACATAGGCAGACTGCCGCTCTGTTTGCCTCAGGAATGATTGGCAGGTCCCAGCGGACATCGCATCCACTGGAAGCGTTGATTGGCTCCCGCTGTGTCAAATCACAGCGGGAGTGGCTTGCCGGTGGCACGCGTGCACACCCCAGACCCTGAAAAAAAATCATGCACGGGTGCTAAAGAGCGGTCCTGCTGCAGTATATGTACGTGGGGTGGTCCTTAAAGTGGACAATGAATGGTATGAAAGGAAGCCATTCATTGTTTACAACTGTCATGTGGTCTGCTGTGATTGGTCACAGTGATGTCATGTTACTGGCAGCGGACTGGTACACTTATCAGTCATCTGCTGTGTCCAGTGGCAGATTGCACTGCAGCGTGGCCCTGAGTGGTTGTGCTAGGCGCGTTCTCGGGAAAATGTCATACGACCTGATGCAGGTGGGAAGCAGTTAACCACTTCAGCCCCGGAAGAATTTACCCCCTTCCTGACCAGAGTACTTTTTGCGATTCAACACTGCATCGCTTTAACTGACAATCTCGCCGTCGTGCCACTTTGCACCCAAACAAAATTGACGTCCTTTTTTTCCAACAAATAAAGTTTTCTTTCGGTGGTAATTGATCACCTCTGCAATTTTTGTTTTTTGCGCTATACACAAAAGAAGAGCAACAATTAAAAAAAATTAAAATAAAATGTTTACTTTTTGCTAGAATATCCCCAAAAATATATATAATTTATTTTTATTTTTCCTCAGTTTAGGTCCATATGTATTCTACATATTTTTGTTTAAAAAAAATACAATAAGTGTATATTAATTGATTTGTGCAAAAGTTATAGCATCTACAAAATACGGAATAGTTTTATGGCATTTTTATTATTTTAATTGTTTTTACTAGTAGTGGTGGCGATCTGCGGAAGGGGTCAAGTGTGTCTTAGGGAGTGATTCTAACTGTGAGGGGGCTGGGCTACAAGTGACACGACAGTGATCACTGCTCCCGATGACAGGGAGCAGTAGATCACTGTCCTGTCACTAGGCAGAACAGGGAAATGCCTTGTTTACATAGGCATCTCCCCATTCTGCCTCTATGTGACACGATCGCGGGCCTTCGGTGAACATCGAGTTTGCGGGGAGAGTGTGGCGGGCATGCGCACGTCCGCTGCTCGGCTTCTTAAAAGTGACGTACAGGTACGTCCATTTGCCACTGCTGCCATTTAGCCGACGTATGTCATCGTGCAGCGGTCGGTAAGTGGTTAACTGCTTGCCGACCAGCCGCCGCAGTTCTACGGCGGCAAGTCGGCTCTGCTGGGCAAGAGCACGTAGCTATACGTCACCTCGCGCAGCAGCCAATAGGGGCGGGCACGAACGCCCCCGACTCCCGTGTGGGTGCCCGGCAGGCGCGATCGTCGCCGGTCAGGCGCGATCGCTCGTTACAGAGCGAGGACCGGGAGCTGTGTGTGTAAACACACAGCTCCCGGTCCTGTCAGGGAGAGAAATGCTGATCTTCTGTTCATACAATGTATGAACAGAAGATCAGTCATTTCCCCATGTCAGTCCACCCCCCCTACAGTTAGAACACACCCAGGGAACATACTTAACCCCTTCCCTGCCCCCTAGTGTTAACCCCTTCACTGCCAGTGGCATTTTTATAGTAATCCAATGCATTTTTATAGCACTGATCGCTATAAAAATGCCAATGGTCCCAAAAATGTGTCAAAAGTGTCTGAAGTGTCCGCCATAATGTCGCAGTACCGAAAAAAATCACTGGTCGCCGCCATTACTAGTAAAAAAATAATAATAATAAAAATGCCATAAAAAAAAACTTTATTTTGTAAACACTACAACTTTTGCGCAAACCAATCAATAAACGCTTATTGCGATTTTTTTTTATGAAAAATATGTAAAAGAATACGTATCGGCCTAAACTGAGGAAATTTTTTTTTTTTATATATTTTTGGGGGATATTTATTATAGCAAAAAGTAAAAAATATAAATTTTTTTCAAAATTGTCGCTCTATTTTTGTTTATAGTGCAAAAACTAAAAACCGCAGAGGTGATTAAATACCACCAAAAGAAAGCTCTATTTGTGGGGAAAAAAGGACGCCAATTTTGTTTTGGAGCCACGTTGCACGACCGCGCAATTGTCAGTTAAAGCGATGCAGTGCCGAATTGCAAAAAGTGCTCTGGTCAGCAATATGGTCCGGGGGTTAAGTGGTTAATAACGTTTTGTGTTACAATATAAAACAACATTAGCTTATTAGCTTAGCTTCAAAACACTTAAGTGGAAGTCTAGTTCAAAAGTTGCATGGGGAAGCACTGGAATGGATATTATGGGACGGCCTGCTGAGAGTCATTCCATCGGAAAGAGGTTATATTCCAAAATAGCTGATTCTGCCAAAAATGTATAGCAGAACCTTCCATAAACTCCATGATTATTGAGCAATTACAACAATTACATTTTTTTTGTTAATATTGCATAGCTATGCAACCCTATCCAAGGTCCTCACAGAGCCGACTGCACCTCAAGATTTCATCCCAAGTTCAGCATCTTGTTTATGCCTTCTCTGTCGAGTGCATTAAAACAGAAGGACATAAAAAGAGGACGAGCCAAGTTGGCCATAAACGGTCCAGGTGGCATCCCGACTGGAGCCATAATGCGAACACGCGAGTGGAAGTGCGGAAATCAAGTGACAGACGCCGGCTGTGTGAAGGGGGAGGACACGACAGCTAAATGCATGCTGTATTTCGGTCAGACTTATAGCTCTTTGCCCATTACCTGCACAAAGAACGGCTTTTGTTTCCTAGATTTCAGCATTTTAATTGCGGGGCTGGCAGCGGCGTTTGTTGGAGAAACGATCCTCTCTCAAACAACCATCTCTAATCAATGGTCGTGTGTATCTCCCGCAAAGTTCAGAGGCTTTATCTTCAGAGCGATGGAAAGGATACCGAAGATGAGAAAGTTCTATGTAATATAACTATTATTTTTTTCTATTTAATTTGATTTTTTAAAGCATCTTCTGCTGTACTGTATTCCCAGCCAAAAAGCTACACACATATAAGGGTTGATTTGCCTAAGGCCAATAGGCTGTTCAATTTGCAAGGGAATTTTCCCCAGAGATTAGTGAATGGAGTGAAATTTCACTTTGCCAAGAATACCTAATCAAGTGCAAAAAAAAAAAAAACAGCAAATGTGCTTGATTGGACGATGGAAGTCATCAGAGAAAACTAAATTGCAAAGTCCCACTTCATTTGCAAAATAGTCAATTTGCCTTTAGTAAATCAACCATAATAGGGTCCACTCTTACCTGTTTTTAGGAGTTATTTTTGTTTGTTTGTTTCAAGCTTAAAGCGGTGTTTCACCCTAAAAAACAACTTTATAGCATCTCATTCAGCATAGTAGCGCGAGCTACATTATGCCTTTATATTTTTTTCCAGCGCCGTACTCACTGTTTAATCGAGTAGTAAAGTTTCAGACTCCCCGCGGGGAATGGGCGTTCCTATTCAGAGGGCTCGTGATTGACGGCCGACTATGGCGCGTCACGCTTCACGAAAATAGCCGGAGTAGGTCTTGGCTCTTCCCGGCGCTATACGGCGCCTGCGCACAGACATCGGAGCTGACTGCGCAGGCACCGTGAAGAGCAAACACCTATTTTGGCTATTTCCGTGAAGCGTGACGCGCCATAGCCGGCCGTTAATCACGAGCCCTCTGAAAAGGAACGTCCATTCCCCTGAAACTTTACTACGCGATTACAGAGTGAGTACGGCGCCAAAAAAATATATAAAGGCATACTGTAGCTCACGCTACTATGCTGAATGAGATGCTAGAAAAAAAAATGTTTTAGGGAGAACCCCCGCTTTAACTACAGACAAATGCTCTAGAAACCAGTTGATATTAAAGCTTTAAAAAAAAAATAAAAACAAATAACATGTTATACTTACCTGCTCTGTGCAGTGATTTTGGACAGAGCAGCCTGGAACCTGCACTTCTCAGGTCCCCCAGTGGCGTTCCTGGCTCCTCCTCCATGCCTTGTGCCCCCACAGCAAACAGCTTGTTCTAGGGTCAGCCAAAGCAGGTGCGCTCCCGAGCTGCTGCTCCATGTGTCCATTCACACATGGAGCCACGGCATGGCCCCCGCCCTCTCCATCTCCTAATTGGCTGACTGGCTGTGATTGACAATGGCGGGAGCCAGTGGCTCCTGCCGAAGGCCAATCAGGAGTATGAGTCCTCGGATAGGCAAGGCTCTTGTGGACATCACTGGATCGAGAGGGGGCTCAGGAAAATATTAGGGGGGCTGGGGGGGGTGTTGCTGTGTTTAGAATGGATGAAGGCGAACAAAACTTTGTGCCTTTACAACCACTTACACCACTTCATCCCTAAAAGATGTACCCCCCCCCCCCTTATTAACAGCCCATTTTTTGCGATACGGCACTCCGTTACTTTAACTGACAATTACGCACTGTACCCAAATAAAATGTATGTAATTTTCCCCACAAAAATGAGATTTCTTTTGATGGCATTTGATCACCTCTGCGTTTTTCTTTTTTGAGCTATCCCATATCTCATACATATCCATACATTTCCCATAAAAAAAAAATGTAAAATCCAAATGTCTTCATTAATTTCTCCATCAATTTAGGACAATATGTATTCTGCAACATATAAGCGTATATTCATTGGTTTGCGCAAAAGTTATAGCGTCTACAAACTAAGGGGAATACTGTATTTATGGCATTTTTATTTGTTTGTTTTTCTTACTAGTAATGGCGGCGATCAGCTACTTATAGCGTGACTGATATTGTGGTGGACAAATCAGACACTAACTGACACTTTTTGGGAACCAGTGACACTAATACAGTGATCAGTGCTAATATGCACTATCACTGTACTAATGACTGGGAAGGGGTGATCAAAGGGTTAACTGTTTGCCTAGCCAGTATATGTGCACTGTGTGGGAGGAGCTTTTACTAAGGGAAGGCATAGACCCATGTCCCTGCTTTGCAGGAACACAGTATCCATGCCTTCTGTACTGACAGAATGGCAATCTGCCTTGTTTACATAGAAGACCGCCGCTCTGCCTGTGTAATGAATGATTGGTGGGTGCCGGCGGACATTGAGTCCCGATACCCGCTGGTTAGGCTCCCTCTGTGCATAATCACAGCGGTAGTGAGCCGGCGTTAGCACGCATTCACATTCGTCGCCCAGAAGTGTAGGATTGTGTATATATACATGATCCTGCGCACAGCCGCCGCACTGTAGCAGTAAAAGGTTAGTAACTGATGTGATCATGGCCTGAACCTTTACACTACGCTTGCACCATCATCAGTATGCGATTTGTTGGGGCATATTTATAAAGAAGTGAATGTGACTTTCACCAAACATTTACATATTGGAGGTTCAACTACAGTGAATATTGGGTAAATGTGAAATTCACTGCTTTATAAATATGCCCATGTTTGGGTCTGTATACACTTTTATTTTCGTCCAGCGTATACAAATGTGTTCCGGCATCCATATTAATGTTTGGGTTTCACGATAGCTCCATGAGAATGGCCCCTTGAATGCAATAAGTACATCTAAATTCTTTATTAAAACATTTCCCCGAACAAGGTTAAGTTATTTTGTAATTCAAGTTTGGTGACATTGTATGCTGCAACCACAAATGAAAAATAAATCAGTTTTTCTGCTGTCATAACAATGCTCGTAATGGAAGAGAGAAAGATTTTTCCAGCCCTAAGAGCTCATAATTAACAGAGAACTTGCTCAGTTCAGTAAAATACGAATCGGAGACAGTGTATATAATCATAACTCTGGCAGACAAGGTTAATTACAATTTCATGAAACTTAATAGAACAAAATAAAGTTTAGAAAATGTTTTTTTTATATATTTAATGAGTTCTCTCAAATGGCTGTGATTTAAAAAATAAATACATACATTTGCAGGACTACCATGCAAGGAAGAACATCCATAGTGCATAGGGTACTAGGTATTTAAAGGTTTTATGTTTCCCTACTTTCCAAAATCACACTACTACAAGGTTCTAGGCATTTTCAGATTCCTCTTATCTATTTTCATATGACATCTCCTCCACATTTCTTTAAAACACAGCTTAAGTCAAAACCCACCAGTGCCACAAACAGCCCCTCACCTCATTGCCACACCACCACAAGGGGTGATCTTCGTGTTCGAGTGTTGTACGTCACCGCGTTTGAGAACGACGAGATTTTGTCTTGACAGTGTGTACGCAAAGAAAGTTTGACAAGATTCTCGACAAGCCTGACAAGGAACTCGTCGAGGAAAACGATGTTTCTTTTACGACGAGTTTCTCAGTTGTGTGTACGAGGCCTCAGACATCTAAAAGGCCAGGGACTGACTCAGCATGCCAAGCTTCACATATACAGTAACTAAAATATGATCTTTGGATTGATGTACCATTTAAGGGCAGTATACATTTCTTCAAGTAAAACATTTCCAATGTGTGTGTTTTTGCTGTGAATTAGCTATTTAGCTGGAGTTGTCCATAGACACAGTAGGACAGGCTCTCTTTACTAGAACAGTCTGTATCAGCACCTAGGACATGGGTGATGTTTCTATAATACTGAATGACATTATGCAGTGGCTGGGTCATTGCCGAAATACTTTATTAACCTGAGCTAGAGAATTGTCTTATATATAAAATAAATGTGATGCAAGGTCACACTTTCATCACACTTTCATCTTTATCAAGATAGACCCTGGCCAAATGACTTCTTCAAGGCTCACCATGACAGGCTGTATATAGGCTGAGACTACTCTTGTAGAACATCAGACCGCGACATTTCCGGAATGGTAGCAGCTCTCAGCACTTCTTGCTTCTTTGACCTCCGCAGAACAATTAGCCTTGGTTAGACAGTATTGACAAACCACAACCGATTGAGCCAGTTTGTTTTGTAAGCATGTCTCTAATTACACCGCAAATCAAATCAGGTAAGGGATTGAACTGCGGTCGAGAGAGGTCCCTTGTCTAACGCATATAGATGCTAGAACAAGTCACCTCTAGTACCAAATACATAATGCTTACAATGCAACATATGAACCTTTTGTGTGGATAACAGGTCAGGTAATGAGAAAAATTATTGTTATAATAAAAAAGGAATTTGCTCTAAAAAAGCAACCCCCCGCCAAAAAAAATGCTATTATCACTAACCAAAGGCGTAGTCACTATTACCTATTTCCATTAAAGGATTACTAGTTTGCAGTACTGAAAATGACAACCTGAAATATTTTTAGGCTTGTAAAGCTCATCAAGAATTCAGCCATTATAGTGAAATTCTGGCTTCCCATCTTTGTATTGCTTCAATACCCACTCAAGCCCCGGAAGATTTGCCCCCTTAATGACCGGGCCATTTTTTGCGATACGGCACTGTGGCGCTTTAACCTCCCTGGCGGTATGATTCTTTCAGAAAAAACATGCTGAAAGCGGTACCATTATTTGCAAGGAAATTTGGCGTTTTATATTGTAGGTCTGTAATTTTTAGAAATAACTCATTTAAATCTGACCAAACAAGCTTCTAATAGGCATCCCGGGTATGACATTTTTTTAAAAACAAAATTATAAATTATAATATAATAAATAATTATAAATAATTATAACAAATAATAATATAATTATAATAAAAATTATTCAATAATGTAATCAAATCAAAATCACTGAAATTTGCTCAGTTGCAGAATTGTTGCTGTCATTATTTTTTTTTTTATGACGAATTTCCCCACAAATCGCTATCGCACAGTTCTGCAAGTGATTATAATTTATTATCGCTGTTTTTTAGCTGATCTAAAACTATTTTTGACATAAAGGGACACTTTTGGTTGCTATGGACAATCTACAGTTTGCAGGGAGAAAGAAACGTTTTTATTATATAAAATGACATGCAGGACACTGGACAGACCACTAGGGACAAGGGGGGTGTGTTTTTTTTACATACAGTACTGTAATCTATAAGATTACAGTATACTGTATGTATAGTGTTTGTTTACTTTTTTGAATTTGGCGCCGTTCTCCGCTCCCGTGCGTCGTAACGTCGCAGGGAACGGAGATCGGCGTCACACGGAGGCACTGTGTGAATCGAGCGAGGACCTGCTCGCTCACACAGCGCGGTGGCATCGCTGGATCCAGGGACAAGGTAAGTAAAACTCCCTGTACATCCAGCGAGGCGAGCCCGAGTCTGACTCGGGGTTACCGATCCTAGCCCAAAAATCTCACCCCGAGTCAGACTCGGGAACACCGCCCAGGAGGTTAACTGACAATTGTACAGCTGTGCGAAGCTGTACCCAAACAAAATTGACGTCCTTTTTCCCCCACAAATAGAGCTTTCTTTTAGTGGTATTTGATCACCTCTGCAGTTTTTTTGTGCTATAAAAAAAAAACTATTTAAAAAAATTATATATATATATATATATATATATATATATATATATATACAGGGAGTGCAGAATTATTAGGCAAATTAGTATTTTGACCACATCATCCTCTTTATGCATGTTGTCTTACTCCAAGCTGTATAGGCTCGAAAGCCTACTACCAATTAAGCATATTAGGTGATGTGCATCTCTGTAATGAGAAGGGGTGTGGTCTAATGACATCAACACCCTATATCAGGTGTGCATAATTATTAGTCAACTTCCTTTCCTTTGGCAAAATGGGTCAAAAGAAGGACTTGACAGGCTCAGAAAAGTCAAAAATAGTGAGATATCTTGCAGAGGGATGCAGCACTCTTAAAATTGCAAAGCTTCTGAAGCGTGATCATCGAACAATCAAGCGTTTCATTCAAAATAGTCAACAGGGTCGCAAGAAGCGTGTGGAAAAACCAAGGCGCAAAATAACTGCCCATGAACTGAGAAAAGTCAAGCGTGCAGCTGCCAAGATGCCACTTGCCACCAGTTTGGCCATATTTCAGAGCTGCAACATCACTGGAGTGCCCAAAAGCACAAGGTGTGCAATACTCAGAGACATGGCCAAGGTAAGAAAGGCTGAAAGACGACCACCACTGAACAAGACACACAAGCTGAAACGTCAAGACTGGGCCAAGAAATATCTCAAGAATGATTTTTCTAAGGTTTTATGGACTGATGAAATGAGAGTGAGTCTTGATGGGCCAGATGGATGGGCCCGTGGCTGGATTGGTAAAGGGCAGAGAGCTCCAGTCCGACTCAGACGCCAGCAAGGTGGAGGTGGAGTACTGGTTTGGGCTGGTATCATCAAAGATGAGCTTGTGGGGCCTTTTCGGGTTGAGGATGGAGTCAAGCTCAACTCCCAGTCCTACTGCCAGTTTCTGTAAGACACCTTCTTCAAGCAGATACAGGAAGAAGTCTGCATCCTTCAAGAAAAACATGATTTTCATGCAGGACAATGCTCCATCACACGAGTCCAAGTACTCCACAGCGTGGCTGGCAAGAAAGGGTATAAAAGAAGAAAAACTAATGACATGGCCTCCTTGTTCACCTGATCTGAACCCCATTGAGAACCTGTGGTCCATCATCAAATGTGAGATTTACAAGGAGGGAAAACAGTACACCTCTCTGAACAGTGTCTGGGAGGCTGTGGTTGCTGCTGCACGCAATGTTGATGGTGAACAGATCAAAACACTGACAGAATCCATGGATGTCAGGCTTTTGAGTGTCCTTGCAAAGAAAGGTGGCTATATTGGTCACTGTTTTGTTTTTGTTTTGTTTTTGAATGTCATAAATGTATATTTGTGAATGTTGAGATGTTATATTGGTTTCACTGGTAAAAATAAATAATTGAAATGGGTATATATATTTTTTTTGTTAAGTTGCCTAATAATTATGCACAGTAATAGTCAACTGCACACACAGATATCCCCCTAAAATAGCTAAAACTAAAAACAAACTAAAAACTACTTCCAAAAATATTCAGCTTTGATATTAATGAGTTTTTTGGGTTCATTGAGAACATGGTTGTTGTTCAATAATAAAATTAATCCTCAAAAATACAACTTGCCTAATAATTCTGCACTCCCTGTATATATATATATATATATATATATATATATATATATATATATATATATATATATATATATATATATATATATATAACTTTCTGCTATAATAAATATCACAATTTAAAAAACAAAAAACAAATATATTCTTCAGTTTAGGCCGATATGTATTCTTCTACATATTTTTGGTAAAACATCGCAATAAGCGTATATTGATTGGTTTGCACAAAATAGCGTCTACAAAATAGGGGATAGATTTATGGCATTTTTATTATTATTTTTAAAATTAAAAAAAATATATATATTTAAAATTAAAAAATCACATTTAAAAATAACAGCAAAATATCAAACACACCTGCCAAAAAAATAATCACAGAACTATATAATTATATCAAACATTACAACCCAATGTGTATTTTTTAATTAGGAATGTAGTTTTTTGTCATGAGTTGGTTTATATTTTCTCTGAGTAACTGAGCAAAGTATGACTTCCTTTAGGCTTGCCACTAGACATCTGGGACTTCAGTAATCTAGTCAGTGCTTGCTATCCATTCCAAGATACTCGCAGCCCCGTGTTTTATCTTCTAAACCATTTGCTTGGAGGCATTAGTCCAGAACACAATTACATCATCGAACCCCAATCCTATTACTTAGACGGGGCAAGATTACCTCTAATAATAACTTGGGGCCACACCACTAAATCTCGCTGCCGGCTCAGCTAAATTAATCTAATCTGCCTTATCACTAGTCTTACATCTACGCAATTCTTCAACATGCTAGATTAGGTATTACAGCAGAGTAATTCTGAGAGTGGTTCTCCAGGCCTTCATTTATTTGATGCTGGTATAACATCAAAGCGTCTGGCTTAAAAATAAGACACCTGACATATGTACAAGCCAAACTGTACGTGCACGCAAGGATCTACAGTATTTGCCCTGGATTTAAGTAACACAGGCAAAATTTAAAATTTCTAAACTTCATGATTGATAGATTTGCCAATACTGTCCCTATCATTGTGCTTCCAAATCAATGTTTTAGGGTCCTTGACTTTAAAATTGACTACCGCAGCCCTTTGATTAACAACCATTAGCATGACTAACAGTAAAAAAATAACGAAAGAGGATGACCTGGGAATTATAGCGGTGCTTAAAATAATTTGTACATAAAAAGTTTATATAAAAAGTAAATTCTTTAATAATATACAGAGATGAACAAAGGGTTCAATTAAAATAGTTTATAGAACATCTATATATTGGATAGAGTGGGTCACTGGTATCCCAATAGGAAAGAAGTGGTCACAATTGGATGTTGTATCCCAACATGTTTCACCAAAAAATAGTAAAAAAATAATTGTACCAAACATAAGCAAGCAAGTATTGCCAGGAGATGATCTGAGAGTGCCCACTAACCAAAATCTTAATTAAGCACCACAAAAAAAGCAAGGGAAGAGGCGCCTCTAAGTGTAGATGTTTTAAACAATTTAATAAGTAGATAAGTACAGGCAACTCACATTTGGTAGAGTTCAAATAGGCATTTGTACATAAAATCCTTGGGAGAAATCATCAGGTCTGTCACTTGGTCTTTATTCTGCTGGGCGCTGTGCTGTGGGAAGGTGTCCTTCACCGCTGTGAGGTGTTGAAACCGGCGGCGGTGGGGAAAACTTTCAAGCCAGGCAGGAGGATGGAGAATTTTACAGCAGTTCGGCTGCAGTGACGTCACTGGCGTGCGACGCCTCTCTTGAGCGGGCTTACCGCGATGACGCGGCAGTCGCGCTCCTTTTTCAAGCTCTTTGAACTCTACCAAATGTGAGTTGCCTGTACTTATCTACTTATTAAATTGTTTAAAACATATACACTTAGAGGCGCCTCTTCCCTTGCTTTTTTTGTTACAGTCGTGGAACATGGTTTCTGTTTCTCTATGATGGCAGCCCTGAGGTTATATTTGTGACCCCTGCAAAAACAATTCTCCATCCATGCCTGGACTTTTTCTCCTAAACTTGTACCTCCCTGAGCTTGGACTCTTCTATACTGTGCAAATCTTGTGAACATTATTATTATTACTTTTATCATTACCATACCTTTCTATATATATAAAACTCAACGTGTGTGTGTGTGTGTGTATGTATGTTCCAGCATCACGTCCAAATGGCTAAAGATATTAACATGAAACTTGGCACACATGTTACTTATATGTCAACAACAAACATAGGATAGGTGGTTTAACCCTTACCCACCCCCATTTGCCATGGTCGGGGTTTTTCTTTAAAGTCCCATTCAACTCTATGGGAAATACATGTTACTTCATGTTCCAGCATCACGTCCAAACGGCTAAAGATATTAACATGAAATTTGGCACACATGTTACTTATATGTCAGCAACAAACATAGGATAGGTGGTTTAACCCTTACCCACCCCCATTTGCCATGGTCGGGGTTTTCCTTTAAAGTCCCATTCAACTCTATGGGAAATACATGTTACTTCATAACTTCCAAACGGCTGTAGATATTTCGATAACACTTGGTCACATGTTACTTATATGTCCACTTAAACTATAGGATAGTTAATTTATCCCTTAACTACCCCCATTTGTGAGGGTCGGGGTTTTTGTTTAAAGTCCCATGCAAATCAATGGGAAATGTATGTTCCCACATAACTTCTGTACACCTGGAGATATTTCAATAATACCTGGTACACATATTACTTATATGCCAAATAAAAATATATGACAGTTAAATTAACCCTTACCTACACCCTTATATAAAAGATGGGTATATTTATATTACTATGATTTTCCTCCCCAAAAGGTTAAGATAGGAAGACCGGGCAACGCCGGGTATTCAGCTAGTATTTCTATAATATCAAGGAATTCTTGTATTCAGGTCTTGCGCATTTTTTCCTTGTGTAATTAATTAAGAATCACCCTTGTCCCAGCTGAACCCCAAATCAACTTAAGGACAGATTCCAAATTCCAATTCCAAATTTGGCATACAATATATATTTGAGGAAAGTGGAAAGATAGCACTGGACCCGTAGGTTTATTTCACTGGTATTGTTATCTTAATGTATTAATGTTGGTGTAAATGATCTGGTTGCTTTTCAAAGCAGTTTCTACACACCAGAGGATCTCCACAGTCTCCTTGGCTTTTAGTGTAATGTAAGAAAGTTTGAAATTTAAGTGCCACACCACTGCTAGGAGGTCCAGAGACAACGTTATTCCATTAAAGGTGAGGGTTACAATTCCAGAAATAGCAAATGCATTTTGGGGTCTACGTGCTCCCTTCATCAGGGCTTGAGTGACAACCAAGTAGTGAACTGGACCAGTAGTAAACAACTAGTAGTGAACTGGACCTACAATGGCATTTATTCCAGTGCGAGTTGAAAGAACAGGTCTAATCAGCAGCTTGTTTGGCAGCACAGGATATACTGACTGCCGCCAAGGACCAAGTCACTATTAGAACCAACAACCACCAGCAGAAAGGGAGTGCCATACCAGCAGATGGGCAGAATTTTGCAATGATTCCAAGTCCAAAAGATCACCAGAACTACCAAGTACAGTGACAAGATAAACATTCTTTTGATGCTGATTTGAATTGTTGACATAAAAAAGGACGGTTGGATAGGACAACCTCAATCTCTAGCCAAACTTTTTGGAATGACTTCCCAGCAGCACTTTGTCCCTACTCCTACAGTTCCCCCCTATCATGTGACAAGTGACTTCCAATTGGGCAATCCTTTGCATTCCATCCCTTAGTTAAGTAGCCCCTCTGTTTATTTTCTCCTCCAAAGATAAGTGCAGAACGAACAGAAAAGTACATGTGGCCATAAAACGCCAAGTTCTCCCCCAAATAATAAACAACCAGGGGTACAAATTATGACCATTTAGGATTGCCATAGGAGGTTGTAAGAGTGCTACAAGCCTTGTGACTTACTGGAAAAACTGAATGGCTTGGACAATCTTTTATTGAGCACAGGGAAGCAAGTTATTGACCATTTGTGCAAACCTTCGGTCTGTCAGGCAACTTATTTAATTTCAGATTACCTTAAAGGATCACTAAAGGAAAATAATATTTCTGCTAAAATGCCCTGCTGTATCCTATATATTCACAATAGTGTAGTGATATATCTTTAAAAATATTGAAAAGCGATTAAATTGCTTCATATCTATTACCTCCTTCCATCTAGTTTTGTTTCACGATTTTACTTCCTCATTCTCTCCGCTCGTTCATGAGAGCGACGTCGCCGCCATGCTGGGAACTACATTTCCCAGTATCCTTTGCGCATCGCGCATGCGCAGTTAAAAAAACGGGACGCGCGCTCTGTGTAAAGATTTGAATAGCCCGCCCACTATACCGCCCAACGATGGATCACACAGGCTGGCTGAAGTGTGGGCGGGCACAGTGAGAGAGGGGGCTGGAGGAGGCATAGCGCACCCACCCCCTTCCATTCGGCTATAATTCATGAAAGAGAGCAGTCTGGAAGACGTACACTGCGTCCAGACGCAGAGATGTAGTGTACAGAGGAGGAAGCGAGCACGTTACTCCATACAGCAGGAATCCTCGCTCTGTGTGTCTTTTCTCAAACAGACAACCAGGAAGTGGGCAGAAGAGACAAGCCATAGATCAACATCTGAGCAAAAACGAACAATGAGCACATGAAACCAGGAGTGCACTAAGGTAAAGGAAGCTATTTAGCAAACATTTTTTTTCCTTTAGTGACCCTTTAATTATCTCAAAGGGGAATTATAAAACCAGCAGAGGATCTACAAAGGAGGACAGATAGTCATACCCTTGCCCATTGGGAAACATGATGTAATCTAAGGCTTGCTTAAAGAGACACAATCGTGGGTCAGTGAAGAGTGTACTGTAAAACCCCTGCCAGATAGCATAGCTTAGTTGGTGGCCTTGCAGTCACCAAAGCCTTAATATCTAGGACTATTTCACATATTCACAGCTCTGAAAGCGGAGTTCCAACCACAATTAGCATTTTTTAAATGTATGTCCTTTCATCCTGCGTTTTTATAATATAAATCCGGTCACTAACTATTTTACAATCCGCCACCGATCCGCATAGATATTCCAAAAATATAGTTTATAAAACTATGTCTACACCGTTGTCATTTTGCTTGTGGGCATTGTGAAGCCTACAAGCACTTACTTCCTGGAAGTCTTGGATGGGGAGTGATAATTGGACAGCGTACTGCATCCTGGGAAATGATGACACACATTTCCCAGGAGCATTGAGGGAGATGATGTCAGAATCCTAGGTGCTTTCAAAAGCAGATTTTGTGGGACCGCATAGCAACAGGCATTTCCAGATGAGTAAAAAATAAAAATATTTTTTTTTATTACTTTTTTAGTTCTAATGAGCACAATAATGAAAAACAAAATTTGGGATGGAAACTCCACTTTAAGAAGGCTCTCCTTTTTCAGAGGTTAGGCCTTTTTTCCTCTTTTATTTATATAAAGTACCACACCAAAAGCAAAACAATCCAGAAGTTTAAATAATACCAAAAACAATTGCCTGCCCATATTATAAGACCAAAATGAAAAATTACACTAGGCGTAATTGGAAATACTTCAGTTAATTAATGAATTAAAAAAAAAAAATGAGAGCAAAGTCTGTGAGCATCCACATAAATGTTACCATGTAATACAACTAAATTCAGGCATGGTGAATAACTCTCAGCTGTTATAATTTTCTACAGTTAAATACACATCAATGGCAGCATAAAACATTAAAGTGATTCTAAAGGCTGTGTTTTAAAAACAATAACAATAATAATAATGTTATACTTACCTGCTTTATGCAACGACTTTGCACAGAGAAGCCCGGTCCTCTTCTTCTTGGATCCCCCGCCGGTGATCCTGGCCCCTCCCCTTTCATAAGTACCCCCAGTAGTATGCCTCTTGCTACGTGGGCACTCATGTAAGCTCTCTCCCATGCTGCGCTCCTGTGAATGGACAGCTCAGCCCCACCCCACACTCTCTCCTCCATAGCTTACTGGCTGTGATTGACAGCAGCAGGAGCCAATGGCTGCAGCTGCTGTGTGAGCCAATGAAGAGAGAGACCCAGGACAGCTGCTGCTTTCATGCACATTGCTAAATCGAGATGGGACTCAGGTAAGTATAAGGGGGGGGGAGCTGCACCCAGAAGGTTTTTTATCTTAGTGCATAGAAACCTTCTGCTTTTAGAACCACTTTAAAGCTGAACCCTAGGATTTAAAAAAACTTTTAGTGATCGCCTTCCCACTTGCGCTACAAGGGTTAAATGCTAATTAAGTCTAGGAGTAGATGATGACTTGCCTTATTCCTCACTATGGCTTTCTTCTAATTTCTACAATGTTTAAGTTTGTGGGCAGGCCCATGCTGTCCTCATGTACAATGCAGGCCTGCTGGCCAGAGTACCAAATAGAAACAGCTCTGGGAAAACAGTTGTACAGCATTGTGGAAGCCTGCTAGAGTGTGGAATAAGTAATTTCAGCTTCATTGTGTAAACTAGGGTTGACCCAATACCACTTTTTTAGGACCGAGTACAAGTACCGATACTTTTTTTGAAGTACTCGCCGATACCGAATACCGATACTTTTTTTAAATGTCATAATGTCATGTGACTTTTTTTTTTACTATTTTTTTTTTTTAAGTGGATTTTTTTTTCTTTTTTGATTATTATTTACATTTTTTTTTATTATTATTTATTACAATTTTTTTATTTTTTTAATCAGTCCTGTTGGGGGGGCTCTGATATCTCCCCTGTAAGACAGAGAAAGGGACTAAGGATACAGATTCCCCAGTCCCTTTCTCAGCAGCCTCAGCTGAAATGAATGGAGAGAAGCTTCTCTCCATTCATAAACTGAAGCATCGCAAACACAAGTTACGATGCTCAGTTATGTGAGTGGACAGAGTCAGTGATCACTGACTCTGTCCATTCGGAAAATGTAGGAGCCGGGTTTAGCTGACAGATTGAGGGGGGAGCGCGGCACAGGGTATCGGTATCGGGACATCCCTAGTGTAAACCTATGCTTGGAGAGAATTTAACCCATGTATGGCAGGGAGGCCCCCTCCCTGGGAGGTATTTCTTTCATTTTTGCTGCTAAGATTGGGGCTTTAAATATGTTTCTGCAGTGACTCAAGCTACATTCAAAATTGTTTGATTTGCTTTGCACGAGTATATGAAGACAGGAGTACGGAGTATAAGCCTATCATCAACACCAGCATATAAATTAGAAGCATAGCAGAATAACAAATATACCAATACGGAAATACATTTGAGAAATACATATTTTCGGATATTGTGCAAATTTATATATCTACCAAATTTAATATACAGAGTACTAACAGCATTAGACATAAAACAACTGCAAACATAACTGCAAATGAAGAGAGCAACAAAAATCAACATGAGTTTCCTAAAGGCAATTCCTCCATGGAAAAAGCCTTGGTGATGGCCATGTGACCACTCAACAGACCAGATAGACATATAGTTTTTGCATGTGCCAGACTTCTATGATGACTGGATCATGTAAAGGGAACAGGGTGGGTAAACTAACTTTCACAACCTCCTCTCATGTTCACGGACATCCAACATCTGCCTTGACACATTCCATTACACCATGGTGATTAGATTAAGGTGAGTGAGTTGACCATGTGGCTATAAATGCTGGGGATATGCTTCTGACATTTATCAAAGCTGAAAAAGCTACTTGGATAACGTCTAAACATCTTCAACATTACAGAACAAGTCCAGTTAAATATGAAGAACAAGGTGTACCACAACCTGGATAAATTAAGACTGGGAAACTGACCAAGAAGCAACAAGGAGACACAAAAGGGAGCCATGTGAAGAGGGATCATGAAAGAAAGGGAGAAATTAGAGACACATTAGAAAATATGTAAATTGGTATATGACTTACCTGGAGGATGCACCAATGATTGCCAACAAGAGGAAAAAAGGAAACACAAGATAAGAAGTGTTAATACTGTAAAGGGTGCATCTTGTGGAAAAAAATGTGTATAAGTGAGATTAAGAAAAGTTATATTATCCAAATATCCAAAGACCTAGAATTCTATCGAGTATGGGGTTCAATTATGAAAGGCAGTTCACTGTGCAAGGGAATTTTCAGAATCTTGTCCAAGCAATTTGAACCAATCATGTGCAAGCAATTATACTGTTTTTGTTTTTTTTGTCTTGCACATGATTGGGTATTTTTTTCAATGTGCATTTTTACCACATTCATTAAGCCCTTCAGAAAGTCAACCTTATTGATTATTAACTGAAATTCTGTGCTTTAAATTCTGAAGATCCTCTACTGTGAAAAGTTTTCTAATTTGATAAATGTATGCATTTAATATATAGCTTAGGACAAAATTGTTTTCTCCAAACCTACATCAAGCTTTTTTTGCTGTCTGTCTTCTGGGGGAGATCAAACAGAACAGAAAAAGTAATCTAATGGGAATACCTGTTGCATTGACAATTGGAGGAAGAGGGAATTTCTCTAATTTTGGAGAGAGTTTCTCTTGTGTCTCATGGAAAGAAGTAAAATCTAATTTCATCAAGGAAGTCGTAGAAATAATGTACGAATTATCGGCATACCGGAGAGGAGCGAGGGAGCTAACCCCATTGAATTTCTTGAGGGCTGGTTTAGGGAGACTTTCGCCACAACTTTTTCACCCTTTTTTGGCATCGAACGTGCCCATCGGGTCCCCTTTAAACCACGCCTGCCAAGTGAGCGCCCTAGACCATTGCTTGTCAAAATGTTCAACTATACCGACAAAGTGACTCTGCTCCGAAAGGCCAGAGAAAAAGGGGAGATTTTATACAATGGGGTTAAAGTCTCACTGTATCAGGACTTCTCCCCCGATTTGCAGAGGCGAAGAGCTGAATTTATTTCAATCAAGCAAACTCTTCAAAAACATAATCTTCCGTATGCTTTGCTTTATCCAGCCCGCCTGCGAGTCTCTGCCCTGGGGGGAACTTTCTTCTTTGACTCACCGGCAAGCACAGCGAAATGGTTCGAGGACAATAAGAAAGACATCTGAAAGACTTATGAACCCAGGGACCCCTGGTGTTTTCTTTTTTATTTATTTATTTTTTTTTTCCTTTTTTTTCCTTTTTTTTTGGGCCCCTTTTTTTTTTTTTTTCTTAGGCTCAGTTATTTATTGCACTTTTTAACATATTTACGAATTTAGCAAATACTGCAACACGGTAATGTGCCAAACACTGGCTAGTTAAATCACAGGGAATCCCTTCACTTACACAATAAATATGCACTAAAACTGCACAAAACGGGAAAAAGAGAAAGCAAGAGGCACTGAATGGTAGCTAAAGGGTGGGGGGGGGTGGAGGGTTGTATGGTTGTGATTCGTATAGGGAGGTATGATTGGTTCATTAAGGGTGAGTAGTATGGAGGTCACAGGCAGAGTCCCCAGGGGAGGCCTAGGAGGGCCAAGGGTGGGAGGGTCGAGTAGAATGGGTAGGGATATGAGGGAGGGTTCTATTGGGGGGAGAGGGGGGAAGGGCGGGGGAGGATTGGATGGGTCACACACCACCACTAAATACTTGATGACACTATTAATATTTGCAATTTTTTCATTTAGATCGTTTTTTTTATTATTTTTCTTTTTTCTTAGGGTATGGCGAAGCGGATACATTTTTATTGTGGCTTTTCCCCTTTTTTTTTTTTTTAAAAGGAAAAGAAAAGGGGACAAGGGGGGAACAAGTGAAGGAAAGAAAGGAAAGAAGTAAAGAAGAGCACCTTGGGGAGTTTTTCTTATATAACCAGTATCATATTCTTAGATGTTTATGCTTCCCGTGGTGTCTCCCGTGGTGTTCCCCCTCAGCATATAGAATTTCGATTGTTGTTCAGGTTTTGGACCTTCTTTTTTCCCTTTTGCTGCTGGGACTCCTCGTTTTTTTTTGGTGTTCCCAGACACAGATCGGGCAAAGGTTAAAGGTTCATATATTTTATGAATGTACCATTTTTTTGATCTCTCTTGATACAAGACAGGAGAGAATAATAGGGTGGCTAATGTCAAATTCAACCATAGGACATGGTAGATAAAACGTTCTGTATAAAATCTTTGAACGTTCGTGGAATGAGGGACTCTATTAAGAGAACGACTATCCTAGATATGCTGGGGGCGAGAGGAGCAGGCCTGCTCTGCCTGCAGGAGACGCACTTAACCGCAAAAACAGCCGCATAGTCGTGCGGTCCCAAATTCCAGTCCACTTACCACTCTTACCACTCATCCTATTCTAGGGGAGTGAGTACATTGGTGGGGAGAGGATTGGTATTCTCCTGTAGAGAGAGCAGGATAGACAATCAGGGAAGGTTTATATTTTTATTCTGCTCAATTGAAAATAAATTATTTGTGATAGCCAGTGTTTATATCCCCCCCCCATTTAAATTCGAAGTTCTACACAAATTGATCGAGTTTACATTGGATAAACCAGGGATACCGATACTTATTATAGGAGATTTTAATGAAGCCTTAGATAGGATCCAGGACAGGTTCCCGCCGGGAAACAAATCTAAAACAAAAGGAGAGGGCAGATTAGCTCTATTTCTGGAGGAAGTTGGATTATGTGATATTTGGCGTACGCGCTATCCGCAGGAACGCCAATATTCCTGTTTTTCGAAGACTCACCACACTTTATCCAGAATAGACATGACGTTGGGCAACGATGAGGCAGCAACACTAGTAACAAATATAGAATATGGCCCAAGAGGAATCTCCGATCACTCACCGATCAAGTTGACTATAAAAGCCAGGGGTAAATGGTACCCCAGTGAATGGAAAATTAGCCCTCACTGGCTCGAGCTAATGAGTGAACACAGTATGGTGATGTCTGCTCTCAAAGAATTTCTACAGATAAATGTGGGAACTGCATCAGTGGGGGTGGTATGGGACACCCTAAAAGCTCACCTCCGAGGTCTCCTGATTCAAAAGATAGCAGGGATTAAGAGGAAGGACAGGGAGGGAGGGAGCGAGATAAGGAAGCAGTTGCTACAGGCAGAGAAGAGATACATTGAAGCCCCAACCTCGCACAGTTTAAAAGAGTGGTTAGAAAAACAACAGATATATAAAATGACTACATTAAAAAGAACAGAGGGAAAACTAATATTCCAGAGACAGAATCAGTTTGGAGAGGGAGAGCAAGTGGGGCGCCTATTATCTCTGCTTATTAGAACTAATTCCCCCCCCTCCACTGTTACAGCAGTTAAGTTAGCAAGCGGGGAAACTTCCACCGATAAAACTGTGATATTAAACACCTTTAGAGAATTCTACGTATCCCTTTACAGCTCCAAGAGGAGGGAGGGGACCGAAGGACCGGGAAATTTTCTCCTGGGAATGTCCGTCCCGACCCTGTCGGAGGAAGATAACATTGATATGGAGGCGCCAATCACTTTAGGTGAACTAAAACAGGCAGTGGCGGGGATGTCAACTCAAAAGTCACCTGGCCCAGACGGGTTGCCCTTAGAGATCTATAAAAGATATCGGGATATTCTGTTACCAGAACTCCTCAAGACATTAAATTGGGCATTGGTTCATGGAACACTCCCCACCTCTATGATAGAAGCCACCATCATTGTCTTACATAAGGAGGGGAAGGATCCAACTGAGGCCTCATCGTATCGCCCCATCTCACTCCTATGTACTGACGCCAAGATCTTGGCTAAAGTATTAGCAACTTGTCTAAACCGGAATATCCAAGCGCTTATACATCCTGACCAATCTGGCTTCATCCCTAATAGGTCAACCAGTATTAATATCAGGAGATTGTTCCTGAATATGCAAATTCCAACAGAGGGGGCGGGTTCCAGAGCTGTTTTAGCCCTGGATGCCGCCAAGGCTTTCGACAGTCTGGAATGGGACTACCTATGGAAGGTCCTAGAGAAATTCGGGTTTGGCCCCAGGTTTATTAGTTGGGTGAAGCTGTTATATAACCAGCCAAGAGCGAAAATTAAAATCAACAACGAATTTTCCGAAACCTTCCAACTAGAGAGAGGAACTCGACAAGGCTGTCCCCTTTCCCCCCTCCTGTTCGCGCTGGCGATGGAACCATTGGCCATTAAAATCAGAAAATCAGAAGATATACAGGGGTTCCGTAGACTAACCATAGAGGATAAGATCGCACTGTTTGCGGACGACGTCCTTTTTTTTCTGGGAGACACCGAAACCTCGTTAAAAGATGTGATTAAAACGGTGGGTGAGTTTGGTCTATGTTCTGGGCTGGTCATTAATTGGGAAAAGTCAGCACTACTGCCAATTGATCCCCTAGGTGTCCAGATACCCCACGGAATTCCTCAGTTAAAAGTAGTAGCTATGATGAAATATCTCGGGATATGGATCACGAGGGACATCAATAGCTTCGTCTCAAATAACTTAATTCCCCTTCTGTCCAAATGGGAACATAAAAGAGACATTTGGTGTAGACTACCACTATCCATAGCGGGGCGATGTAATTTAATAAAGATGCTATGGCTGCCCCAGCTACTCTATATCCTCCATAACTCCCCAGTCTGGATAGACCAAAAATGGTTCAAAAGGATAGAATCCATCTTTAGAGATTTCATTTGGAAGAAGGGACAAGCCAGGATTTGTCTCCAGACCATGCAGTTACCAGCTAAAGAGGGGGGAATGGCAGTTCCTCACCCGAAAACATACTTCCTAGCCTCGCAGTTACAACATCTTGCGAATTGTGGATTGGAGGGAGACGGGAATCCCGGTACATTGATGCTAATAGGGGCACCACATAGGACAATAATGGAGGCACTTGAGGATGGTTCGTTTATTCATAAATGTCCAACTATAAAACTTATCCTTAAAGTATGGCAAACAACAAAAACACTGATGGGCTATAAGGGAATAACAATGTTTGCCCCCCTTTGGTGCAACCAAAACTTAAGGGAATTAAAAGATATTGAGAGATGCAAGGAATGGGAGAGACAAGGGATAAACCGCTTAAACCAATTGTATGATGGAGAACATATGAAATCCTTTGCAGATTTGCGACAGGAATTCAATATAGCAAATAAAACATTTTACAGATATCTCCAGATCCGGCATGGCATCCAAGCCCAGTTTGGGTCACGACCCATAGTATGGTCCTCGGCCCCCACCCTCCTGAAAATAAACTCTTCAAAAACAACTAAAGGCCTGATCTCCGAATTGCATTCCAGAATAGGAGCCAAAACAATAAGTAGGGCAGGCCCCATTAAGAGCAGGATAGGGTGGGAGAGAGACTTAGGGCAAATGACCACGGAACAGTGGAGCGCGATCCTGAGGAGGGAGGTAATGGTCTCGATCTCTCCATCTCAGAAAGTATCACACTTGTTCCCCTTGCATACTATACCCCCAGGAGAATGTTCAATCTTGGGTGGAGAAGTACTGACGAATGTCCAAGGTGCAGAGCGACAGGCAGTCTCATCCACATGATGTGGAAATGCCCCAAGCTATTCAGATACTGGGAGGAGGTGATAGACATAATAAATAAAACTTTTAAAACAAATCTGGAAGCTGAGTCCAAGACATGCCTACTAGGCAGTATTGAGGAGGATAGAGTGCCTGTCGGTGCCCTTGAGGTGGTGCTGAGATGCCTCTTCCAGGCAAGGAAGTTAATCGCGTGGAGGTGGCAGGCCCAGACTCCACCCACTGTCAAATCTTGGGTTGAAACCATTAACCCAATGATCTGGAGCGAGAGAGTGACACTCACTAGACAGGGCAATTATAGAAAGTTTGTGAGGATGTGGAAACCTTGGCTAGACATAACAGGATGTTCTATATAAGAATGGGACGTCTTTCGAAGTTAATATATACTTTAACCCGCTATTGAACATCCCTTTATGGGGACGATTAATTTAATGAAGCAAATTAACTTAAAAAACTGGTCCAAGGTGTGATGGGAGGGCGGATGGGTGGGTGAGGGTTGGAGGGGTGGTGGGGGGGATGGTGGACATAAGGGAAGACAATTTGGAATTTAAGAGGTTTTTTCACTTAATTACAATGATACAGAGATAGGGGGAGGGGGAAAAACGTATGCTTGTGTATGTACTATGTTAAGCCTATGCAACTTGGTGTACCACTGTTTGTACTTTATATACACAAACAACAATAAAAAAATGATATTAAAAAAAATAAAAAAATAAAAATTTCATCAAGGGGTGTACAGACCAGGAAAAAAAAAAACATTCCCTTCTCTACTCAAAACTAAAATGGAAATACTTTGCTACGCATATTGATAATATTCAGTATAATTAGACATTCATCGAGCACTTCAGCACACACACTCCAAGAGAATATAGACTTTTTTTACAAACAAAAATCCTAACTATTCTTGGATACCCATGAAGGCCTGGAGACTCCATTTGCATTGAGAGCAATAGAACATTAAGGCTGGGTTCACACTATCGCCACATGCGGCTCACAGCAGGAGTCCGGTGTTTCCCCATTCACCATTTCAGGTCTGATTTCAGACTGAATTTGGCTGAATTCAGACCTTGAACGAACCAAAAGATGCACAGGACCCCTGTACAAATTTGCAAATCTGGTATCTATTGGTAAATGTATAATACAACACTCAAGAGTGGACTCTCCTTTTTTTTCCATTTTGTTTTTTTCTGAGTTGTATTTCTGCACAAGGCTCATTTTATTCCGTAATAGATGTGAGCTTTTACCAAATGTGGAGCCAAGGAAGTGCTTGGTCTTTCCCAGGAGAACTCATTAACTAAAAAGAAGCAAAATCAGAAGACCCAATGAGCAGTCTCTCTTTTTTTTGTCCAATTTTGTGTGGAGTTAATATTCTGAAAAAGCTTCTATGGCAGACATTGGCTTCCACTAAATGGGGAGTCTAAGAAGTGCTTGATCTTCCCCAGGGAATCTCATCAAGGAGGTGCTTTACTAAAGACAAACACAATCAGAAGACCCAAAGTGGTTGATTTACTTGAACTGGAGAGTGCAAAATCTGGTGCAGCTGTGCATGGTAGTCAATCCACTTCTGACTTCAGTTTGTTTAACCTCCCTGGCGGTCTTCCCGAGACTGACACGGGGTTAGATTTTCTTGCTACTATCGGTAACCCCGAGTCAGTCTCGGGCTTGCCTCGCTAGATCCACAGGCACTTTTTACTTACCTTGTCCCTGGATCCAGCGATGCCACCGCGCTGTGTGAGCGAGCGGGACCTCGCTCGATTCACATAGTGCCTCCGTGTGACGCCGATCTCCGTTCCCTGCGACGTTACGACGCACGGGGACGGAGAACGGCGCCAAATTCAAAAACGTAAACAAACACTATACACACAGTATACTGTAATCTTATAGATTACAGTACTGTATGTAAAAAAAACACACCCCCCCTGTCCCTAGTGGTCTGCCCAGTGTCCTGCATGTCATTTTATATAATAAAAACCTTTTTTTCTCCCTGCAAACTGTAGATTGTCCATAGCAACCAAAAGTGTCCCTTTATGTCAAAAATAGTTTTAGATCAGCTAAAAAACAGCGATAATAAATTATAATCACTTGCAGAATTGTGCGATAGCGATTTGTGGGGAAATTCGTCATAAAAAAATAAAAGTAATGACAGCGACAATTCTGCAACTGAGCAAATTTCAGTGATTTTGATTTGATTACATTATTGAATAATTTTTATTATAATTATATTATTATTTGTTATAATTATTTATAATTATTTATTATATTATAATTTATAATTTTGTTTTTAAAAAAATGTAATACACGGGATGCCTATTAGAATCTTGTTTGGTCAGATTTAAGTGAGTTATTTCTAAAAATTACAGACCTACAATATAAAACGCCAAATTTCCTTGCAAATAATGGTACCGCTTTTAGCATGTTTTTTCTGAAAGAATCATACCGCCAGGGAGGTTAATTGAGCGTTGATAAAAAAAAAAAAAAAATGGAAGCCAATTGGTTACTATGCAGAGCTGCACCAGATTTTGCACTCTACAGTTTTAGTAAATCAAACCCAAAGTGTCAAATTATCAGACATGATCAATGTCTATTTATGGGCTCAGGTCAAGGGAAGTGTGAAGGGGCTCAATGGACCTAATGGTATCACTAGGGGTGAGAGCTGAGTTCAGGATGAATTAGGTGTAGTACTTAGAGGCAGGCAGCAAACAATCAAAAAGTGCTATAAGTCAGACAGAAGAAGATTCATAGTACAGCCAGAGTGGTTTACAGAAAGTAATTCAATAGCATTAAAGCCAGACTGAACTTTTGATCAGGTCTTGGTTCAGGTCGGGTTCACACTGATATGACAAACATTTCGACATTGGGAGCTCATATCGCATGACATGTGCAAATGAATGTTTCCCTATGAGAGCCGTCTTAACTGGTCTGACACAAGTCGGTGCGACTTTGAAAATGCTCCCTGTACTACTTTGGTCCGACTTCAGCCCATTGAATATCACTGAAGTCGGATCAAAGTAGGATCCTTGTCCTAACCATCCGTCTTGTGACATCCGACTTCGTGGATACAGCAGCAGTAAAAGGAAGTTATGTCACTCTGGGATTGTTTTGATTGGTCAAAGGACAAGTTGTACTATCTCAAAGTCAGAGCAAAGCCTTATCTTGTTCATTCAAGTTGGATGGAAGTAGGACCAAAGTAGGACCGATGTAGGACAGATGTAGCAGGGCAAAATTAGTCGTACAACAGTCGTGTCATACCAGAGTGAACCCAGCCTAAGGCCCCTTTCACACTACTGTGACTTCAAAGTCGCGCGCTTTTGCCGCGATTTGCGGCCACCATTTCAGGGTATGCCTGTGTACGTGGCATCAAAATCAGGACCAAAGTAGTGCAGGGACTACTTTGAAGTCGGCACGACTTAAAGTCGGGCCAATATAAATGGTAGTCATTGAAAATCATGGAGAATGATTGTCATGCGATTTTGCAGTCCAAAATCATGGGACAAAGTCGTATAAGTGTGAAAGGAGGCTTAGGCCCCTAACGCTACTGTTTTAAAGTGATTTTAGGGAATGCCTGTGTAACTCGCATTATAGTTTTTTATGGTTGAACTGGATGGACTTGTGTCTGTTTCAAACCTAACTATGTAACTATATATAGTTGGACCAAAGTAGTGCAGGGACTACTTTGAAGTCGACACGACTTGAAGTCGTACTAATATGAATGGTTGTCATTGTAAATCATGGGGAATGACTTGTCATGCTACTTTGCAGTCCCAAATTAGTGGGACAAGTCGTATAAATGTGAAAGGGGCCTTAATGTGATGAAGTCCATTTAAGCACTCCTAATGAGGGCAGATGTGTACTGAGATGCAGCGCTGGAAAGGCTCAAGGTGTATTTCACAACAGGGAGCATTAAGGCAAAGTTGATAATCAAATAGAAAGTTTGCAACAGAGAGACAAAAAAACATTTTCACATCAGGAAGCACAGGTTGAGTCACAGGTAAGGATACCCAAAGTCTGATTCCCTAAGGACAACATACTGTACACAACTCAGGATACCAATGCATTATAGTATCCCAGAAAAACCTTATCCCAGGCACAGTGCAATGGAATGACTAATCTTTTACACTTGGTGCCTATGTTAGGGGTCTGCTTACAAAGCACCATTCCCTAGTTAGCCCAACAGTTCAAGTAAGCACAGACCTAGTAACAAAGGGGGTAATCCACAAAAGGGATACGCCGGCGTATCTACTGATACGCCGTCGTATCCCTGTTTCTATCTATGGAACTGATCCACAGAATCAGTTTACCATAGATAGGCAGAAGATCCGACATGTGTAATTGAATTACACTGTCGGATCTTAAGGATGCAATTCTAGGCCGGCCGCTAGGTGGCGAGGCCATTGCGGCCGGCCTAGAATATGCAAATGAACACTTACGGCGATCCATGAACGTTCCGACGGGCCCGTCGCTCTAAATCTACGTCGTTTACGTCGAGTAACGCCGCGCAAAACTAGGGCTGAGCCCTAGTTCTCTTAAGCCAAGTTAAGTATGGCTGTCGTTCCCGCGTCGAAATTTAAATTCTACGTCGTTTGCGTAAGACATTTGTGAATGGCGCTGGACGCCATTTACGTTAACGTCTAAGCAAATGACGTCGGAGCGACGTCAGTTAGCGCAATGCACGTCGGTTAAGTTACCCGACGGAGCATGCGCAGTACGTCCGGCGCGGGAGCGCGCCTAATTTAAATGGGACTCGCCCCATTAGATTCGGCACTCCTTGCGCCGGACACATTTAAGTTACACCGGTGCAAATTTCAAGGTAAGTGCTTTGTGGATCGGGCACTTAGGGAGAAATTTTGCGGCGGTGTAACTTCAATCGGAAGATTTAAGTTGCGCCCGATATTTGTGGATTTGGCCCAAAGCACCCATGCCAAGAGACAAAAGGCTCATGCCAATTCACTAAGCTATAACATTAATTTTTTGCCATAATGATAGTTATTTTCGACTACCAGGACTGAAAATAATAATCAGGTTGCTGAAAATTACAGTTGGTACGGCAAATAACACATGCGTTATAGCTTAATAAATTGGGCCTAATACATGGGAACCAGTCACATGTATTAAATATCATTGGCTTTCCATGGAAGTATACAGGGAGTGCAGAATTATTAGGCAAATTAGTATTTTGACCACATCATCCTCTTTATGCATGTTGTCTTACTCCAAGCTGTATAGGCTCGAAAGCCTACTACCAATTAAGCATATTAGGTAATGTACATCTCTGTAATGAGAAGGTGTGTGGTCTAATGACATCAACACCCTATATCAGGTGTGCATAATTATTAGTCAACTTCCTTTCCTTTGGCAAAATGGGTCAAAAGAAGGACTTGACAGGCTCAGAAAAGTCAAAAATAGTGAGATATCTTGCAGAGGGATGCAGCACTCTTAAAATTGCAAAGCTTCTGAAGCGTGATCATCGAACAATCAAGCGTTTCATTCAAAATAGTCAACAGGGTCGCAAGAAGCGTGTGGGAAAACCAAGGCGCAAAATAACTGCCCATTAACTGAGAAAAGTCAAGCGTGCAGCTGCCAAGATGCCACTTGCCACCAGTTTGGCCATATTTCAGAGCTGCAACATCACTGGAGTGCCCAAAAGCACAAGGTGTGCAATACTCAGAGACATGGCCAAGGTAAGAAAGGCTGAAAGATGACCACCACTGAACAAGAAACACAAGCTGAAATGTAAAGACTGGGCCAAGAAATATCTCAAGACTGATTTTTCTAAGGTTTTATGGACTGATGAAATGAGAGTGAGTCTTGATGGGCCAGATGGATGGGCCCGTGGCTGGATTGGTAAGGGGCAGAGAGCTCCAGTCCGACTCAGACGCCAGCAAGGTGGAGGTGGAGTACTGGTTTGGGCTGGTATCATCAAAGATGAGCTTGTGGGGCCTTTTCGGGTTGAGGATGGAGTCAAGCTCAACTCCCAGTCCTACTGCCAGTTTCTGGAAGACACCTTCTTCAAGCAGTGGTACAGGAAGAAGTCTGCATCCTTCAAGAAAAACATGATTTTCATGCAGGACAATGCTCCATCACACGCGTCCAAGTACTCCACAGCGTGGCTGGCAAGAAAGGGTATAAAAGAAGAAAAACTAATGACATGGCCTCCTTGTTAACCTGATCTGAACCCCATTGAGAACCTGTGGTCCATCATCAAATGTGAGATTTACAAGGAGGGAAAACAGTACACCTCTCTGAACAGTGTCTGGGAGGCTGTGGTTGCTGCTGCACGCAATGTTGATGGTGAACAGATCAAAACACTGACAGAATCCATGGATGGCAGGCTTTTGAGTGTCCTTGCAAAGAAAGGTGGCTATATTGGTCACCGATTTGTTTTTGTTTTGTTTTTGAATGTCAGAAATGTATATTTGTGAATGTTGAGATGTTATATTGGTTTCACTGGTAAAAATAAATAATTGAAATGGGTATATATTTTTTTTTTGTTAAGTTGCCTAATAATTATGCACAGTAATAGTCACCTGCACACACAGATATCCCCCTAAAATAGCTAAAACTAAAAACAAACAAAAAACTACTTCCAAAAATATTCAGCTTTGATATTTATGAGTTTTTTGGGTTCATTGAGAACATGGTTGTTGTTCAATAATAAAATTAATCCTCAAAAATACAACTTGCCTAATAATTCTGCACTCCCTGTAGTGGTAATGACCGGATCAGCACAAACATTAAACCTTTATCACTTATTGTGGGTTTTATTTTGAGTTTATTGTATGTCGTTTTAATTATATAGCACTTTACAAAGTGTGTAAAAAACACTCAGACCAGCTTTCTGTTTTTAAACCAGTTTTGTTTTTTTTATCCTTGCTCGCTTCAGAACATCTGTGGCCATGAAAACACAACTCAGCTGTCTCTTTCTGCCAGCAAAGATGGAAGAGGTTAGGAATATGTGACTTCTCCATTGGCGTGTAAACAATGTGATTGTGACGCCGATCCATTTTCCTTCCCGAGTGTTATTCCACCTTCTCCCCTGTGTCCTTCCCTTTTACATTGTACCGCAAATAATATTCTAACCTCTCCCTTTGCCATGTGGAGTAAAATGATGGATAGGTGGCTGCCGGTGACCCCGGTGTGTGAGCTACTCGGCTGTAATTGCCCATTTCCAGTGACTACAAGGCTCCTAATGTTGTCAATGATGTAATTGGAAATCTTATCAAGCATTACCTGTGTATGGCGCGGAGGGGTTGAGAGCCACAGTGGCGGAGTTGACATCATTCCCCCATAGCTGGCGACCTTTTCACCTTGTGGGAGCGCGCAAGTCTATGGGTCGTCGGGAATGTTCAGTGTGCACCACACATAAATGTCAGTGTGCATTGATCTGCACTATAAAACACATTGCAATTCCAACAGTGACCAAAAAAAATAGCACACAGGCTTCCATCCGTGAAATGTTTTATTTTTTTAATTTAAACTAGAAAAGAGAAATTAATATATCTTAAAAAATAAAGTTTGTTTGTTTTTTTATTTGAAAAAATGTTAAAATAAATATGATTATTATTATTATTATTATTATTATTATTATTATAATACAGGATTTATATAGCGCCAACAGTTTGCGCAGCGCTTGATTAGATGTTTTATTTTATTTTTCTTTTAGGCCATTTTTAAAGTACTGTATACGTAAAGCCATTTTTTTTGGGCATGAGAAATGGGTGAAACCCCTGTTTATGTAGATTTTCCTTTACTTTCTGTCCTTTAGATGCAACAAAACGTAAGAGCAAATCACTTGAAAAGTGATGAAACTCCCTGCAAAGACAGCTGTCATCAGAAAAGGTGTCCCATTAGAGATTTTAACCACTTCACCCCCGGAAGAATTTACCCCCTTCCTGACCAGAGCACTTTTTGCGATTCGGCACTGCGTCGCTTTAACTGACAATTGCGTCGTAAAACGTTACACCCAAACAAAATTTAAGTCCTTTTTTTACCACAAATAGAGCTTTCTTTTGGTGGTACTTAATCACCTCTGCGGTTTTTCTTTTTTGCGCTATAAACAAAAAAAAAAGCTCATTTTAGGCCGATATGTATTCTTTTACATATTTTTGGTAAAAAAAATCCCAATAAGCATATATTGATTGGTTTGCACAAAAGTTATAGCGTCTACAAAAGATGGGTTAGATTTATGGCATTTTTTATTATTAGTAATGGCGACGATCTGCGATTTTTTTAACGTGACTGCGACATTATGGAATACACATCGGACACTTTTATTGCTATTTTGGGACCATTGTCATTTATACAGCGAACAGTGCTATAAAAATGCACTGCTTACTGTCTGTGTAAATTACACTGGCAGGGAAGGGGTTGAACACTAGGAGGCGAGGAAGAGGTTAAGTGTGTCCTAGGGAGCAAAATGCTTCTAAAAGAGCGTTTTTAGAGCCGCTTTCTCCTGGCGTTGGTACTTGCTTTGGAGCTCATTTTTCTTTTAACGCCCCGTGTGCATGAGGCCTTAGTATTGTGACCGCCAGAGTAAATGGATAACAGCAGCGCATGTTCTACATAAACCCCATCTAAAAAAAAAAACACACACACACTTACATTGATTGATAAGAAATCTCGCTGAAAATTTCGATGAAAGAAAGAAAATATTGCTTCCAAGCAAATTTTTTTTTGTTTTTTAATTTTCAATTTCCATGCTTTTCAGCGCACCTTTTAAGCTATAATGCCGTGTACACACGATCGTGTGTAGGCTCCAGAGCATTTTTCTCGACGTGAAAAATGGGCATAAAAAATTTAGAACATGCTCTAATTTTTCTCGTCGTTTTTCACGTTGTCGTTTTTCACGTCATGAAAAACGGTCGTGTGTATGCTTTAATGACGGGAAAAAAACACGCATGCTCAGAAGCAAGTTATGAGATGGGAGCACTCTATCTGGTAAAACTAGCGTTTGTAATGGAGATGGCACATTCGTCACGCTGTAACACACTGAAAAGCATGAAGACTGAAGCGCAAATCGTCTCTCACCAAACTTTTACTAACACAAAATCAGCAAAAGCAGCCCCAAGGGTGGCGCCATCCGAATGGAACTTCCACCTTTATAGTGCCGTCATACGTGTTGTACATCACCGCGCTTTGCTCAAGCATTTTTTTTCACAAACGTGTGTATGCAAGGCAGGCTTGACAAGAATCACGTCGAGACAAATGTTGTTTTTCCCATGACATGAAAAATGGTCGTGTGTACGCGTCTTAAGACTATTTACAATACCTTGAATTACTGCATAGTATAAAGGGCAGTTGTCATTTTGCATCTTCATATGGAATATTCACACAGAGCGATCGAGATAAATCTGTCACACTGCATCAGATACAATGTGTAATATTCCCCTCACTTTACTAAATGCGGATGATAAAACCTCCATGTAAATAACAAACAGCAAAATCTATAACACGCAACACAATCATCCTCATCTATCTGGTAATAGTTGCAGTTATGCCGATCGATCTAATTTCTACAGCAAAAAGAATTTGTAATTCCGCTGAGTTCTTTTTATTTTTTTATTGGAGATGTGTGTTTGAGTAATGCACCCTAATTATAGTTTACAGTGTGCATCTTTTAGCATTTCGTTATATACATTAATTCAGCTGCTGTTATTGTTCTTATCAACAAATTCCAGGCGCAGTTCTTGGTAGAAATATTATATAGTTTCAGACATAAAATATATATTTATTTTTTATTTTTTTTGCTCCTTTTTTTGGACTTCACACATTTGTATAATTATGTATTTAACTATTTATTTGGTTACAAATAAAAAGACAAAATCGTGCATTAAAAATGCATTAAAAAATGCCGGAAAATCGCTCAAAGTGTCTTACATTTTCAAATGGGCTTTATGAATCATCCACTGGTCAAAAAGGCATTTGTGTCTCCTCTATTCATATTAAACGGTTCTACTGTGGTGCATCTGTTGGGGAGATTTGTCCTCAACAGATTTGTCTTCATTTCCTTTCCCAGTAAGCACCTGCAACCAGGATGGGATATACAGAAAAATCCCCCAGTTTATTTATATACAGTTAGAGATTAAAATGTAAGGGCACCAACATTTTGTCTGTGTTGCTGCAGCTTCTAATGCATGCTGTGAGAAACTAAGGGCCATATCCTCAAAAGGGATAGGCCGGCGTAACTGCTGTTACGCCGTCGTATCCCTGTTTCTATCTATGGAACTGATCCACAGAATCAGTTATCCATAGTTAGCCAGAAGATCCGGCATGTGTAAGGGACTTACACTGCCGGATCTTAGGATGCAGTACCGCATCCGCCGCTGGGGGCATTTCGTGTCGAAATGCCGCCTCGGGTATGCAAATTAGCACTGACGGAGATCCACAAAGCTTTTCAGCTTCGTTTTTTCTCCGTAAGTTTTAGTTTGCAAACGCAAAATTACGGCTGCTTTTACAAAGTGTAAACTGTTTACACCATGTAAAAGCAGACCCTTCTGTCCAGCGACGCGTTTTTCTTTTTGATTAGAATTTTTTTTTTCGCGCTGTATCTTTTTTATTTTCCGACGCAACTTTATTGACCCGTCGCAATCCACAAAGCTTGGCGTAACGTAATTTCGCGCTATGCACATCGGGAAAATGACGTCACGAGCATGTGCAGTACGGCCGGCGCGGGAGCGCGCCTCATTTAAATGGGAATCGCCCCCATGAAAATAGGAACGCCTTGCGCCGGCGGAATTTAAGTTACACAGCCAAAAATTTCTAGGTAAGTGCTTTGTGGATCGGACACTTACTGTAGGTAGAAATTTTAAGGCAGTGTAACTTAAATGGGAAAAATTAAGTTACGCCGGACCTTTGTGGATTACCCCCCTATTGTGTGCAGTGAAATCAGAGCAAGCAGTCATACAGAAAAGCCAAAAGTTTTGAGAATGACACAATCATTTATTTTCATAAAGTCTGCTTCAGTGTTTTTAGATCTTTTTGCCCGATGGTATACTCAGGGCCGTCTTTAAGGCAAGGAAAAAGGGACAACTGCCCTGGGCCCTGTCATTATTGTGGGGCCCAAAGCAGCTGCCTCATACTTGCCAACTATCCCAGTTTAAATTTCCTTGTCCCTTGAAGTTTTAGCCCTGTGCTGTGTTCCGATATCTCAGTGTGAAGTTCTGCTACTAATGCTGCCCAGCTCTGCCCTAGTGTGTACAGATGACTCACTTGCAGACCGGGGCTGGATTCAGAAAGAGTTACGCCGGCGTATCAGTAGATACGCCGACCTAACTCGGAATCTAAGCCCGTCGTAAGTTTAAGTGTATGCTCAAACTCAGATACACTTAAACCGAGCTAAGATACGACGGCATGCGCCGTCGTATCTTAGGGTGCAATTTTTCCGCTGGCCGCTAGGTGGCGCTTCCGTTGTTTTCGGCGTAGAATATGTAAATAACTAGATACGCCGATTCACGAACGTACGCTTACCCGTCGCAGTAAAGATACGCCGTTTCCGTAAGAGATACGCCGCTTAAAGATAAACATGCCCCCTAGGTGGCGTAGCCAATGTTAAGTATGGCCGTTGTTCCCGCATCAAAATTTGAAAATTTTACGTCGTTTGCGTAACTCGTCCGTGAATGGGGCTGGACATTATTTACATTCACGTCGAAACCAATGACGTCCTTGCGGCGTACTTTGGAGCAATGCACACTGGGAAATTCCACGGACGGCGCATGCGCCAATCGGGAAAAACGTCAATCATGTCGGGTCACCAAAAATTAACATAAAACATGCCGCCTCATCCTCATTTGAATTACGCGCGCTTAGGCTGGCCCCATTTACGCTACGCCGCCGTAACTTAGGAGGCAAGTGCTTTGTGAATACAGCACTTGCCTCTCTGACTTATGGCGGTGTAGCGTAAATACGATACGCTGCACCACAGTAACAATGCGCGCCCCTACCTGAATCCGGCCCCATGTGTGTACATGTAAATAACCGTCATTCACATGTAAATAACAGGAGCATTCATATGTAAATAGCGGCAGCATTCATTTGTAAATAGCCAAGGATAGCTGAGGATGGTGTCATTCATATGTAAATAAAGGCGGCATTCATATGTATCATGGCCCTCTGCAGTGAAGAGATTATATGCTGTAACCTCTAGCAACCAATCAGTGAGCAGTATTACTTTACAGTAATCTCTAGCAACCAATCAACAAGAATAAATCATTATTATTATTATACAGGATTTATATAGCACCAACAGTTTGCGCAGCACTTTACAACATCGGGGAAAACAGTACAATACAATACAGGAGGAATCAGAGGGCTGTAACCTCTAGCAAATAATCAGTGAGCCGTAATGTGTGCTGTAACCTCTAGCAACTAATCAGTAAGTGGTAATGATATGCTGTAACCTCTGGTAAACAATCACTGCCTGATCTGATACTGTAAACTGATTTTCAGTCTAGCTGATATTTATTGTATGTCTCAGAGCAGTTGGAGAGCAAAATTGCATGTCCCCCCAACATTAAAGATGCCTCTTGGTATACTGAAGTATAATTACAAGCATTACAAGTGTAAAAGGCAATTACTTTTTAGTTTCTGCAAAGAGTCAATATTTGCAGTGTTGACCCTTCTTTTTCAAGACCTCTGCAATTCCCCCTGGCATGCTGTCAATCAACTTCTGGGCCACATCCTGACTGATGGCAGCCCCCATTCTTGCGTAATCAATGCTTGGAGTTTGTCAGAATTCGTGGGGCTTTTTATTTATTTTTTTCATCGGCCTCTTCAGGATTGACCACAAGTTCTCAATGGGATTAAGGTCTGGGAAGATTCCTGGCCATGAACCCAAAATTTCAATGTTTTGTTCCCCAAGCCACTTAGTTATCACGTTTGCCTTATGGCAAGGTGCTCCATCATGCTGGAAAAGGAATTGTTCCTCCCCAAACCGTTCTTAGATGGTTGGAGAAGTTGCTTTCGGAGGAGATTGTTGTACCATTCTTTATTCATGGCTGTGTTCTTAGGCAAACTAGTGAGTGAGCCCCCCACTCCCTTGGCTGAGAAGCGACCCCACACATGAATGGTCTCAGGATGCGTTACTGTTGGCATGACACAGAACTGATGGCAGCGCTCAACTTTTCTTCTCCAGACAAGGTTTTTGCCGAATGTCCCAAACAATTGGAAAAGGGATTTATGAGAGAAAATGACTACCCCAGTCCTCAGCAGTCCAATCCCTGTACCTTTTGCAGAATATCAGTCTGTCTCTGATGTTTTTCCTGGAGAGAAGTGGCTTCTTTGCTGCCCTTCTTGACACCAGACCATCCTCCAAGAGTCTTCTCCTCACTGTGCGTGCCAATGTCCTCACACCTGCCTGCTGCCACTCCTGAGCAAGCTCTGCACTGGTGGTGCCACCATCCCGCAGCTGAATCAACTGTAGGAGGCGGTCCTGGCGCTTGCTGGACTTTCTTGGGCATCCTGAGGCCTTCTTCACAAATGTAGGAAAATGTTTTTTTTATGGGATTAAGTTCATTTTCATGGCAAAGATGGGCAATTATTTCCAATCCATCGGATTACTCTTCATAACATATATGCAGATTGGCATAAAAAAAAGCAGCAGACTTTGTGAAAATTAAGGATGAGCCGAACACCCCCTGTTCAGTTCGCACCAGAACACCGGTACACCAAACCCAAAGGGTCTGGAATGGATATTTGGTGGGAACCCCACGTCATTTTTTTTTTAATTGACCAGCGGGGTTCCCCTTAATATCCATACCAGACCTGAAGGGCCTGGTAATTGAATTTGGGGGGACCCCACGTTTTTTTTTTTTATGAATGAATTCTCTATGAATTGCCGGGAGCCGACAATTCAATATACTGTAGCTGCAAGTCCGGTTTTAAATGACTTTTTTCTTTCAGAAATTACACTTTGTGCAGAGACAGTTCTAAGCACGGGAAACATGCGCTATTTCACATGCTAACTTTACACCCCCCCAGGTACGAAATTTAAAGGAATATTTCACTTTTATTGTTTCACTGTAAGCATTATTAAATTCACTGCTTCCGAAAAAACGGCCAATTTAAAAAAGTTTTATTTGCATTGATACATGTCCCCTGGGACAGGACCCATGTCCCCAAACATTTTTTAGGACAATAACTTTCATATTAGCCTTTAAAATTAGCACTTTAGATTTCTCCAATAGACTTTAACAGGGTGCTCCGCGGCTTTTCGAATTTGCCGCGAACACCCCAAATTGTTCGTTGTTCGCCGAACAGGCGAACAGGCAATATTGGGGTCGAACATGAGTTCGCCATGAACTCTAAGCTCATCCCTAGTGAAAATGTATATTTGTCTCATTCTTAAAACTTTTGACCACGGCTGTACAACTGAACAAGACTGACGGTGAGGCCAGAGTTCACCTTTAAAGTGGTTGTAAACTCTTAAGCCTCACACACACGATCGGACTTCCATCGGACAAATCTGTGAATTTTTGTCCGAAGGGCGTTGGCCGTGAACTTGTTCTGCATACAGACGGCAGAACTTTTTCAGCCAACATACACAAAACTAGGTGTTTTTCTGCTCTTTAACGCCAACCTTTGGGCAACTTCTGCTATTGTTGTCTGATGGTTAGCATTGGTCCGGAGCATGCGTGTTTGTACTTTGGATTAAAGTCTGACAGACTTGTGTACACACGATCAGATAATCCGATGGAACACATTTGTTGTCGGACAATTTGAGAGCATGACCACCCAACATTTGTTGTTGGAAATTCTGACAACAAATATCCGATGGAGTGTACAGACGGTCGGATTATCCGGCAAAACACGCCCGTCGGACAATTGTTGTCGGAATATCCGATCGTGTGTACTTAAAGGGGTTGTAAAGGTTTGTTTTTTATTTTCTAAATAGGTTCCTTTAAGCTAGTGCATTGTTGGTTCACATACCTTTTCCTTCCATTTCCCTTCTAAATGTTTTTTTTTCTTTGTCTGAATTTCTCACTTCCTGTTCCTCCTCAGTAAGCTGTTCTGGCTGACTAACCCCCAGCCAGAACGGCTCGGATGATGGGGGCAAGCTTACTGAGGAGAAACAGGAAGTGAGAAATTCAGATAAAGAAAAAAAACATTTAGAAGGGAAATCGAAGGAAAAGGTATGTGAACCAACAATGCACTAGCTTAAAGGAACCTATTTAGAAAATAAAAAACAAACCTTTACAACCCCTTTAACATATACAGAGAACAAATCCCACTACATAAGCTGTACTTGTTTATCTGCAGCTCTCTCTCCTCTACAGCCATTCAAGAAACATTGGCCCGGATTCACAGACATCGGCGCATATTTATGCTGCCATAGCGTGTCTCTTTTACGCTACGCCGGCGCAGCGCACAGAGGCAAGCACTGGATTCACAAAGCACTTGCTCCCACTCGCTGTTAAAGATACGCTGAGTTTCCTCGGCGTAAGCCAGCGTAGGTGGAAGTGGGCGTAAACCATGCTAATGAGGCGTGACCCCATGCAAATGATGGGTCAAGGGCCATATAAGTACCTAAAATGAACGGCACATGCACCGTCCCGTGGCCGCATCCCAGTGCGCATGCTCAGAATCACGTCGAACTACTCCCTAAGATACGTCGATTCACTGCCTACGACGTAAACATAACCTACGCCTAGTCATATTCACGTACAACGTAAACGACAAAAGATACGACGGCTTGTGTTATGGTCCATACCTTTGCATGAGTTGCGCCTCCTATATGGGGAATAACTTTACGCCGGACGTACACCAAACCACGTATATGATGCGCTGGGCGCAAGTATGTTTGTGAATCGGCGTATCTCCCTCATTTGCATATGTGCATAGAAAATCTATGGGAGCGGCAAATGCGCCCAGCGTAAATATGCACCCACGATACGACGGCGTAGGCAAGTTACGTTGGTCGTAGGAAGCCTATCTATTTTTAGGCATATCTCAGATTGTGGGCACGGCGCACAGATACGACGGCGCATAGTTACACTTACGCGGCGTATCTCGATATACGTCGGCTTAAGTGCTTTGTGAATCCGGGCCATAATATACACAGCAAAAAGCAGGAGGATTCTGATGTCACCCACTGCACAGCATAGAGCAGGGAGCCGAGTGTAATATGAGACCTGAGCAGGGTGAATGGACCATCCCCCCCACCCCACACACACACAGTCTCATAGGGAAACATGCACAGCTGTAGCTGTAAATCACCTGCTGTGTGTTGGAGGGAGATGTGGCCGCTCTCTTGAATTCCCTGGTGTCAGCATTGCCTGTTAGCTTTGACTCATGCAGAAAGCTGGAGAATGAGTGAGCACAAATCCCACTGGGTGCTTTGGATGAAGGCAAATATACACTATAGAAGGATATGCTTCGTTCATTTTTCATTTCAGAGGTTTTACAACCTCTTTAAGTCACATTCAGTAGGAGTTTTTAAATCTAACATGAGTTGGTTCTACAAATACATTGTATCCTGAGCACAGTCTTCCCATTAAGAAGTCACCCTAGTGCTTGGACACATCTTAATAGCAGAAGCCAGCTGCGTTAAAGACAGATCTTGATTTTCTAAATTACAGATGTTTTCCCTGCAGGAACATCTTCAGAAGCCTAGCAGTGATATATTTGCAGACAAAGGTCAAGTAGAGCTTCCTTTATATTGTCCTGAGTGCTCTGCCACATGGCGTCAGCAGTCGGATCCCGCATCTCCTATATGTTTTGTTTTGCATGATGTGTACACTTAGGAGCAATTTTTGTGTCTGCTTACGTCTCAATCTGTCCTCAGATCTCCGTTTCACATTTACGGCGAAGTGGCTTTTCTGTACTTTCCCGCTGTTTTAAAAGGATTTTGATTTTTTTCACCGGTGATAAATGACTATGCATAAGTTTATAAATAAGGTAAAATAAATGAAGCACCAACCTGAAGAAAAAGATCCGCTGGACTTCATCAAAGTACATTATTTCAAGGTATTTAAAGATTCACCTTGAGGACGTCGGAGTGTCACTTGTGTTGCCAAGAAACTTTGGGACAATTACTGCGCATCTGCATTGTAATTGCAGAAGATGTTGAGCTCTCTTGTGACATCATAAAAGCCGGGACATTTGGCTAAGAGGTATCAGGATGGGAGGAAGGAAATAGACCTACACAGCATATACACTTTATATCAAGTACTTTGAAAGCCAATTAAATGTGACTCAAGCTTTCTCCTGCACAGGGAAAAAAAATACACATTTTCACTTTTTCCCCTTTTTATTCTCTGATCTTAGTTTGATATATTTGGCAAGAATTTATTACAAGGCATTTTTTTTTTCATGGGGTTCTTCCGGCTTTTAGCATGTTCATTTGTACTCTAGAAGTATCCAATTATCTTTTTTGGGGTCTTAAATTATATTACATATTACATTTTGAAAAGCGTTCGGCAGGGCAAGCAGGGCTGGTGCAAGGATTTTTGACACCCTAGGCAAAACCTAATTTTGTCGCCCCCTTGGCTCCACCCCTGACTCCTTCCAATTTTCCGTGCCAATGGAAACAAAGAGCCCATCAAATGCAACCTCACCAACATCCATCAATACAGCCTCACCTGTCAGCAGGGAAACATATTGACAGCTGATGACTCATCGGTTGTTAAAGCAGAGTTCCGGCCACAATTTCACTTTTTAAATATAAATACCCCTGTAATACACAAGCTTAATGTATTCTAGTAAAGTTAGTCTGTAAACTAAGGTCCGTTTTGTTAGGTTGTTACAGCATTTAGACACTTTATAAAATAGAAATTGACTGGGGCCATCTTAAGTGTGGGCATCATGAAGCCAGACTGTATGACTTCCTGGATTTCAGCCTTTCAGATCTTGCACATGCTCAGTGCTGCACAAGCAGTGTCAGATCAGGTTTCAGCACCTGTGCTGTCCAAGTCACATGATTCTTTGAGACTGGGGAGTGCACAGACTCCTGGAAAGTTACACCCACTACATTCCCAGGAGTCTGTGCGGTGTAGGTTAGGAAGCATTAAGCACCTAGGTGCAGGAAGTGGGAAGATTAACTATTCTGCCTAGCAACAACACTTTGAAGGCATCTAAAAAAAAACATGTTTTTCGTAAAGGACTAATGACATTTTTTTAAAACTACTGATGTAATGTTATATTTATGGGTGGAACTCCACTTTAAGGACGTCGCAGCCGACTTCCCGGGCCGCTGCTTAACAACCAGCTTACAGTACAGACCAAAAGTTTGGACACACCTTCTCATTCAAAGAGTTTTCTTTATTTTCATGACTATGAAAATTGTAGATTCACACTGAAGGCATCAAAACTATGAATTAACACATGTAGAATTATACATAACAAAAAAGTGTGAAACAACTGAAAATATATTTCATATTCTAGGTTCTTCAAAGTAGTCACCTTTTGCTTTGATTACTGCTTGGCACACTCTTGGCATTCTCTTGCTGAGCTTCAAGAGGTAGTCACCTGGCACAGCACCCCATCACTCTCCTTCTTGGTCAAATAGCCCTTACACAGCCTGGAGGTGTGTTTGGGGTCATTGTCCTGTTGAAAAATAAATGATGGTCCAACTAAACGCAAACCGGATGGAATAACATGCCGCTGCAAGATGCTGTGGTAGCCATGCTGGTTCAGTATGCCTTCAATTTTGAATAAATCCCCAACAGTGTCACCAGCAAAACACCCCCACACCATCACACCTCCTCCTCCATGCTTCACGGTGGGAACCAGGCATGTAGAGTCCATCCGTTCACCTTTTCTGCGTCGCACAAAGACACGGGGGTTGGAACCAAAGATCTCAAGTTTGGACTCATCAGACCAAAGCACAGATTTCCACTGGTCTAATGTCCATTCCTTGTGTTCTTTAGCCCAAACAAGTCTCTTCTGCTTGTTGCCTTTCTTTAGCAGTGGTTTCCTAGCAGATATTCTACCATGAAGGCCTGATTCACACAGTCTCCTCTTACCAGTTCTAGAGATGTGTCTGCTGCAAAAGGTGGCTACTTTAAAGAACCTAGAATATGAAATATATTTTCAGTTGTTTCACACTTTTTTGTTATGTATAATTCCACATGTGTTAATTCATAGTTTTGATGCCTTCAGTGGGAATCTACAGATTTCATAGTCATGAAAATAAAGAAAACTCTTTGAATAAGGTGTGTCCAAACTTTTGGTCTGTACTGTATATTAATGAGGGTGCAAAATGCATGATACAGCGAACACCAGCCTGTGCACGGTGAACACCAGCCAAACACTCTGAAAATTCGGGGGTTGGACGAACAGGCCAAACAGCCAATGTTCGGCCCAAACCCATGCTCGGGCCGAACTGCTCGCCCAACACTAGTAACCAAAGTTTACCTTTAGTAAAGAAACATTAACTAGACATTACTCTGATTTATGTGTGTTGTAGCATGTAAAGTAGGTGCAGTTGCCGCATGGCTACAGGCAGTTGGATAATTTCAAGATAGCCGTACAATATGGTGAATTGACTGTGGTCTCAAGGAGACAAGGAGGTTGATTTACTAAAAGCAAATATACTGTGCACTGTAAGTGCAGTTGCTCCAGAGCTTAATAAATGAGGTAAAGCTTCAGTTTGAAAAAAATACCCACCTACTGTACCTGTTGCAGAGAATGTGTTTCCAGCACTACAGCATCGCGCTGATTCTCGGCGACAGGGTGCCGACATCTCGCACTCGCTGGAATAGACAAAGCACATTCCAGCGAGCGCGTCATAGAAGCGAGGGGAGATCCGACTTGGATTCCCACCAATTCTAGCTGCGGCGTTTGGTATGCATCCTGAGAAGGAACTCCACGCCAAATTTTAAATAAAAAACCGGCATGGGTTCCCCCCCAGGAGCATACCAGGCCCTTAGGTCTGGTATGGGTTGTAGGGAGACCCCCCCTACGCCGAAAAGCCAACATGGGGGTCCCCCCACAATCCATACCAGACCCGTATCCAAAGCACGCTGCCCGGCCGGTCTGGAATGGGGGTGGGGATGAGCGAGCGCCCCCCCTCCTGAGCCGTACCAGGCCGCATGCCCTCAACATGGGGTTGGCCCCCCCACCCCAGAGCACCCTGTCCTCATGTTGATAAGGACAGGGCCTCTTCCCGACAACCCTGGCCGTTGGTTGTCAGGGTCTGCGGGCGGGGGGCTTATCGGAATCTGGGAGCCCCCTTAAATAAGGGGGCCCCCAGATACCGGCCCCCCACCCAAAGTGAATGAATATGGGGTACATCGTACCCCTACCCATTCACCTGGAGGCAAAGTGTAAAAGTAAATAAACACACGACACAGGGTTTTTAAAATAATTTATTAGTCTGCTCCGGGGGCCCCCCCTGTCTTCTTTAGCTCTATTACCAGGGAGGCCTTCTTCACCGCCGTCTGGTTCTCTTCCGCTCTCCGGGGTCTTCTTCTATCTTCTCCGCTCTCGGGGGGTCTTCTTCTATCTTCTCCGCTCTTGGGGGGTCTTCTTCTATCTTCTCCACTCTCTGCTTTTGACTCGGCGCATCCCGGTTCTTCTCCCGCTCTCCGGTGCCTTCTCCTTCAGGGCTGGCCGCCGCTATCTTCGTGTGTTAGCTCAATTACTAGCGGTGGCCAGCACGCTCTTCTGTGACGTCTTCTTCTCTTCTTCTGCCTTCTCCCGATGTTGACACGACGCCTCTTCTCGCTGCAATGACAGGTGCGCGGTTTGCATCCGATTTATATAGGCCTCTCTTATGATGTCACAGTCCCATCATGCTCCGGTACCTACCCAGTGCGCCATTACATTGCCGAACACCGGACCCGAACCCGAACTTACAGTAAATTGTTCGGGTCAGGGTATCAAAAATCCAAAAGTCTGGTACGAACCCGAACTTTACAGTTCGGGTTCGCTCAACCCTATTAGTAAATCAACCCCACAGTGCACAGCCAAAACCTAAGGATGTTAGCAGCCAGCTTGAGGTAGGGGTGGTGGTTTGGTGTTGGTGGGTCAGTTGATTGTGGTGACCTAAAGGTTCCTCTGGTGCACCTGCCTGGGTGCCTGTGTATGATGGGTCCCAGGTGTGGGATGTGGCCACCTAAGGGCTGAACCTGGAGCCATTTGTATAGCAGAGGCCTCAGTGTATTAAGCTCTCCTGCCCAGATTCAAGGCCAAAAAAAGTTAATCTATGTAAATGTGTTTAGGAACTGGCTAAGTGAAGTTGGAGCTTCGGCTCACTGTCCCTCCAAGGCTGTTGTTTCATGGGCCTCCAAAAAGAGCATTTTGCTAGATTCTTCATTTTGCTATCCTGCAGAGTGTGTTTGATTTCATCTACTGCATCCTGTACATACTGACATGTTGCCCAGCTATTCCTGTCAGTGTGTACTGAGGATGACGGCTTGGAGCTGTAAAGTGCATCTTGAAACATTGATTCTCAGTTCCTGACTATGACTCGAGAATTTTCCAGTTAGAAATTAGTCATTTTATGGGAAGTGAAGAGAAAATCAGCAGAAACACCAAGGCAGGTTGTGTCTCTAATGTGGGGAAGATGCAAATAGAGATTAAGTGATGATTTAACCCTCACAGAAGGCCAATGGTGATACAGTATGCCAACTGTGCAGGTGTCAATTTTAAAAGCTTTCTGAGGGCTTTTGATTGAAAGAGCAATTGCATGGATTTAACCAGTCCCCACCAATTTGCCAATCAGGGTCTCCACCACAATTTCTATGGTCTGGTCTTCCGGTGCCCAAACTGCAGCCACATTGGCTCTTGAGAACTTTCTGTACTGCCCTCTGGGCTCCTACAGTCAGTCATCTGTGTTTCCCTATTGATCTATAATAGTAGTGATTTCTAGCAGTCTCATGTGTTAGCAGTCCATGTCTGCTGAAGCCTGTCCCTTGTCTCCAACAACAATTATAGCATATTTTCAGTCTCTGCCTTAGGCTGGGTTCACACTACTACACTACTTTCATCCTACTTTGCTCTGCTACATTGGTCCTACATTTATCCTACATTGGTCCTACATCCATCCTACTTTCATGAACAGGATACTACTTTGGTCCGACTTCAATGATATTCAATGGGCCTGAAGTAGGATCAATGTAGGACCGAAAGTAGTACAGGGAGCATTTTCAAAGTCGGACCGACTTGTGTAGGACGCTACAAGACGCTCTCATAGGGAAACATTGAACACAGAGCAAAGTGTAGGACCAATGTAGCAGAGCAAAGTAGGATGAAAGTAGTGTAGTAGTGTGAACCCAGCCTAACTCTAAAAGCAAGCAGATAGCCTTCGGCCATCACCTGTTGCTTGTCAGGGACCACACCTGAAGGCTGGGTTCACACTACTACACTACTTTCATCCTACTTTGCTCTGCTACATTGGTCCTACATTTATCCTACATTGGTCCTACATCCATCCTACTTTCATGAACAGGATACTACTTTGGTCCGACTTCAATGATATTCAATGGGCCTGAAGTAGGATCAATGTAGGACCAAAAGTAGTACAGGGAGCATTTTCAAAGTCGGACCGACTTGTGTAGGACGCTACAAGACGCTCTCATAGGGAAACATTGAACACAGAGCAAAGTAGGATAAAAGTAGTGTAGTAGTGTGAACCCAGCCGAAGCCCCTCTATCAAGATTTTTGACCACCACTAGTAAGGTTGCTTGAAACCAGAAAACAAAACCTTGTTAATCAGATACATTTTAAACTATTATGCCGCATACACATGATCATTTTTCGGGTTGTAAAAAACAAAGTTTTTCAGGCTCTAGAAAAAACTATGTTTTTTTCAACTTGATCATTAAAACGGTCTTGCTTACACGCGATCGTGGAAAAAAATGCTCTAGCAAAGCATGGTGACGTACAACGGCACTATAAAGAGGAAGTTCACCCTTTGGGCTGCTTTAGCTGATTTTGTGTTAGTAAAAGACGATTTGCGCTTTTCTGTCTGTTACAGTGTGATGAATGTGCTTACCCCATTATGAACAGTAGTTTTACCAGAACGAGCGCTCCCTTCTCATAACTTGCTTCTGAGCATGCGCGGGTTTTTCACGTCGTTAAAGCCCACACACGACCATTTTTTACAACCCGAAAAAACGACAATGTTAAAAACGTTGTGAAAAAATAGAGCATGTTCGGAAAAAAAATTGCCTGTTTTGTAGAACCCGAAAAATGCTCTGAAACCCACACACGATAGTTTTTAATGACATATAGTGCCTTGTATATAAAATGTCTGTCTGAGGCTTCAGATTTTATAATAAAGCATTCGATGTGTCTGAAAAAAAAAAAAAAAAAAAAAGTCATTTTTTAGAACCCGAAAAATGGTCGTGTGTACGCGGCATTAAGATTTAAGATTTGTTTTATTATTATTAAAAGATGATGGTAAGCTTCCATAATTGTTTCAAAATGGCCAAGTGTATCTTGGTAGAGGATGCCTTATTTCCTCACCTGCAGACTGCAGTATTCACCTTCAGTTCATAGCTGTCCCCATAGTACTTTCTTTTTGCCACAGACATGTCTGTCCACCTAAATTGACAGGCCGGAAAAGGAGAGCATTAATCATCAGAGAAGCAGCCAAGAGGCCCATGGTAACTCTGGAGGAGCTGCAGAGATCCACAGCTCAGGTGAGAGAATCCATAGGTTAATTTTAAAGCAAGATTGCTTTTTTTTAACCTATGGTTAAATAACCTATGGGGCCCACACACGATCGGTTTTGACCAATGAAAACGGTCCTTAAGACCGTTGTCCTCTGGTTAACCTATCATGTGTACAAGGCCTAACCTCCCTCTCCTGAACGTGGAAGAATCGTTGTCAGGATAGGAACGTTTTGACTAAATCGCAGCAACAATGCCGCTGTTGGCAGTCATAATAGGCTATGTGTTCATGAAGCCTTAGGAGTGGTAAGGATGTGGAACTCCCTTCCAATATGTAGCACAATGTCTAAATAGAGAAAAGCCACCTCTTTGCCTCTGCCTCCTGGAGGCACAGATCTAATCCACTTGATAACTGAAAACTGATAAAGTTTTCCAAGCAGTTTATGTAGTTGAACATCCTTTGCCAATGACATTACAGAGCTGAGCCATTGCTGACATCACACAAGCGGGCCACAAATTTGCCAGGCAGATGAGTCCTGCAGAGGGACGGCCATATATCAGCAATGACTCAATGCTGCACGCTTCAGCCGGGTCAATACTCAGGTCAATCACAGGCCAGTGCAGATTCATATTAACTTTGCCAACGTAAGCTGCATTGGAGAGAGCTTGGACATAAATCAGGAGTCCCAATCTTCAGTGGAGGCAGCTCATTAAATAAACAGCCATCTGACAAGCTGCACACATAAAGTATTTGGTAAGAGCTCTGGATAGGAGTCCTTAGCAAACAGATGATTTATTTAACCCATCAGTGTCATTGGGAACAGCCAATAACATTTAGAGTGGCAGATTAGCAAAATAAGCTGTCAAACATTTGTGTGATTCACAATCCTCTCAGGGATTCTCCAAATGACAGCCATTGTTGGGTCAATTCACAAAAGAGGAGGGCAATTGTTTTTAATATCTCGGTGTCCTCTCTGAGCAATTTGACAATCAAAATGTTATTTTTACCAGTGTTCTGAGATAGATGTATTTCTTATTCTAGTATTTTATACGTAAAAGCAAATTCACATAGATTATAGGACAGATTGTCACTTCTTAAAGCGGAAGTAAACCCATCGATTTAATAGTTTAAAAAAACAGTTAACATTCCCGGCATGCCGGAAATGCTAGCTGTCACATTTGCTTGTGTAGCGCCTGTGTACTTTCAGTACAGGTGCTATGTTAAATTTAACCACTTGCCGACTGCCCACCGCCGTTATACGTCGACAAGTTGGCTCGGCTGGGCGAGAGCACGTAGTATGACGTCCTCTCTCCCAGCCGCCACTAGGGGCGATAGCACTGATCGCTATAAAAATGCCAATGGTCCCAAAAATGTTTCAAAAGTGTCCGAAGTGTCCGCCATAATGTCGCAGTACTGAAAAAAAAAATCGCTGATCGCCGCCATTACTAGTAAAAAAAAATAATAAAAATGACATAAAAATACCCCCTATTTTGTAAACGCTATAACTTTTGCGCAAACCAATCAATAAACGTTTATTGCGATTTTTTTTTACGAAAAATATGTAGAAGAAAACGTATCGGCCTAAACTGAGGAAAAAAATGTTTTTTTATATATTTTTGGGGGATATTTATTACAGCAAAATATAAAAAATATTCATTTTTTTCAAAATTGTCGCTCTATTTTTGTTTATAACGCAAAAACTAATAACCGCAGAGGTGATCAAATACCACCAAAAGAAAGCTCTATTTGTGGGAAAAAAAGGACGCCAATTTTGTTTGGGAGCCACGTCGCACGACTGCGCAATTGTCTGTTAAAGCGACGCAGTCCCGAATCGCAAAAAGTACTCTGGTCTTTGGGCAACAATATGGTCCGGGGGGTAAGTGGTTAAAGGGGGATGAGAGAGTTATTTTTCTCTCATCCATGTTGATTCATGTAAATTGGGTTTCTGCTAGGCTGGTCTCCCCCGTGGTTTCATTCTGTGTTCCAGAGATACCTTTTCATCTCTGGGTGACAGGTGGCACCAGAGGAGTCCAGGTGGTGGCGCCTTCCTGTCAGCAGCCAATCAGAGGAGTTTCTCCCTTGCGGGGCATGCTAAGGGAGGGTACTTCTAGGGGAGACGCCATTTTGTGAGGGAGTTCTGTTCCTGGTTCCGGGTGCGGCACCCACCTTTAGGGTGTGCGCACATCACGGGCCCCGGCAAAATGGCCTACCAGGCCGGAGCACACGTGCTACGCAGAGTTCCCAGTTCTGGGCCCTCATGGCCTGGAGCAACTGAAGCTGCAAAGGGGCCCCAGTGACTTACTGGGTCCCCACATTCTATGAAGAAGATCCCAAGCTAGTTGTGCTGTTTGGTGGGGAGTCGGTCTGAGGTGAGCCCGGAGGCAGGTGATCCAACAGGGCTTAGACAATCCATCGGGGATCTGGGTGGCCGGACACTAAGAAGTTGTATGCTGCAACTTGTCAGTCAGTGACCCCAAAACCAAGAAGTCTACCTGAGGGAGATTCAGGCAAATTATATTTATTTAGAGGAATCGCTCTATTATCTACGTTCCTGAGTACTGGGCCTGTGGCAGAGGTTCCACTCCTAAATCTAATCCTACTAGAGCCAAGTCGGTGGCAGAGACTTGTTCCTTCTCAAAAGTTCTAAGTGATACTCTGGCTGCCAGGTCGGTGTGAGAGGCCTGTCCAGGTACACTATACCCATTCCGACTGGAGTGGCGACGTGAGTTAAAGTCCCATTGGAGGCTGGACTGCTTCCATTATACATAGGCCTGAATCTGCAAATTCTCCTTTCACCAACCTTTCTCTATTTACCTCAAGTTAACTGTTTGCCATGTTGGGCAAGTAATAAAGATATTTTTAATACAGCTTACCTGTAAAATCTTTTTCTTGGAGTACATCACGGGACACAGAGCGGCATATTCATTACTATGTGGGTTATATGGAGTACCTTCAGGTGATGGACACTGGCAATCTCAAACAGGAAGTCCCCTCCCTATATAACCCCCTCCCATAGGAGGAGTACCTCAGTTTTGTAGCAAGCAGTATGCCTCCCAAAATGGTCCCCATAAGAGGGGTGGGAGCTCTGTGTCCCGTGATGTACTCCAAGAGTACATCACGCACGTGTGGAGGAGGAAGGAGCTGCGCAGCACCCAGCTAGGTAAGACTTCCAGGTAGGTCACAGACCCCTTCCCCCTTAGCCTGGGAAACAGCCCCCCTTCAGGTACACAGTATTCCCACACCTAGCGCCAGCAGACTCCAGCAGTACTTTTCAGGGAGGTCATTTTTATGGGGGAAAAACATAGAACCATCCTGTCTCTTACTATAGACATAGTGACTCACTTGCCAATGCAGAGCATACTTAGGCATGTCCCCCCCCGACCCCCCTCAGAGAACCTGCCGCGAACCAAGTTCCGCAAGCTCCCCTTACTTACCTGCTCCATGCCGCAGGACTTTTGCACAGCAAGAGGTCCAATCTTCCCCCATCTCCATGGGTGGCGTCTAGACCTTCAGGCCCTGGGTTCCTATGCAGGAGCCACTGTCCTGGGCCCATATAGCACCCTGGCAAACAGGTGCTTTAGGTACCAAAAAGGTTCTAAGTCCTGGGCCCAGGGTCCAGCTCTCTAAAAAGGGAAGCATTATGGGCAAAAACCCCATGGTTTTGGGGTCCGGATACTGTCCACTTTAGCACTGAGGCCCTTGGACAGATCCGGTTAGCCTGCCTTGATCCCAAGGATGTGGAGGCAAAGCTAATCCATGACCAACACCTAAGACACTGGCGTAAAAACTGAGGTACTCCTCCTATGGGAGGGGGTTATATAGGGAGGGGACTTCCTGTTTGAGATTGCCAGTGTCCATCACCTGAAGGTACTCCATATAACCCACATAGTAATGAATATGCCGCTCTGTGTCCCGTGATGTACGATAAAGAAAAAAGCACAGAAAACGACACCCTGCTGTTTGGACGTTCCGTAATTGCTCATCATCATCATCCTTAGACACATCACAGAGGTAACATAACATGCCGTCCCAAATCTAACCAGCGGCTCCTGCGGGGGTAGGGCTACACTTGTGCTCTCAACCAAACTGTCAAACCATCCAATGGCTAGTTTCATAACTAATGACATGTGCAGCATCATGGCAGTTGCAGATCAAACAGAGGCCAAGATGGCAGCTTCCTTGGCTGAAAACGATATGAGGTTTTACTTTAAAATATCAGTAGTGTGAATTTTTATGAATTATCAATTAAAAACAGCAATCTATGAGAAAAGGGGCTTTAACCTCCTTAGCGGTATTCCCGAGTCTGGCTCGGGGTGAATTTTACATACCAAAAGCGGTAACCCCAAGCCAGACTCAGGATTGCATTGCAAAATACAGGGGAAGTAACTTACCTTGTCACTGGATCCTGCGATGTGTCCCTGCTGTGTGTGCGAGCTCCTCCACTGTGTCTCCTCGCTCGATTCACAGTGTCGAGCTCGGTTCCCTGCGACTTTGCAACGCACGGGGACGGAGTTCGGCGTCAACTTTAAAAAGTGAAACACACTATATACTGTACTGTACTGTATCAAATAATTACACACCCCCCCCTTGTCCCTAGTGGTCTGCCCAGTGTCCTGCATTCAGTTTTATATAATAAAAACTGTTCTTTCTGCCTGGAAGAGATTGTCCATAGCAACCAAAATGTGTCCCTTTATGTCAAAAGTGCTTTTAGAGCAGCTAGAAAACAGTGATAATAGTTTAGAATCACTTGCAGAATTGAGTGATAGCGATTTGTGGGGAAATTCGTCATCAAACAATAAAAGTAACGACAGCGACAATTCTGCAACTGAGCAAACTTCAGTGTTTTTGATTTGATTACATCATTGAATAATTTTTATTATAATTACATTATTATTTGTTATAATTATTTATAGTTATTTATTATATTATAATTTATGATTTTGTGTTTCAAACTTCATCATACCCGGGATGTCTACTAGACTCCTGTTTGGACAGATTTAAGTGAGTTATTCCCAAGAATTACAGGCCTACAATATAAAACGCCAAATTTCCATGCAAAATAATTGTACCGGTTTCAGCACCTAAAACCAGAAAGAATCATACCGCCAGGGAGGTTAAAGGTTATGTACAGGCATACTACCTTGGAGACCTGGATAGTAAAAGGTTGTGGAAGGTTGTCCTCCGTAAATGAGAAGACACCATGGGGTTGATTTACTAAAACTGGAGAGTGCAAAATCTAGTGTGGCTGTGCATGGTAGCCAATCAGCTTCTAACTTCAGCTTGTTCAATTAGGTTCTGGTAAACAAAACCTGGAAGCTGATTGGTTTCTATTTAAAGAGTCACAAGATTGTGCACTCTCCAGTTTTAGTAAATCAACCCCCATGTAGTTAGGTTCTAGGTTCCCCAATCCAAGAGATAATGGTAGCATTGGCTGTGGGAGGCTCTGGGAGACACACAGGTCCCAGAAATCAGCAGGGGCCAGTGGGAATGTGCAGCAAGCCGAGGGATAGATCGGCTTCGGGTGCCAACATTGTGGGCACCCCAGACAGGTAAGTGTCCTTATTTTAAAAGTCAGCAGCTGCAGTATTTGTAGCTGCTGAAAAATGGCGGAGCTCCGCTTTAAGGAGCAGTGTTGTTGCCTTAAGCCCTGGTTCACACTGATGCTACTTTGAAATTGTGCTACTTTACTTGAAGTAGCGAGATTTCAAAGTAGCAAGGTCAGCGCGATTTCAGGTGCTACTTGATAGACAATTGTGTGGCTTTATGCAAAGATGTCTATAGAAATCGCACCTGAAATCGGCAAAAGTAGTGCAGGAACTACTTTTGCAAATCGGTGCGGCGCTGCAAAATCGGTGTCGCACCGATTGGAACAGTGCCATTGCCGCCAATGGGCTGCGACTTGTCATGCGATTTGATCTCTCAAATCGCATGACAAATCGCTCCAATGTGAACCTAGGCTAAAACAGGAAGTGTGTTGGGACTACAAGACATCTCTCCATCTTCATAAAACGGATATCAGGTGTTCTGTAGTTTACAGGGAGAAGTTTCTGTTCACAGTGCAGTATTTAGATCACAAGAGGTTATTATGAGATCACTGGAAGTCTGGTCTGAGTAATGTATAACTTTCTTTATTTACTTAATTTTAAATATTTAATAGGTTTCCCTCGAGTTCTACTTTGAAGCCCAACTCTGGGCAAAAACTCTCCCATCATACCCTTCCTACTTATGTAGAGGCAGGGCCATCTTAATGCAAGGGCACTCCCTGGCACTGCCCAGGGGCCCCAGGTACATGGGTGGCCCCACAATAATCGTGCATTAATTCATACTTGCCAATTGTCCCGGATTTGCTGGGACAATCATGCTTTTCACTAAACTGTCCCGATATGGTTGTGTCCCGGGAAGTGTCCAGGAACCTATACTGTGCCACTGAGGCTGGACAGGCAATAGAAAGTGTCCATGTCATGCAGGCAGTGACATGGCAAACAGAGAAGAACTCTGTCTCCTGTACACACATAACAAACGAAAGCTCAGGATTAGAAGAATGTCACGACATGACCACAGATTTAGGTGAGTAAAAGGGGCACCCTTTAAAAATGGACAGTCTTGAGGCACCCTGTTATAAAATGTAAAAACAATTCCAATAGTTTTACATAATGCAGCAACATCCACAAGTCCAAGTAGGACACCCAACATTAGAGGTGATATATTCTTCCAAAGAAAATACACTTTTGCAAACTGGTACTGACCAGTAGTCCAATATTTCTATTCTCCCTCAGTCTTTCTCCGTCACTCAGCTAATGTGACCCCAGTGCTGGAGAGGAGCAGGGGAGGGTCAAACAAGGATGATATGCAGGCGACTTACATCCTCCTTATCAACTGATCCTGCAATTGGTCATTAGGACACTGGTAGCTAGAAGAATGTTATGGTACACAATGAAAACCTGTGGCTTAGGCCCCGTACACACGACCGAGTTTCTCGGCAGAATTCAGCCAGAAACTCGATCGGAGCTGAATTCTGCCGAGAAACCCGGCGTGTGTACAGTTTTCACCGAGGAAGCCGACGAGGAACTCGTCGGGCCAAATAGAGAACATGGGGCCTGATTCTCAAAAGAGATACGCAGACTTAACTGCTGTTCAGCCTGCGTATCCCTGTGCCTAACTTTGGAAACGATTCTCAAAAGGCTTTTTCCAAAGTTAGGCAGAAAATCTGACATGTGTAAGACACTTACACGGTCAGATTTTAGGATGCAGTACCGCATCCGCCACTGGGGGCATTTCTCATTGAAATGCAGCTTTGCGTATGCAAATGAGGACTTAAGCAGATTTTCAAAGCATTTCAGCACTGTGATTTCTGCGTAAGTTCCGAATTTGCCTGCGCAAAACTAGGGCTGGTTTTATAATGTGGAAAGTTAGTCACACATTGTAAAGGCCCATTCAAGCGATGGCATTTGGTATGCATTCCTGAGGGAGAACTCCACGGCAATTTTTAAATTCAAAACCGCCATGGGTTCCCCCCCCAGGAGCATACCAGGCCCTTAGGTCTGGTATGGGTTGTAAGGAGACCCCCCCACGCCGAAAAATTTACGTAGGGGGTCCCCCTACAATCCATACCAGACCCGTATCCAAAGCACGCTACCCGGCCGGTCAGGAATGGGAGTGGGGACGAGCGAGCGTCCCCCCCCTCCTGAGCCGTGCCAGGCCGCATGCCCTCAACATGGGGGGGTTAGGTGCTCTGGGGCAGGGGGGGCGCACTGCGGGCCCCCCCACCCCAGAGCACCCTGTCCCCATGTCGATGAGGACAGGACCTCTTCCCGACAACCCTTGCCATTGGTTGTCGGGGTCTGCGGACGGGGGCTTATCGGAATCTGGGAGTCCCCTTTAATAAGGGGGCCCCCAGATACCGGCCCCCCACCCTAAGTGAATGGATACGGGGTACATCGTACCCCTATCCATTCACCTGGAGGCAAAAAGTAAAAGTTAGTAAAAACACAACACAAGGCTTTTTAAAATAATTTATTATTCTGCTCCGGATGCCCCCCCCTGTCTTCGTTATTAGCTCAATTACCAGGGGGGGCTTCTTCTTCCACTCTCCGGGGGTCTTCTCCGCTCTCCGGGTGGGGTTTCTTCTTCCGCTCTCCGGGGGGGGCTTCTCCGGACTCCGGGGGGCTTCTTCCATCTTCTCCCCTCTTCCGCTGTTGACTCGGCGAACCCCGGTTCTTCTGCAGCTCTCCGGTGCCTTCTTCTTCAGCGCTGGCTGCCTGCTATGTTTGTGTGTTAGCTCAATTAGTAACAGGCAGCCGGCGCGGTCTTCTGTGACGTCAGGGTCATCTGTTCTTCTCCCCTCTTCCGATGTTGACTCGTCGCCTGTTGTCGCTGTAATGATGGAAGCGCGCCTTGCATCACATTTATATAGGCATCACCGTCCCATCATGCTCCGGCAGGTACCCACGTGGTGGGTGCACGTGGGTAGGCACTGACGTCACAGACCCTGACGTCACAGAAGACTGCGCAGGCTGCCTGTTAGTAATTGAGCTAACACACGAAGATAGCAGGCAGCCAGCGCTGAAGAAGAAGGCACCGGAGAGCTGCAGAAGAACCGGGGTTCGCCGAGTCAACAGCGGAAGAGGGGAGAAGATGGAAGAAGCCCCCCGGAGTCCGGAGAAGCCCCCCCCGGAGAGCGGAAGAAGAAACCCCCCCCGGAGAGCGGAGAAGAGCCCCGGAGAGTGGAAGAAGAAGCCCCCCCTGGTAATTGAGCTAATAACGAAGACAGGGGGGGTATCCGGAGCAGAATAATAAATTATTTTAAAAAGCCTTGTGTTGTGTGTTTACTAACTTTTACTTTTTGCCTCCAGGTGAATGGATAGGGGTACGATGTACCCCATATCCATTCACTTAGGGTGGGGGGCCGGTATCTGGGGGCCCCCTTATTAAAGGGGACTCCCAGATTCCGATAAGCCCCCGCCCGCAGACCCCGACAACCAATGGCTGTCGGGAAGAGGTCCTGTCCTCATCGACATGGGGACAGGGTGCTCTGGGGTGGGGGGGCCCGCAGTGCGCCCCCCTGCCCCAGAGCACCCAACCCCCCCATGTTGAGGGCATGCGGCATGGCACGGCTCAGGAGGGGGGGGACGCTCGCTCGTCCCCACTCGCAGTCCTGACCGGCCGGGTAGCGTGCTTTGGATACGGGTCTGGTATGGATTGTAGGGGGACCCCCTACGTCAATTTTTCGGCGTGGGGGGGTCTCCTTACAACCCATACCAGACCTAAGGGCCTGGTATGCTCCTGGGGGGGGAACCCATGCCGTTTTTTTCTTTGAAAATTGGCATGGAGTTCTCCCTCTCAGGAATGCATGCTGAGCGACGCTGTCATTTTTTTTTTAAATTATTTGTTTTCCCGGCGCGTCTTTTTTTTTCACCCGTCGCAACTTTAGTGTCCCGTCGAAATTCTCAAAGCCGCCCGGCGTTAATTACGTTTGCGCGCTGCACGTCGGGAAAATTACGTCACACGCATGCGCAGTACGGCCGGCGCGGGAGCGCGCCTCATTTAAATTTTAAACGCCCCCAGGAGAGGAGGACCGCCTTACGACGGCGGCACTTAAGTTACACGGCCTGAAATTTCTACCTAAGTGCTTTGACGATCGGGCACTTAGGTAGAAATTTTAAGTCAGTGTAACTTAACTGCTGAAATTTAAGTTAGGCAGACTTTTTGAGAATTTGGCCCATGTTCTCTATTTCCTCGTTGTTCAATGAGGAAAGTTGGCCCGCCGAGATCCTCGGCGGCTTCAACACAGAACTCGACGAGGAACTCGATGTGTTTGGCACGTCTAGTTCCTCGGACGTGTGTACGGGGCCTTAGTGTTACTAAAAAGCAGCCTTAATCCAAATTCTGACTTGTATACAATTTCTGGCCAATTTTTAGGCATTTTGCTAGGGCACCCCTGAAGAAACCTCATGGCACTAAAGGGTGCCTGGGCACCTTGGTTGAAAGGGAGCTAGAGGGGGTGAGAGCAGCCCGGAGAGTATTTCTGAGACAGGATCAGCAAACATAATAATCCCTGCACTTCCTAAAACCCCAAAAAAATTCAGTGGAAGGCCAGGTCAGAAGGATGATTTTCGTATTACAAAAGAAAAAGAAAACTTCTTTGATTCCCGGTAAACCCTTAAAAATTTATTTTTGTTCAATTTTAACTAAAGCAGCATTGTAACTATGTTAGTGCAGTTAGATTTTCCATGTCGCTTAACTCTGTCAGTCCAACTGTTCTTAGACTACATTACCCATGAGGCACTGCTGGCCAACTGTGGAGCCAAAGCTTCCAAATCTCCACAGAAAATGAGTTACACAGCAGCGACGGCATTCACTGTCAAAAACACACGCTGCTAGGGAGCTGGGAAATCTCATCTGTAATGGCACTGCCTGCTACACTCACAAGCTCTGAAATTTACAGCTCCCCTCCATGTCTTCTGTCTTTAATGAACAGCTGTGTTAATGTGAAACTATGGTATGAGCAAGCATTTTTTGTCACATTTACCTGAGAATACATTTTTACTTGTCTATCTAATTTTTTCATGCTTATTCTTCCATATTTCATTTTTATATCTTTATTAGTTGCACATGAACATTCACCTTCAGCTGCATAATAGCTACATTGAGAATGTCCTAAGTCCCCTAACTTGCAGTAAAGTATCAACTTGCATTCAATCTCAGGTGCGGTTCTTTGCCTGGGATGTACAGAAATGGGTTTATTGTACATGGAAATATGGGAAAGAAGGTAGGGTCTGGATCAGCATGTATAAAATATACTGAATTTCATACATCAAGCTAGGCTTTAATGACTTGTAAATCGATCACTTAAAGTGGTGGTTCACCCTAAGAAACAAGTTTCTACCATCAAATGCAGCATACTAGCGTGAGCTACAGTATGCCTTTATTTTATTTTTTGGCGCCATACTCACAGTTTAATCCCGTAGTGAAGTTTCAGACTCCCCGCGGAGAATGGGCGTTCCTATGCAGAGGGAAGTTGATTGACGGCCGGCTATGGCGCGTCACGCTTCCCGAAAATAGCCGGAGTAGGTCTCGGCTCTTCACGGCGCTATACGGCGCCTGCGCACAGACTAGGAGTTGACTGCGCAGGCGCCGTGAAGAGCCAAGTCCTATTTCGGCTATTTTCGGGAAGCATGACGCGCCATAGCCGGCCGTCAATCATCTTCCCTCTGCATAGAAACGCCCATTCCCCGCGGGGAGTCGTAAACTTCACTACGAGATTAAATTGAGTACGGCACCAAAAAATAAAATAAAGGCATACTGTAGCTCGTGCTAGTATGCTTGATGGCATGCTAGAATATTTTTTTTTTTTTTAGGGTGAACCCCCGCTTTAAAGTGATATTAAAGCTTTGGCTTTTTAACCACTTCAGCCCCAGAGGATTTGGCTGCCAAATGACGGACCACTTTTTGCGATTCGGCACTCGTGTGACGTGGCTCCCAAACAAAATTGACGTCCTTTTTTCCCCACAAATAGAGCTTTCTTTTGGTGGTATTTGATAACCTCTGTGGTTTTTATTTGTTGCATTATAAACAAAAATAATGCGACAATTTTTAACCACTTAAGCCCCGGACCAATATGCAGCCTAAAGACCCAAGGTGTTTTTACAGTTCGGGACTGCGTCGCTTTAACAGACAATTGTGCGGTCGTGCGACGTGGCTCCCAAACAAAATTGGCGTCCTTTTTTCCCCACAAATAGAGCTTTCTTTTGGTGGTATTTGATCACATCTGCGGTTTTTAGTTTTTGCGCTATAAACCAAAATAGAGCGACAATTTTGAAAAAAAAGCAATATTTTTTACTTTTTGCTGTAATAAATATCCCCCAAAAACATATATAAAAACATTTTTTTTCCTCAGTTTAGGCCGATACGTATTCTTCTACCTATTTTTAGTAAAAAAAATCGCAATAAGCGTTTATCGATTGGTTTGCGCAAAATTTATAGTGTTTACAAAATAGGGGATAGTTTTATTGCATTTTTATTATTTTTTTTTTTTTTACTACTAATGGCGGCGATCAGCAATTTTTTTCGTGACTGCGACATTATGGCGGACACTTCGGACAATTTTGACACATTTTTGGGACCATTGTCATTTTCACAGCAAAAAATGCATTTAAATTGCATTCTTTATTGTGAAAATGACAGTTGCAGTTTGGGAGTTAACCACAGGTGGCGCTGTAGGAGTTAGGGTGCACCTAGTATGTGTTTACAACTGTTTGGGGGTGTGGCTGTAGGAATGACGTCATCGATCGTGTCTTCCCTATAAAGGGAATGACGCGATCGATGCGCCGCCATAGTGAAGGACGGGGAAGCCGTGTTTACACACGGCTCTCCCCGTTCTTCAGCTCCGGGGAGCGATCGCGACGGAGCGGCTATAAACAAATAGCCGCGCCGTGGTCCCGGATCGCTCCCGAGCGGACCCGACCTCCGCATGTAGCGGGGGGGGGTCCCGATCGGACCCCCCACCCGCTAATAGGCGAGGACGTACGTGTACGCCCATGTGCCTGTACGTGCCATATTGTGGACGTACATGTACATGCGGGGGTCGGGAACTGGTTAAATAAATTCAATATTTTTTACTTTTTACTATCAGAAATATCCCCCGAAAATATATATATATATATAAAAAAAAAAAAATTTTCCTCAGTTTAGGCCGATATGTATTCTTCTATTTATTTGTAAAAACAGATTAAAAACTACTGGTGAAAGAAAGGACTTCAGGGCCACTGCTGGTTTACATGTTTCGAAAGGGATACCTTCTTTCTCCAAACACCCATAACACAAAATTATACCTCTCTGGCACACTCTGGTGGAGCAAAAAATCTCCTTTTCTGTATTTGAAGTCTGAAACTCAATTTACAGTTCTTATCAGGAAGGTCAAATTTATATAATAATCTTTTCGAAAAAAAAAAAGAAATAAAGGGGGGGGGGGTGCGCGGCCCAGGGGAGGGGCCCGGGTGAGCTGAGAGGGAGCCTCATCCTTACACGGTCATGGAGGAGGTGTCCTGAAACAGAGGGGCCAGAGAAGCTATTTAAAAAATGCCTGTCCAGTTAAAGTTCTCCATTAAGGGCAGGAGAAGGTCGGTGAGTGTGACACAGTGGATTTCTGGAAGAGGCATGCCAGGGGAGCAGGGTGCGAGAAGAGACTGTGGGGTTCATGTCAAATCGAGCGCAGGATTTGCAAGTTGGGCTAGCTGGAATCAGTAGTCCACCAACTAATACAAGCTTCTTAATTACTAGGCCCCTGGGGAGAGGTACTGCAGACCCCTGGCCTTACAACAGAACAGCAACTTCAGCCAGAATCTGGGATTATTCAGAGTAATCTCTTTTGTCAAGTAAAGATGATGGGACAGGAATATTAATAGTTTACAGTGTTAGTTTTGTGCAGAAGGAGAGAAGTCCTGGGAGCAACAGTCTGCAGGAGTTGATGCAGAGGTGGAGCAATAGTCTGCATGGGTTATGCAGGAGAAGTGACCCTAAATGTTAGAGTCCATCAGTTCTACAAGGCTCAACCGATTCTACCAATTTCTTTAACCACTTGCTTACTGGGCACATATACCCCCTTCGTGCCCAGGCGAAATTTCAGCTTCCGGCACTGCGTCGCTTTAACTGACAATTGCGCGGTCGTGCGGCGTGGCTCCCAAACAAAATTGGCGTCCTTTTTTTCCCACAAATAGAGCTTTCTTTTGGTGGTATTTGATCACCTCTGCGGTTTTTATTTTGTGTGCTATAAACAAAGAAAAAAACTATTTTTAAAAAAACCACAATATTTTTTACTTTTTGCTATAATAAATATCCCCATTTAAAAAAAAACGGTTTGTTTTCTCAGTTTAGGCCGATACGTATTGTTTCTACCTATTTTTGGTAAAAAAAAAAAAAAAAAAAGCGTATAGTGACTGGTTTGCGCAAAAGTTAAAGCATCTACAAAATAGGGGACATACTTTTTTTTTATTTTTTTTTATTTTTTATTATTTGTTTTTTTACTAGTAATGGCGGCAATCTGCGATTTTTATTGGGACTGTGGCATTATGGCAGACGCATCGGACACTTTTGACACATGTTTGGGACCATTCACATTTATACAGCGAACAGTGCTATAAATATGCATTGTTACTGTATAAATGTGACTGGCAGGGAAGGGGTTAACTCTAGGGGGCGAGGAAGGGGTTAAATGTGTAACCTGGGAGTGATTCTTACTGTGTGTGGAGGTGGACTGACTGGGGGAGGTGACCGATCTGTGTCCCTATGTACAAGGGACACAGCATCAGTCTCCTCTTCCTGACAGGACGTGGAGCTCTGTGTTTACACACAGAGCTCCACGTCCCTGCTCAGTTACTGGGCAATTGCGGGCACACGCATCGTGTTCTTAGTAACAAGACGGGTGCCCAGTAGCACGTGCGCGCCCCCTAGTGGCTGTAAAAGACGAGGACGTCAATTGACAGCGGCCGGTAGTGTAGTGGTTAAATATGATGGCAAAGTAAACCGTTCTATGGGCATCCCATATTCCCTTTCCCCCAACCAAGTTATACCCCCCCAATAAACAAAAACAAAACAACATAAATGACTGTTCATTGTCTCTGAGAGTGATAGATGGATGTCTGGCAGCAGGGTGATATGGTGGATATTAGTAACTAGTAGCAACCATCCGCTACAGGGGAATTCTCATGTAAAAGGGAATGCTGCAGGCCATGATGTAAAAGGGAACACTGTAGACTCTGATGTAAGGGGAGGGGCTCTGTTGACCCTTTACAACAGGGTCCGCTGAGTCTGCAGCATTCCCCCTTAGACCATGGTCTGCAGCACTCGTCTTTACATCAGAGTACCCCTTTACATCAGGGTCTGCTGAGTTCTCACTTACACTGTAAGGTGGAACTCTGTGGACTCTGATGTAAAGGAGAACTCTGATTCCCATGATGTAAGGGTCACCAGAGCCCCCTCCCCCTTTCATCAGAGTCTACAGAATTCTCTTTTTACGTTATGGTCCACCACAGTCCCCTTTACATCAGAGTTCCCCAGAGAGTCCACAGGTAAAGGGGAATGTTGTGGACTTTAAAGTAAGGGAGAACTTTGTGGACTGTGATGTAAAGGGAAACTCTGGAGTCTGAAGCCACAGACCATGATATAAGAGAGAGTCCTGATGTAAAGGGGAATGTTGCAGACCATGATGTAAAGGGGAATGCTGCAGACCATGATTTAAGTGTAGGGGGGCTCTTTGTGGTTTCTTGCACCTGGTTTCTGAAGGTTCTAGTTACGCCTCTGTCCAGAACGGAAACATTTATTTAGTTCCATTTCAGAAAGATTTGTTGTTACTAATTCTGTTTCGTTGATTCATTTCTGAATTAGTTTAGTTTCATTTTGTTTATTAATTTTCTAACGAATTCCAAATTTTATAAACAAATTCAGATCGATCAAAAAATGATTGACCGTTCAGAATTCTTTGTAAAGAATAGCTGGTTGTTAAGGAGCCGGTCGGGCAGCCGACCGCTGTGTCCTTAACAACGGATTACTCATCAGCTGTCAACAGGTTTCCCTTCTGACAGTTGAATGTAAACAGAAGAATTGCAGGCAAATAAAAATTCAGAAAACAAAACAGCGTGGGAGTCCCCCCTATCCATACCAGGCCCTTCGGAAGCTTGTTAAAGGGGGCTTTCAGTTTCCGATATGTTACCCCTGTACCCCTACAACCACCAGGCCAGGGTTGTGGGGAAGAGGCCCTTTTCCCCATTAGCATGGGGACAAGGTGCTTTGGGGGGGAGCATCCCCTTCCCCAAAGCACCCTTCCCATGTTGAGGGCATATAGCCTGCTATGATTTGGGGGGGGGGTCACTCCCTCAGCCTCCTCTTTTGCTGGCTTGCCAGGCTGCATGCTTAGATAAGGGTCTGGTATAGATTTTGGGTTGACCCCACACTATTTTTTCATTTTTGTTACTCTTGGCATGCGGTTCCCCTTTAAAATCCATACCAGACCCAAAGGGTTTTTTCCTAAATTTTTAATTGCCAGCAATTCTTCTGTTTACATTCAGCTGTCAGTGGGGAAACCCGCTGACAGCTGATGAGTCATCAGTTGTAAAGGACGCAGCGTCCTGCTTCCCGGCCCACTCCTTAGCAACCAGCTATTCTTCATACAGAATTCGAATTAGTCAATCATTTTTGGTCGACCCAAATTTGAATCATTCTAAAAATTTGGAATTACGAATAGACAAAACAAAATTAAATTAATTTCAACAAAATGTGTTACTACTGTGATCCAGAGATTCAGATATATCTGAATCTCCGAATAACCAGAATTTTTTTCAAAATTTCGATTTGGACCAAAACAAATTGCACTTGTCTACCTACAAGTGCATGCGCCAGGTGGAAAAGCAGGAGAGAAAATGGTGTTACCCAGGGTGGGTTTTCTGATGGTGACACAGTGTAACATGCCCATATGATGGGTTTAAGTGGCCCATATGATGACAACTCAAGACCACAATTAGCAAGATTACCAAGCATTACTTTAATGAAAGCTTTAGATTAACAAAAGATTGAAAATGACTCTTGAAATTAAATTAACAGGTTAATGATTATATGAGATTTTAGTGATTGGGTTTACATCTACTTCAATATACCAATCCAGTGTGAGGAGTTGACAATATCCCACATATTCCAGAATCAAACAAGCATAATACATTTTACTCCTCCGTGCAACAACTTTACAGTAAATCCTCCTGTTCACATGAATTCGAATATGTAATAATATCTCTCAATTCATGCTTCCCTCAGGTGGCCACGATATTGATCCTTCATATGAAAGGCTAATGAGAAACACCATAAAACTAATTAATCACGTTTAAGGATCCTTGAGTTGGAATTAACTATTTTCGATGATGGATGTATCAGCAGACCCAACAGGATCACACTGTGAATTGCAACAAATGTCATACATTATTCAGAAATAGTCACAGCGTTCAAATCAGACCTGTTTCCGCAAAACATTAAGCGTTGGTCTGTGTAATCCCATGTGTATTGGCGGTCTCTGATGCTGGTATAAAGGACTCATTACCAACCTTAGATGTCAGGAAGGTACAGTGGCCAAGTCTGGTGCCAACATATGTATAAGACAATTCTCTTAAAGAGGAAGTAAACCCTGATGGGTTTTACTACTTTTTTCCCCTGCAAAGTAAAAGTATAATGGGTATCGCATACTAGCCCATTATGTTGCACTTACCTGCAAACAAAGCCCGCGATGTCCCCACTGGTGGCTGCGTCCATCTTCACCCCTCTTCCTTCCGGGGCCGTGGACTCCAGCCCTGTGACTGGCCAGAGTCGTGCATGCACGCAGGAGCCAACGATCAGGGCATGGGCCATTTAGAAATGGCACAATCGTGCCCTTTATTAAAGGAGTTGTAAAGGAAAACATTTTTTTGCCTAAAATTATTGTCTGCAAGGTAGACAGACAGAATAGTGTAATGATTCTGTTAAAAAACTAGTAAATACCTATTAAATTCCTTCATCTATATCACCTCCGTCATTCTAGTTTATGTTCTCTCATTTACTTCCTGGTTTGCATCGCTCGTTCATGTAAGAACTACATTTCCCAGTATGAATTGTGGCACACCCAGTAATTCACACCTCCTTGAAGTCTCTAACACTTTGGCCTCGTACAGACGAGGGGACAGTCCGCTGAAAACGGTCCGCCGGACCGTTTTCAGCGGACATGTCCCCTCGGAGATTTCTGTCTGATGGTTGTACACACTATCAGACAGAAATCCCTGCGTACACGATACGCGGGGACGTGGCCGCGCTGTCACCGCGACGATGACGCGGCGACGTGCGCGGCCCTGGAAGTTCAAAGCTTCCACGCATGCGTCAAATCACTTTGACGCATGCGAGGGATGGCGGCCGATCGGACATGTACAGTGAGTCTGTACAGACGACCGAACATGTCCGACGGACAGGCTTCCAGCGGACATGTTTCTTAGCATGCTAAGAAACATTTGTCCGCTGCAAAACGGTCGGCTGGACAAATGCCTGCTGGAAACCTGTCCGGTCGGCCGTACACACGACCGAACATGTCTGCTGAAACTGGTCCGCGGACCAGTTTCAGCAGACATGTTCGGTCGTGTGTACAAAGCCTTAGAGGGGGTGAGCACATTACTGACCACCGCAGTAAAGCCTCCCTTCACGGTGGTGAGTAAAATCAGACAAGCAGGAAGTGAACAGAACAGAGAAGAAATCAAGCTACTTCTGAGCAAAAACGAACAATGAGGAAGTGAAAAGATTTTTTTTTCCTTTACAACCCCTTTAAGTTTATTTTGTAAGATTAAATAACTCTATATCTGATAACTTTGTTTATAAAGGTTACCAGTACCTCCATACCACTTCAAGAGGTCCTTGACTGTTCCGATATCCTAATTAAAAAAATACCAAAATACCAGGCCCTTCTCCAACACTTAATCCCCACAATTCAGAGAACCCAGTGATGAGACGTGTAGATTTAAAAAAAGACAGCCATGGATCCCATATTTTCCAATTTTTTTTTTTTAGGGCAACCGTTATGCTTACAGTACATATTAGTGTAATGGGGTTAATACCGCGCTAAAAAAGGTCTAACAAAAAACTAAAAAACAGGTGCAACAAAAACCATCAAATATCTCTATGATGAACCAAAATAGTTCTGGCTTTTCCTCCCTTGCCGATTGCCATGTAGATTGGAGCGCAGTGCGAAGATTCCGGTGGTGGAGGAGAACTATCTGTCCCTGCAGAGGTGTGCTTGTGTGTATGACCTTGCTATTAAGGGGGTCCACCATATCTGGTAAGGGAACCCACTCACAGAGCGAGAACGATTCTCAATCGAGGGCTCGCACACATCTCCTTTTCCCCCGTTTTCTTCTTTGGTGAAGGTGGATGAACCCTGGATTTTGTCTTCTCATTGGACTTTTTTTCTCCCATCAGTGCTTTCTTTTTTTTTCTCAGTTTTATATAGACTCAATGTATTTTGTTTGTGTTTTTTCTCACTAATCAAGTTTTACGGTATATATTAGTCCTTCCCTTTTCAAGAGAAGGTTAAAAATCATCCCTCCATTGTTGCAGTGGAGGGGTGGAGGGGGGGGGGGGGGGGGGTTGAAAGGCACTTCTGCTATATTAATTTGCGAGTTAGGTATAAAGCCCTGGTCCACAAAAAACTGAAGTAATCTGGAAGACTATCCTATCGTACAATGCCCAGTACCGCAAGGACCTGGATTTAATAGTGGTATTAGAATCATGTGAAAAATACCCTGTATTGTACTACAACCCAAGATTCATTACAGTTGGTCTTCAGATGTCTTATTTGAAGATATCCAGTCCCTCTAACTTCATGGAGAGGAACCACA